>NC_072477.1:86082442-86399109 GCF_027574615.1 Eptesicus fuscus
AGATGAGAGCACATGTTGAGGCCATCGGTTACATAAATGTAACACTTCACCTAATGCGTGCTGGGTGTTATTTTTAAAAGCATCATCATTTCTTGTCAGCCCAGAGAATAAACTAATCTGGGATCTATTTGACCAATGGGAATCATTTGAATTCTCCTGAAGGCTATACGTGTACCAGCCAAGGAAGAGCGCTCCCCTCCTCTGACCTTTCTTGAATCCTTGGATCTAAAGGTTAAAAGTAATCAATATCTCATTGCGCTGCTTGGTTTCAGGGTAATAAGTAATAACCATCATGTTAAAATCCAAATGATTACAGATAGCACTGCAATGAGTTGACCTGTTTGGGAGCTTTTATTAATTGCAATCAGGATAATCATTAGAGTTTGCTAATAAAATTTTGGATTAAATTGCAAAAATCTCAGCCTTTAACTTTTGAAAAATGACTTTTACTTAATTAGAGGTGAATATGCAGTGTTTCCTCCTGTGTTGAGCTAAGAGATTTGGCTTTAACCTCACATTTTTATAAATTTCTTTCTGGTTTTATAAAGTAAATTAGAGGAACATTTAAATTCCTTGTAAGAAAGCGTGTTTGGTTCACTACCACCTTTGGCTCCTGAACTGCTCAAACTACCAGTATGTATGTGTTTCAGGTCAATGAGTTAATGGAAATGTCCCTCACCTACTTTTTAGCATTTCCTATTTTTAAATTACTTATCTTTAGTGGTTATATTTATATTTGGAATAATCTGCTTTGAAACTAAAAAAAAAAAAATTATATGATGTGTGATTAAACTTTACAGACAACCATGAAATAAACTGAGGTCTATTTGTTTTGTTATTATTGTTTTTTTAAAGCAGCAAAATTTAAAGATGAAAACCAAGTATTATCACAAAGAGGTCTTAATGTAAAAAGGATAAATGTTATGTTTAATGTTCCATGCAATTACATCAGGAAAGCATTGGTTATTATAAGGATAACCACAAGGAAGTGTATAAGATACATATGCAACTGAATCCAAATATTTTGTCTTTATTAATCATTCCAGTTTTATTAGCACTTCATGCATATATTTCTAACGCAGAAAGGTAGGGCTAGAAGGGTACCTAGAAAATGTTTTAGTAATTTCAAAAGAAGTCCTGGCGCCTGTTCAGAATAGGCTGTTGAGCCCTGGGGTGGGGGTTGGAGGGTTGAGTTCAACTATGGTGCTTTCACAGATAAACTCTAACCTCCTTCCTTCTTGTCCTTATCTCACTACCCTGTGTCTAACTTTAGAGGGAGGTAGATTTGTTTTTGTCCAAGGGACATCATTTATGGAGTATTAAGAATTCCCCAACTCAACTGTCTTTATTGGTAAATGTTCGTACTGCCTTAAACCCTATCCTTAGGATTTATTTATTTGGGGTAAAAATAGAATACAATACACTGTACCAGATGCAGATATTCTATAGGGGGTAGGAGTAAATGCCAATTTTAACATTTAACTTAAATAGTAGAGCACTGGGAAGGGAAGATGGAGTGGATAGAGGGAACAAATCCAGATAAGGAACCAAGAACAGATATTATCTACTTCATTGTTTTATAAAAAGAGAAGTGTGTGTGTGTGTGTGTGTGTGTGTGTGTGTGTATGTGTGTGTGTGTGTGAGTGAGAGAGAGAGAGAGAGAGAGAGAGAGAGAGAGAGAGAGTTATGAGATAGATTCAGGATAGAGGAAGAAAAAGAAAATGAACCTTGGCCAAATCTGACTATTTGATTGGCCAAATGAACCTTGGCCAAATCTGTCCATGCCCCATGCACATTATCTTATTTAATGTTCACAATAATCAAGGATTATTTTCCCCATTTCACCAGACTCTGAGCCTGAAACACTCAAGTGACTAGCCTAAAAGACACAGAACTAGCTTCTCAGTCAGGTTAGGCTCGGTTCTACTGATATAACCACCCCCAAATCTCAAAGGTTTAAAGCTACAAATAGTTATTTATCATACATACATGTCCATCACAGATTGGCTGGGGGCTCCCTGCTTGGCATGTTCTTTCTCTAGAACTCAGACTACTGGACCAGCCATCCTCTTCAATATTCTTTCAATGTGGCAAAAATAAAAGAGACTTCTGGAGGGTCTCCCTCTGGCCATTAAACCATCTACCTGAAACATACACATGCCACTGTCTCTCAAGATCATTGGCCAGAACTGATCACATGGCTCCACTCTACCCCAGGCTGGATGGGGAAATACACCCCCACTAAATGTCTGAAAGGCAGAAAGCTAGAAATATTTCTTGAGCTCTGCCAATAACTACCACAAGAAATGAGTAAATAAATCAGGCTTTGAACCCAATCTGCTTGGCTCTAATACCAAGTCATTCTTTTACATGTTTCTGCCTACTCACTGTTACCTCATATCCTTTGCCTACAATAGGCAAAATTCTTGCAAGGACACTATTTCCCTCCTCTACGTGAGCTTTTGATGCTAAGATAGAAAAAAAGATCCTACAGTTTAGATAGTACATCTGCAGAGAAATCATGATGAACTTGGGTTAGCTCTTTAGCTAATCATCAGGCTATTCTGTGAAAGCCCCCAGACTGTCTTAAGCACCTCAGCACCCTGGGGGAAGGTTGCCATCTTGAGCCTCACAGGACCCTCCTATATACTGTCCGATTCAGGGAAGCTAAGAGTGAAAATATTTTTGTTTTGGGGGGAGATGCACTAAAGGCAACATTGCTCTAGGAGAATTCAACCTCCTGGGCCTGTTATTGCCAAAGGGAGTTTACAGAAGAAAGGTCCCATGGAGAGATGGAATATCATTTGCAGAAAAACCACTTTTCAGTCCTCTCAAGGAAGCAAATACAGTTCTCAGAATTAAGGGCATCCTCAAGCACATTCTGAATAATGTGGACATTTGTGGAGCTTATATATTTTTAAACTGGGCACCGCTGCTACACTGTGTCCCTAATGAGGCACACGGGGGTAAGCTAAGAGGGAAGTAGTGGTCTTCCTGCTGAACCCTGATTCATTTACATAACACGCATGCGCGCACGTGCACACACACACACACACACACACACACACACACACACACATTCTCTTTTTTCTAAAGCTAGAGAAGAGTCAACCAGATTAATACCCTTATTGCTTTTCTGGCTGATTTTACTTTTTCTTTCAAACTTTCTCAGACCAGAGAGCTACGGCCTTTCTCCAGAAGGATAACTATCATCCCAGAAAGTCATCTGCACCCACTATTTCAGCTGCTTTCCTAAGTAGTTGATTACATAATGCTCATAGACATTTGCATAAAGAAAATAGGTGATTTGTGATATTCCCCCTGCCATCTCATTTTAGCCATGAAAACTAGGAAGTTTGTGGAAGAGGTACACCTAAACATAGTCATGCACACACTTATCTGTTTACACATATACACACATGTATGCAAAGTACTGACTTGTTTAATTTTTTTAAAAATCTATCATCAGGATTGAATTTAATGAAAGATTCCTTGGACCAGATACACTTGTAGTCCCAAGACATTTAAATCATGCATATATAAGTAGCTATATAAACCCCCTTCTATATGCCAAGTTTCAGTCTGGAGCTCATTTCTATGTTATAAATCTTGGCATATTGGATTTTGTTGCCTTCATTACAACAGCACTATCCCTTTTGATACTCACAGGTGCCTCCCTGAGAGGGCCCTCCTGGAGAGTAATTTAGCCGTGAGTTCTTTCTTATTAATTAAATGCATATTTTAATGATGAAAGGTTTGGACTTTGTGGACCAAATCTGAGAATGAATGAGTGTAATTTTTGTTAGACTTCACACTCCAGGAGAGAAGGGGTCATATCTGTCTTGTTTATTATCTATCTCCAGTGCCGAGCACAGTACCTGCCACAGAATAGAAACTCAGTATATGTTAGGAAACATTTTTCCAATAAGGCTTATTCAATGATTTATTAATTAAATTCTATTAATCAGGACTGTGCTATCAATTCATTACTTTTTTCAAGAAAACAGTCCTATTTTCATGCTATGGTTATTGAGTCTATAATCACCAAAATTTACAACTAGTCTCAAACCATGGTATTCACTGATATATTCTTGACTTTGTAGACAGTCCCAATGTAATTATTTATACATCTGAGGATAACATGTGCCATTCAAGTGTGACACCTAAAAACAGAAAATAGCTGTAGGTAAATACCAACAATCATTAGGAAGGGTAAGCATATCAGCATAATTTGTTCTTGTACCATAGTTAACAGGACAGTTTATTGACACATTTGTTGTAGAGAATTAGGTTTGACTTCAGATAAATGTGTACATCTAAAAATGCAATAATGAAGGGGGTGAAAAAAACAGTGAGAGGTTTGGACTTGGGCTGGCTCCTCAATCCAGTCCACCGTGATGAGGGGGAAAGGGGAGACTCTAA
This sequence comes from Eptesicus fuscus, assembly GCF_027574615.1. Taxonomy (NCBI): domain Eukaryota; kingdom Metazoa; phylum Chordata; class Mammalia; order Chiroptera; family Vespertilionidae; genus Eptesicus; species Eptesicus fuscus. The sequence continues at coordinate 86,086,865 of NC_072477.1, forward strand.
AAAACTGACTAATTTTTCCAAAGCTATAGTTAGCTAGTTCAGAATACAAAAGTGTAAATATTAAATTTCATGGCTGTAATATCAAGAGAAGGCTAAAATTTGAAGCTTTCTCCCACTTTCATTAAACAACGTTTTACTCTTTAAAACTTAAAAAAATAATCCTCATATGTGATTATTTAAATTTAGAGATTAATTGTAATTGTTAATGATTTTAAGCAATTAAGAAAAGGTTAAAAGATGTACCATTTAAAACTAAAATTTGATCAAGATTTGTGATGAATTCACTTCTTGCCCCAATTTGTGTCCACTTTGATATCCTTTGAGTTTATGCCTTCCCACTGAACTTTATCCTTCCTCCTCAGCATTCCTTCACTGGGCATGCTGAGATTTGAAAATATGCATAAAGAACTATCCTCTCTGGATAATTTTTTCTCTTCTTTTCCTCACTCTCTTCTGCCTGGTGATGCTAAGGCCTGATTCTGTGAATCAGTGATTTTCTTATAAGCCATGAACAAAAATCCTCATGTTCATTAAAACTTAAGTATAAATTAATCTCTAGGGTTGAGCTCATGGAATTCTTTTTTCTGCACCATGCGAGTATAGCAAAAGAACTCAAATTTGGCTAGAATTTTGCAATCCATGTTTTGATGATAGTTTAAGAGGCTCTGCCCGTCCAAACTTGGGTTAGAAAAAGAAATAAAGTATGAAAACACTGCCTGAAGCCCTTTTATTTACAAAAATTTCCAGGGATACCATGAGTAATGCCAGAAATCTCATGTGACAGCCAGCTCTTGTGGCATTTTTTAGCTCACCAATTTCAGGAAATAGTTCCAGGAAGCTGATTAGAGCTTAAAAATTAAAAAAAAAAATAACTGAAATGAATAATTGTGTTTCCTACCCATTGTCCAGACTGCTGCTCACAGCCATGCCCCACTGGGGTGGACATCTTTCCAGGGCTGGTAATATTTAGCACTCAATAAATAATTTCTGAATTGAATTACTTGTTTAATGAGTGTTTTCTCTTGAATCATAAAAAGTAAGTCTCTTAGAGATTTTGTACAGTTATTTGTTTCCACGGGAAGTGAGAATTTTACCTGGAGTTTCAGGACTGCAGGTAACCTAGAAAGAAACTTTATTTCATTTACTCTCTTTCAAGGATTGTTTTCTGTCCATTCCAGAGAGGAGAGACTTTGTCCTCCATTGAAGAACTTTCCAGAGGGTATTCACAACCGCCGATTAAAATGTTTAGCAACTCCCACTGCCCTGAAAGTCTTCTTATATCCGGTATAAATCCCTTCTGTTGTTAGGTTTAATTGCCAGATCCACCAAAATCCATGCTCTGTAATAATTAGACCTCTTCTGTTTTCTATATAGTCTTATTTCTCAAGCTTTTGTAGTTTTCAAGTTAAAAAAATCTTTTAAAATTCTTTATTTCAGTTTTATCTACACTCCATCTAACTGAAACCACATCCATCGTCTTTTGTCGGAGAAAATACGCTAATATTGAAAGACTGCTGGTAAATCCATACATTTGAAGGGCTTTCACAAGCACATGGATTTCCCCACCAGATTTTTCAACTCTCCTTTTATTAAAAGTTAATAACATAGTTCATGGATGGTTTAGTGGAGGAATGTGGCCTGTCTGAAATGGTATGACTTACACTATATACCTAGGGAAAACAAAGTTTAAAAAGAAAAAGGAAATGACATAAAAATGGACCAAAAAATCTTCTTCCCATTTAGGCGCTGAACTGCTTTTTCTCCCATTGGATGCATAATATATTACTTATGTAAGAATGAGCAGTATGCTTTTGGCTCACATTCTACTTGGAACATATACAGTATGACAGCTTCCTTGGCTTATTGTTGTATATGTGGCTATCTATTTTTAATACGTTGCTTTTGTCCTTTTTCATGCTTGCTTACATCTGTTGTTATGAAAACTGACATGAAGTTTTTAAACACAAAGGAAGTGATGGAGAAAGAGATGGTAAGAGACAGCATTTCAGAGGAACGTGAGGTGGAGAAATAGGAGCAAAGTGTCCGTGGAAGGAAACCAAAAGCAGCCTCTGCAGGCGAGACGGGAGGGAGGTCGGAAAAGGGTCTGCAGTCACAGAGGAAAACCCCGCTACGGCGGCAGAAAGCATTTCTAGGTTAGAAGGAGCTTAGCACATTGTCCACCAAATATTTAAACTTTTTAAGCTGGAGTTTTCAAACTAGTGAAAGGAGGACAACACCCGCCTCCAAAGGTTGCTGGAATTCAATGAGGTGCTGTATGTAAGGGGTTCAGTCCCATGTTTGGTAAAGAGTATGAGCTCAATATATAATACAGAACCAGAGGTTGACAAAGGATAGCCTGTTTTTTAAATAAAGTTTTATTGGAACACAGCCAGCAGCATTCATTTGTGTATTGTCTATGGCTGTTTTATACTAAAATAGCAGAGGTTAGTGCTTTCAACAGTGGCCATATGACCTGCATGCCTAAACTATTTACTAGCTGGTTCTTCAGAGAAAATGTTTGCTAGTCCCTGGTATAAATAATTACTATTATGGCAACACTTTGGGAATATGTATTATTCTACAGATTTAAGTGATTTTCCAATTCAGTTTTATGTCTGTTGTATTATCATAATTCCATTGACTATAATTCTTGTGCCCAAGGTTGTCAGGGTTTTTTGTTTTTTTTTTTGTTTGTTTGTTGTAATAACCCAAAGTCGGCCTGCTTGCTTGCTTTCCAATGCAGCATAAATGGTTAACAGGTTCATCTCACCACCAGGTGGCCTCCTATCCTCTATTGTACTTGTGGGACCCAAAGGGAAGCAGAAAATGGATCTAATTCACTTCTTTCAACTTTGGCTGTTTTTCTGCTCTCAGCACTGCTCTGCTGGCTTGTCCGCTCTGAGATCAGGCTACAAACCCTGCGTTTTGTGTTTGGCTTTGAAACATGAATTCACAGTGACCCACTTAGAAAATGAATTGTAAAATCAGAGAAGCAGTTAAAACAGTAAAAACAAAATTAAAATATTTAAATGCATACACATACATATCAAAGTAGATTTTTTTAAAAAAAAGCTTGACTATCACTCTTAGAGCTTTACGATGACTCAGTCCCACTCTCGCAGGTATACCAGCAGGATTAACTGATCCGGAAGCTTCCTCGGAAAAGACAAAGGCCACTGCCACTCACATTTCCACATGTTAATTTCTCTTGAAAAGCACGGATGGACTTCACCTCAGTGCCCCAGCGTCTTTATGTTATTTTATTCTCTAGATCCCCTTTTGAGTTTTCTTTTATCTGATTTTTAAGCTTCCTACAGACCCGCGTTAGGAAAGCGATGGCAATCCTTGTGACCAAGCACTGGAGGAGGCTGCCATCCTTCTGGGCAGGGTCACTTTCTGCATCTGTAGAGTGAGTGGCTCTGGCCCATTCCACTTCAGGGTTCTCTCTTTGGTGAAAAGGAAAAGATTGTTCTTATTAGTAATTGAGTTTGCAACCTGGCAAAATCAGAATTTTAGGAATTAAATTTCAAAGCCTAAAGAAATAAACTTATGAGTAAATATATGTATATTTTTTGGAAAACTACCATTAGAAGTACGTAATTTCTAAATGCCATGTTGTTTTTGGTTCATTTTAGGTAGTTCTAAATATGTATTTGGGAAGCCCTTTTAGACCCTTTATTTTCCATTTTACGTTGATTCAGTAGTAGATGATTATTCATTTGAATTCTCAACAGTGTCTTTTGCCGAATCTGTCAGGGGAGCTCAGCTTTCTCTGCAACGTCTTATTTCCCACACATTTTAATTTTCCTACCTTTTTTCTTTAGGCAGAATTGACAAATGCTTCTCACATTATTGTACAGCCTCGAACAGATATAGTCACTTACACTTCCATCAGAAAGCAGTCATTTCCTGTCATATGGACAACCTGCGCTTACCTTCTGCTTGTGTTGCAGTCTGTGTACCTCTCTGGCTTGTATTTGAATTGTCACACTGGATGTCCTGGCAAATACGGCTAAAGGCGTTTAGCTGTCTATGAGGAAAAGACCATAAAGGTCTCTCGGGTATTTTGGTGAGGAACAGGCTTACCTTTGAATTCAAAGTCTACCCCGGGAGACCGGTGACAGGCAATCATACTAATTCGCAGTTCCCTCTGGGGCTGCTTCTCTGGGAGCTATCTGGTTAAAGGCAGATTCATATATGTCTGGGGAAACTGACTGCAAGCTTTTTCCACTTTGCAAACTGCACTAATTACGATCAAACCCAACTAATAATTTATAAAACTCACATCACTTCCTGTGTGCCTAAGCACAGAGACATTACCTACCTTAGTTCTCTTTTCTCACCTATATTTTTTAAATTATGTATGTCCATCTGCCCTGATACATATATTAGGAATTAACCAGTTAACTGCCACGCGTCCAAAGACGCTTTTATCTCGCTTGTGTCTATCGACGCTTATGGCTTACAAATGGTTAATGGTCTAATTCAACCTTTGCTTTAGAAGTAAGGAGGAGTAAGGAATGAGTCTGCCTGGCCTTAGTGATTGTGAGGATGAGACAATGAGCATTTGTTAAGTATTACTATGAGTTTTAGAGAACAAAATAAAAGGAAGGTTATCTTTTTCCTTAAGTAACGTAATTCATTTAGAAAAATAAAACAACAAAAAGCCATGAAATGATAGCAAAGAACATATTGTGTAGTATAAGAAAATAACTGCTGGTCTTCTTAGAACATCTCCATAGAAGAAATGAGATTTTAATTGGGTCTTGCTACATAGAATATAAATAAGTAGATTGGAAATAGAATTGCAAAAGAATGTAATATGGGGAAAGCCCTCAGATCTGGGAATTAGTTTGACATGCTCCTAGGAGTTTACCAAGGAAGATCACCGGGGGAAGAGTAGAAAAGCAATGGCAAATCCTAATGGCTTTCATCCATGTGTTCAGTGAAAGAAGTATTACTGTGATCCCCAGATGAGCAATTAAGGCACAGAGAATTGCGCAGCTAGTAAATAATGCGAGCAAAGTTTTAAAATGGGCACGCTGATTCCGGGCATGTATTCTCAATTTGATTTTTTAAATTTTTATTTATTTAGTTAGTTAGTTTGTTAGTTATTTTGCCAATCTCATTGGTTCACAAATTACAATGGTTAGCATGAATCCTTTTCTGTCATCATGTTTATAAAACTTAGTGATTAAATGGTTATGCGTATATAGGTTTTGAGATATACTAGTAGTTTATTAATATTACCAGGTAATACCCACATGTTCCTTTCTCCCTTTGTTAAGGGTGGAGAAAATAACACCTAGTTGATAAATGTTCTAAAATATGGAAAAATATATATGTATATAATATGTATTATATGTATGTCTACTGTTTCCTCCTCTGTAGAACTTTATTTTTTTAAGTTTATCTTTATTGTTAAAAGAATTACGATGTCCCCTTTGTTTTTGTGTTACCCATTGACCCCCTCCACCCACACCTGCCCCTCTCAGGGCTTCACCACACTCTTGTCTGTGTCCATGGCTATGCATATACTGTTCACCTTTCTAGTGGCTCCACTCAGATGTGGTTTATTTTACTCTGTTGCAATACCTTATTTCTAAGACAGATAATAAAAACAAAGGTGAAATTTGCAGGCTTACTTGCAAATGAGAAAAAGACCAAAATATTTTGTTCTGAAAGTCAAGTGTTTTAAAATTGAAGACTTTTTTTTTTAAATGGTACATTTACGTAGAGATCAGAAACCTTGTACAAACATGATCTAATTACTTATTAAAATACTAGGGGCCCAGTGCACAAATTCGTGCACCTTGAAAGGAACCGTGGGCCGCGAGGCTGCTGTGGGCACAGGGGTGGGTCTTGGCCCATTGTCCACACCCCCGCCTGGCCTCTTCCGCCCTGGCCCCCAGTCCACTGTCTGCCAGCAGCCCAGCTCCCACTGCTGCCACCGCTCCCATGCGCTGACGGCGTGGCGCGACTGGGGCTGATGCCATCAGCGGGTACGAGTAGCAGCTGCTGCTCCGATTGCCCCTCAGGAGCAGGGGGAGGTAGAGAAGCCCTCAGGGGCAATCGGGACTGGTGCTGGGCGCCAGCAGTGGGTGCAAGCATGTCCAGCACCAGCAGCAGGTGCTAGCGCCTGGCGGGACTGCAGCACGCAGGAGCAAAGAATTTTCAGTAACCACTAGAGGCTCGCCCCGATGACAACGACCAGCACCCTACCTTGCTGTGGCGCCACTGCTCACCTGCTCCACCATCCTGCCATAGCTGATGCCCAGCATGTTCCGTGCTCTGCCGCCTGCTGCCAACTCCCACCATGTTCCACGCATGCCCCCTGGTAGTCAGCGCACATCATAGCGACTGGTTTTTCGGTTGTTTCGCCATTCAGTCTATTTGCACATTAGGGTTTTATATATATAGGTCTGTGGTGGATAAGTGGTGAGTATGTCATTGTCACTATGTTATGGATGAGATGACCACGGAAATATGAAATGACTTCCCTTAGATCTTGAGCAAGCCACCCACAGAGGAGAGGCAGAGGTAGCGGTCAAAGGGAAGGTGATGCACAGTGAAGGGCTCCCTATCAGTGATGCTCAGGGAAAATCTAGGAAGTCAAAGTATTAGTACCTATTTCTGTTGTTTTTGCTGTAAGCTATGCTAAATGGCCACATCCTGGTTCTTCTGCCTCTTTTCATTCCTCTTAGTGAATTTTTGCAGCCCTGATGCAAATTTTTAATTCATCATTATGATATTCTCTCATTTCATTATTTCAGGAATGTCAGTAACTGAAGACCTCTATAGGTGTGATTTCCTTCTTCTTCTTCAATACTATATTTTTACATAATTTTTGTGATTTGTTTTCTGTAGACTAGATATGGTTTCCCATATCTGGTTAAACCCTTGCAACTTCCTTTATTTACTTACTAGAGGCCCGGTGCACAAAATTCATGCATGGGGAGGGGGGAAGGCCCCTCATCCCAGCCTGCACTCTCTCTAATCCAGGACCCCTTAGGGGATGTCCGACTTCCGGTTTAGGCCCAATCCCAGGATTGGGCCTAAACCGGAAGTCGGACATCCCTCTCACAATCCTGGACCACTGGCTCCTAACCACTCACCTGTCTGCCTCCCTGATCACCCCTAATTGCCCCCCCCCCAGCCAGCCTGATTACCCCTAACCGCCTCTGCCTGCCAGCCTTATTGCCTCTCACTGCCCCCTCTGCTGGCCTGGTCGCCCCTAACTGCCCCCCTGCCAGCCTAATCACCCCTAACTGCCTCTGCCTGCCGACCTGATCGCCCCAACTGCCCCCACCTGCCGGCCTGGTGGCACCCAACTGCCCCCCCGCCTGCCGACCTGGTTGCCCCACGCAGTCTGCTGCTCAGTCATTTGGTCGCCCCTCACTAACCCCCCTGCTGGCCTGGTCGCCCACGCAGCCTGCTGTTCGGTCATTTGGTCGTCCCTCACTAACTCCCCTGCCAGCCTGGTCGCCCCATGCAGCCTATTTGGTCGTCTGTTCGGTTGTGACGGTCACTTAGGCTTTTATATAGATAGATTACTTTCTCTCTATCTCTCTATGCATTCCCTTCATTTTGTTATCTACATTTTCACTTCTTCCTCTTCCTTATTTTGGGAACACGTGCACGTGCACACACACATTCCTCTTTAATGAAGCTCTTCTAATAAACTTTTTGGAATGATTATAGCAAATTCCCTTACATAACTTAAAAAATGTGCTCAAAAGCAGTTATCAAAACTCAGACTTGCTCTTTATGGTCTTAGTTATTACTAATACAGTAGGTTCTCAGGTTACGTCAGAGATCTGTTCCTACAGTGCGACGTAACACGATTTTTGCCATAAGTTGGAACCTACCTACATAAGCACCTACGTCACTTAACATGGAGCACATACACAGCAGTAATGAAGTGAAACAGTAAAAAAATTAAAAGAAAGATAACAATTCCTGACCTTTACTTGTGATAAATAAATAATAAAGAACATAAAGCACTTATGTACATACATCGAAATGACAGAACTTTTTAATAAATAAATGGGAGGCGTAACCACAAAACGATGTAAGTTGAGTCCAACATAACCCGAGGACTGCCTGTACATTTTTACCTTAAGCCTAGAGCTTCTTTAAACTGTGGGCTGTTGTTCTTCTGAATGACAGGTATCACTATCAGTGAGAACTCTCCTATCAGCTCTTTTAGCCTCAGCCTCAAGCTATTAAAAATCTACTGAGGTTTGGAGGGTGAGTATACACCGCTGAAGCCACAGAGTGGGGTTTTTAAGTGTGTTTTGACCACTCCAGAGTCATTTTGAATGGTACTCTTGATCTTATGTATTATACTCCCAGAGGCCACCGATTTCCTCAGACTTCTGGACTGACATCTAAAGATGTTTTTTTTAGAACAACAGCATGGCCTAGCAAACTAAACTGAAATTCCTCCTGAAAAGTTCATTTCTGGGTTTTAGTACTATCTTACTGACCTTGGGCAAGTCACTTAGTTTCTATATATCCATTTTTAATCTGCGAGACAGAAATGATAATACTAACTTTCCCTATGGGCTTGCCGTAGGAGAACAAAAAAAAAAGAGAACAATCCATTGAAATGACAGGCTTTCTGAGGTTGGAGCAACAAACAGTGCTTAAAGCCTGAAACCTCTAAAATTTATTTTCTTAAAATCTTTCTCTGGTAAATATGAACATGTATACCAAAGGGGAAAAAAGAGAGAGGAAGAGAGAGAGAGAGAGAGAGAGAGAGAGAGAGAGAGAGAGAGAGAGAGAGAGAGAGAAACAGAAAGGTTTTAAAGTCCATAGCAGACTGGTGTTGGAGTTGGAAATTGGACCCAGCCTCTTGCATTTTGATCCAATGTTATTACTGTGAGAAAACACTGAACTCATAAAAGGTGTCCTGAAATATTTAAAGAGCTGCTGTCACCTTCCTCTTTTCTTTGATACATTTTATAGAAGCTTTTCTTATGTTAACCATTTCTGGCCATGGAAAACAATTAACTTTGCTCATTTTTTTTCTATGTAAAAATTGAGAGTAATATTTCTGTATTGATATTTTCATCAAATATATTTTTCACTGAGAATAAAATTCAAATATAAAGAAGGCAGTCACATACTACTCATTTCTGTATACTAAAACGATTCCCAGCATATATTTCTATAGCTGATACACACTCATCTGGTCTTTCTTTTGGGAGAATTCAAATGAATAAGTATTTCCCAACTACCTTCTAAGTCTGTGCCATAATGCTAAGTTAAAGTGGATGAAGGGTAAACAGCACATGACCCCTAACCTTAAGCACTCCGTTGTAGGAGCATATAATCTAATTCTGAAACCACATTCATCCTCATCTGATGTGAAGACACCAGAATACCCTCGAAAAATGATACCAAGTACTTTACTACACAGGGATTTGGGTAGTCACCAAGAAAAACTCATGGCATAATGAATCTATTAAGGTTGTAGATGTGAAAACCTTTTGAAAATGTAAAAAACACCCTACAAATGCATAAATGTATGATGGCATTTCCATTGTGTTTTGGGAGCAGACAACCTTGGGGATGCTTTGATTGGCTCTGTCTTAACACTTACTATCTCATGTTGAGTTCTAGATATCCCTCTCAGTGCTGAAGTCCACAGTCCCCGAGGAATGTCCATTTGCACTAAACTTGAAAAGGTCGTTTGTGATGATGACAATATGGAGGCTAGTGCTTTCAGCTTTCATCGAGTCCACTGAGTCTCATAGGTTTCCACAGTGACCATGTTCTGCAGCAATATCTTTTTGATAAACTGCAATGGCTACAGTGCTCTACCTCTCATTTTTCTTGTCATCCTCAAAGAGAAAGCAAAATATGCTCTTTGAAGAAACATTACCAACAGAATTAACTTAAGAAATATATAGTCTCTTCCTTACGAAATTAATTTGGCATTATTTTTGAGGTGCGCAACATCTTGGCAACTGCTTTGATTTAAAACTCTATGTGATTTGGGAAAAGCACGTTTCAGAATGTTTAATTCAGCGATACAAAAGGCACTAATGAAATATGCATGTATGAATTTTATATCATATTAGTTCCTTCTTTCTTGAAATCTGAATAAAAGCCAAACATCTGGATTACGTTTGAAAAGCCTGAATTTTCAATTTTCAGAGAGATTCAATCTATTTTGACATTGCACACTTAGCCTTAACATTTACAGTGTGCTATTAACATTACTTGCAATTGTAAAAAAAAGTCTAGATTTAAACAAACTTGGTGCCTCCTAATGCTAAAAATATATCTGTATTTGAGATGGCTGCTGCTGCACAATCATATACATCCATAGTTAAGGCTTCATCAGCGTTTCTATTATAAATACTTGCATTGAACAGTTCTGTAATTCAGCTATAGAGATATGGGTAAGCTTTTATGTATAAATTATCCTATGATTGTATATTAAAACAACAAATAGCAATCCCTGTATCACTTAGTTTGAGAAACTACTCATTGACTTAGTGTTTTATGAAGGCCTCAAATATTCAAGCTACTCCATGGTGTCCAAAAAAAAAGGCATAGCCCTCATCCGTTGAAAGCTTTTTCCTCAAATTTATGACAAATAACAAGATTTCTATTTTTATAGATATTTAGCTATATTTTGGCAGCTAGACTAAAGGCAAGTGAATATTTATGGTCATAATTTAGGGAAGTGAATATTGTATTATGCTTTATCTCAGTGACTTTCAATCCTTTTCATCTCATTGCATGCATAAACTAATTACTAAAATTGTGCGGCACACCAAAAAATATATTTTTTGCCGATATGACAAAAATAAAGGTATAATTTTGATTCATCCTCACCAGGTAGCGATTGTGTTGGCCGTTGTTATTATTCTATTTGACAATCTAGGGGCCAAGAGCTCAGTGCCCCTGACTAAATAGTCATGTTTTAAAAATTCTCCTGGCACACCGGTTGAAAATCACTGCTTTATCTCATTATCATGGTTTGTTTATTTAAGATACAGCTTGATCAATAGAGTTTTAGGGGATGAGGCAAGAAGTTCTATGGTTACACAAGAGATCAAAGAAAATAGAAGAATGTGATGATGTAGTTGAAGTTTATGTAAGTTTACAGTGGAGTTTAATTTACTACACTTAAGTTTTTACTGGATTTCTTGTAGCATATATTAGGTGAATCTCATTCTTTTGTGACATGGAGAACAGCTGAAGTCAGAGATTTCCCTTTTCTTCTTATTTTTCTTTATTTTCAAAAATCCATTAAATTATATAGTAATATCCAACTAAACAAAAATAAAATGTTTTTGGAGGCATTTGTTTAGCTTAGGAGATGAAAAACAAGAGAAGTGATAGTACTTTTAAACAGGAAACTTTGTAAAGGAGAAAACTGAGTTTCATTACATTAATTGCTGCTTCTCATGTCTTTTTTTCCATTCTACATTGCATACTCTAACAGATATGATATAATTGCATAACTATTCTGACTATGTGCTGACATGACATTACAACAGCTCAGATATGGTGCATCATAATGAAATCGTAATTAGAACAGTCATGATATATTATGGCAATGATGCACATCGTCACTGAAGTGCATTGGAATGCACAGAAAAACCATTGAGATGTGCAGATTTTGACATAATACAGCACAACCATGGAGTTTCATAGCATGAAGAAGAAATTGCCATTATGCCCACACTGCTGGCAAGAAGGGTTATAACACATTTCTTAGATATCTGTGAGCAAAAGTTCTATGTTGATAGCAGAAAATTTTTGAGAGTAGCATTTGTGAAGCTTATATCTTAAAAAAATCTACATGAAGTATCTTGTTGAAATATGGACTGAACTACATGAGTTCTAAATTGGAAGTTTCCTATAAAGTATTTATAAAAAAAAAAAGAATCCAAAAGGTTTCATTTAATACCCCAAATTCAATGAAATATTTCTCTAAAGTAGGACAGATTAAAGATGATTTGAGGAGTTTCAGTTAAGCTTGGCTTTTCTTTTCATTCTCTGTGTCCTATCTTGAGTTTAGATTATATAGCTTACATTTTACACGGTTGTGTCTTTGCTCCATTGTTGTTCTCTTAGGTTTCTCTGCATGAGAATCTTATATCTGAGTCTCTTCTTCCAGCAAGAGATAGCTTCTCCTTAACTTTGCGTTTTTTGGTCTTGGCATTTATTTCACACACTAGAGGCCCAGTGCATGATTGAATCATGCACATGTAAGGTGCCCTACACGCTTTCGCTTTCGATCACCGGGGAGCTGGGTGCCTGTCCGCTGGTGCACCAGGCGCCGGAGGCTTCTGAAAGGCCTGGTGCCTGAGTGGAAAGGCACCCAGCTCCCACACTTTTGCTTTTGATCACGGGGAGCTGGGTCCCTGTCCGCTGGTGCACCAGGCCTTTCAGAAGCCTCCGGCGTGGTGGAGGCTTCTGAAAGGCCTGCTACCTGAGCGGACAGGCACCCAGCTCCCACACTTTTGCTTTTGATTGTGGGGGAGCTGAGTGCCTGTCCGCTCAGGCAGCAGGCCTTTTAGAAGCTTCTGAAAGGCCTGCTGCCTGAGCGGACAGGCACTCAGCTCCCCCGCTTTTGATGGTTCTGTGCGGCGGGAGGTCAGCTCGCTGCCCCAGAGGCCCCTTCTGTGCCGCAGCACAGACATGGCGCAGACACTGAGCTCGTGCTGCTGCTGGTGACGCAGCTCAGCGTCCCACCGGCCCAATCAGCTACCCCGGCCACCCTGAGTCCCGCCCCCCCGCGCCTCTTGGCCAATCGTGGGCATAGCGAAGGTATGGTCAATTTGCATATTTGTCTATTATTAGGTAGGATAATAATGTGTTTGTTATGGTGGATGTGGGCCCAAAGAAGCTCAACTCTCTGAAACAGAGAATTTTGGACCTACCTTCTAGGCCAATCCTAATTCAATGCCTCATTAACCCATAACATATCCAACCAGGTTGACTTCCGGTCTCTGCCTAAATACTGCTGGTGAATGGGAATTCACTGTTGCCCAAGCTACATTCCTATATTCAGTTGATCCTATGCCTGACATCTGAGGTCAGACAAAACAGGTTAATATTTTTTTGTGTAAAAGTCCTCTAAACATTTAAAGTCTGTTAACATATCCTTTCTTTTCTTCTCTCATCTTCAACTCTTACTTACCCCTTTGCTGAATACCTCCAGCTTCTTTGACAGCTTGCTCCTTGGGAGGTGTTGAATCTTCTCCCTCCCGGGAGTGCTCTCCTTTGTACATTTGATACATGGTCTAGCTCCCTCTTGGAAAATGGAACCCAAGCAGAACCAGGACTGCAGATTTGGGTCTAGTAAACCATAGTCAAGCTGATCTACCTGTTACCTTTCTTATTTTTGACCCTATTATGTTTGTTTCATTCAAGCTCCCGATCATATTTCTTTTGTTTTTACATTTACCTTTCACTGTCTGCTCATTGAATCTAAAGATAATTGAAGCCATTCTTTATGCAGTTTTTGTATTTTTTTGGGTGGTGGGTGGTGGTGGGGGGGGGGGGTTGGGGAGGGAACAGTCATTGACTCTGTTCATAACTATTTCCAGTTCCAGTGGGCCGAGCTAGTGGTTTCCCCATTTAGATGGAAATTGAGTTTTCTTATTCTCATCAGTCCATACTTCTTCCTCTTACTTCCCCTTCACTGGGATCAAGTGTTGGTAATCATCACATTTATTTATTTTTCTTTTAGTAGAAAAAATAGTTGTCTTTTTCCATGACTCTAGCAATGGTTAGAAGATGAAAGATTAAAGATGTCATACCTATGCTCAGTTCAACTACTTTACATTAGCATCTAGGTAGTGGGGTGCTGGAGCTGGCTAATACTGGCTTTTGAGAGCTGATTACTAAATATTCAAGAATTTTGCCAGTACTAGCAACTATTGGTAGCTTGGAATCTTGGTAACTTGAAACCTGCCATGGTGGGAGTATTTACACCTGGGAAATCAGCAAACACTACAAATCAGGGCTCCTCCCACCCCCCCAGCCAGTTTACTAGTATACTGCTACCAGTAGATATTTGAGTTTATGATCTCTGAGCTAAAATATTATTCTTTATTGATCAGTGACTTTAGTATAATCTGGCATTCTGATCAACATGCTGCATTCATATTTTACTTACATATGTCACTAACAAAAATATTGATTAAGACTAGACCAAAGAGAAGCCCTTGGCATAACATAGCCATTAAGCAGTGATCTTTATATTTGTTCAACAGGTTCTCAGCAGAACTCCATATACATCTGTGCTTCTAAATGATTGAATATTTCTACTCACTTTAGGCTTATGAAAATCTAATAGAAGCACATATACCAGGTCCAGAAATTCACATCTTTGCTGTAGGGATTTAAGTCATTAGATTTTGGGTATATGTTCTTAGCAATTTAATTATGTTTAAAATCTGGTTAGTAGTGTAGTAAATAACTGGTATTGCTACAAAATTGCATTGAGAAGGTAATAGGATTGAATTTTTATACAAGTTGACACTCAATTAAAATTTCCATATATCCAATGAGTTAGCCAGTTCTTGGCAAGGGAGTTACAATAAATGCCTGCCTCCTAAGTTGATCAGTTCAAAACATGCAAAATTTATAATGAAGTCAAATGAAGACTCAATGCATCAACTGAAATTTGAGTTTGGCTTAGCAAATACAGATCAAAAGCAAGAACTAGACTAGAGAGCACCCTTGATATTTCCTGCTTAAATTCCTCTATTTTTTATTGACCCTGGAGGAAAAATAACACATTAAAATCTCCTTACTGAATTACTGTCCTAAACCAACAGATCCATGGGACTTGTTCAGCTAAAAGCCACACAGACTTTGTAATGCAATGATGTAATCTTGGCTTTGTGTCATTTATATTCAACCTAAAAAAAAAAAAAAAAAAACAATTTTCCTGAATAGACAGGCTGACAATAATATTGTTCGGTGTGGGTTTTTATTTGGATTCTTTCCAAATGGTTCACATGCCTTCACAGTAACACATCATGCCTGCTTACATTTTTGCCTGAATTCAAAGTTTTCCCCTTTTACTAGCTTTCTGTTTTTCTTTTAAGGTCTCAGTTATGTTTGTAAAACTAACCAGCTCCACCACAAAATTAGGATGTATCTTGCAGAGTGCATTCATTTTACTTTTTGCATATTTTTCCGGAGGTCATGTCAAGGTTAGTTTGAATTCCATCCTACATTAAGACTTCTTTCACAGCTATTTAGCTCGGCAGCCTACTCCCCGCTGGGGTCTGCCCCTTGGGCACGTCAAAGCTTCAGACCTGACAAATCACACACAGATGAAGCTGTACAGTTTTTTAAACAGTTTCATCAGTAACTTTTTTTTTCTTTTTCACTATCTCCCTTCGAGTTGAGATTTTTTTTCTCTGAATTACCATTTCAGGAATGTTGATTTCTATTTGAGACAGTTTGTTTTTACATCAGAGTTGCAAACTAGAAATATCATTTATTTTATAGTAAATCATACCAATAGCATATAATCAGTCACCAGGATTACAGAACAAGATACTTACAGACCATTCCTGACTAGTATAACTGTAATTCTGTTATTAAAGTCTATTTGTAGCAGGAAGCTTATATTTGAAAAGGTAGCTACATCACAGAGTTTACCGGAATAAATTTTAAAAGTCATCATAAAAATGCATCAAGTTTATCATATATAATACCTTGAGCCTGGAAATGTTTCTCAAATGGTTAGTAATATGCTCTTATCGGTATTTTAGCAAACTGTGAAACTAATGGTGCAACTCCATTTCCTGTTTAATTGATGAAGTTAAAATGGTTGGTTGCTAATGAGTATATTAGCAAACAATGTCCCCTTTACAAGGCTTAAGTAGATCAGGATTTTTTTTAAGCAGCTTACTATCCTTATTTTTATATAATGAAAAATATCGACTGCCACCGATTGCTAGAACAACTGAAGTAATGATGTAATTATTGCTGTGCCGTTATTTTGTCAATGGCGAACTATAGTTTTTAGTTGTTACACTAGAAAATAGTTATTTTCTTTAACAAACATAAGCTTTTCATTACAATACCTGAAGATCTTAACTACAGACTAAACAGAAAACTTAGAAGTTCGGGGGGAAATAATATTTGGATGATTCTTCTTTCCTCAGTTCAGTATGTGAGTATCCAGCAAAGAGTTCTCTAAAAGGTTGCTTGGTTGAAACTAATTAAAGACAGGTCTAAAAAGAAAAGAAGAGGGGATCAAAGGCATTACATTAGGTGTCAGGATGTTGTTTGGGGAAGTTTTATTTAGATTTCTGTAATTCTATTCCAGGAAAAAGCTAAATTCTAAAAATGCCCATTTTGCACCATAATTTCGTATTTGCGTTATTTTTGCAATAAGATACGTGTCAACAGCAAGCATCTTGAAGAAATCATCTCTGCATTGGCGTGTTAGCACATTATGGTGAAAAGAGGGGCTTGTGCTTTTCACGCAGTGCATTGCAGTCTTCAATTAATGTGAAAGCACTACAATGCCTATGCAACTTCTCTTGCCTAGTGGTGCACCATTTATCATTGCAGTTTTACATTGACCTTGACACCCACTTCATTAGAATAAAGATTGTCTACCATTTAGGTTACATTGTTCCTCTGCACAGAGACCCCATGCAAATTTCTGTTCAGATAGAAGAGCTGTGAGGCTGTCAGAGGTCATCTGCATTAAATGATTGCGGCTATTTTCCAACTGCTTCTTTTCATTCTCCTCAATTCAGGCTAGGGGGATCAATCAAGTCCTCTGCCTGAAACAGTGGGACTGCTGGGAATATAACTGTTTTTGGTAGTAGTGGATATGCTCTAAACAGTATTAAATATTTAATATAAACTCATTAAAGGCCACGCAAAGGCTTCAGAAATATCTCAAATTTTATAGAAGAATCGAAGGAGCTAGAGAACCTTTTAAAACATAAATAGAAGAATAATAATCAATTTTATAATTTTAAAGAGTATAATTGCAATAGTTCTTAAACTTAGTAAATTTCCTGTATAGGACACTTTTTTTCTTGCTCTTGACTTGGGTAGAGAAGGGACAAGACAGGAAAGCTTTGGTGTTTTATGCAGTATTTTACACAAAGTCAGCATGAGAAGTTTGCACTTATTGGTGTTTTTATTTTTGTTCTATAACAATGAATTCTGTGCTGGGTATTTATTTTAAAAGGCTTGGGTATTTGTTATGTAAAATAAATGATTGGAGAAATAAGTTGCCAGGTTTCCTACTTAAGTTTTCTGAGTGATATAATTGGAATTAAATTATTAATGGGAGATACTTTTAGAAAGATTGTTTTATGATCTTCTATTAGGGAATTTGCAATTCATTTTAATATTTGTAGTTTGATTTATATTAAAGATAATGCAATCTATGTCCAATTAACAATACATGGCCAATGTAATGTGATTTCCAGATCATGCAAATGGAATAAGCTAGAAGAGGGGGGAAAACTCAATTCTTAACCTCAGATGTAATTTGCTGTGCGAGTTCTGGCAATTTTAAATGACATTGCACTTTTTAATTTTTCCAAAGGCTCAGCAGCAAATTTATCCCAATCAAGAAAGTCTATTATTAATTTACAAGGACAATTGTAGGAGTCTCTATAATTTCTCTCTGCAATTATTCGCCCTAAATCGCTAATGGTAAAACACAAGGAGTTTGCAAGAAATAAGGACTATTATTTGTCTTGGGCTTGAACCCTCTTCTTCAGTCTGGAACACCTTCCCGAAGTGTTGGGGAGGTGAGCTCCCGCGAAGCAGCACTTGCAGGGTAAGCGCAGGACTGTGTTCTGAAAAAGGGGGCAGCACAGGAGCTGCTGCAAAGCCGACACTGGCCTCTGGCAGATCCCGCACTCGGCATTACAGCTGAGCTGTGGGTCTGGACTTTCATATAAAAGACTCTTTGTTCACCACTGAATGGCATTAGGCATGGACTTGCTGAGGGGCCACCATGAAGCCTCACATGAGGAGGGCAAACACTAGCCAGAAAACACAATATCAGAGTCATAGACAGAGACATCCCTGCATTTTGTGCAAAAATGCATATTTTTTGACACATGATTTTGCCAGTAGTTTGGTGTTTTGGTGTGTTCCTAGCATATGCTTTCTAGTTGATAGACCAAAATACATTTTATTTTCTCAGTGTATTTTCTCTGTGTGTCTGCCTATCTATCTATCCATTGTGTGCTTATGGGATTATGTTGAATGTATAGGTGTTTGTGGTATTATTTTGTACTGGGAAAGATATTCAAGTATCTTTATTAATATATCTGTCATTCTAATAACTAGATCTTTTCTTTGCTTTAACGCTTCCTGATATAAAGTCACATAAAGCCCAGTTAAAATATACTATAAGATGTAAATACTCAAATCTGGAAGACACAGAATCTGACAGCCCTGTTCTAATAATGGAGAAAATTCTTTGGTTTAATTCTTGTGTTTCTCGTAGCCAAAACTTCACTCTCCACTCAGTAATGTCTGGTCTCTTTTCAGCATAACCAACAGAAGCACCATACAAAAGTCTTACAATGGATGTCTTAATCTCTCTGTGTGCTTTTAGAGCATTATTTTGAATTCCATCATGCTGCCTTTTTTCTTTCCTCTTCTGAAGTTTTATTACAACAGTAGAATTCCCAGGGAGCTTTGGGGGCAAGGTTCACATAATATAGCCCTGAAGTTTTGCTTAGGTGGAATCTATCCCCCAATCCTGGCCATCTTTTGATGATCTTTCTGTTTCAAAAAGATTCACTGGATAGCATCTTACAGCATTAGCTGGATGCAGTTTATTTTTTATTTTTTTATTTACTAGACAGTGAGCATCTATAACCCTTTCATGATGCTTTCTTTCTCTGACCTCACAGTGACAAGGCATCTTGTTCTTTAACATTGAGGGAGGCAGGAAAATGCTTGAGTTGCTCAATGTGTGCCTTCTATACCAGTTTCAAAATGGCTTATTCTTCTGGTTTCCATGGTGACAATTAACACTGTTTCAAGGCATTGTTCCAGTCTCCATTTGGGCAGAATTTTCTATGTGATTTTTAACAAAAAAAAAAAAAAAAAAAAGGTTTTAAGAGGGAAAAAAGCCTTTAGCAGAACTGTCAAAAAAGTTATCTCAATCAAGTCTTCATGCATTTCTAATTATATTTACTTCAGAAATCCCCATTTTGGCTGGCTTTGTTTTATAATTTAATTTTGGCATTTGTGCTTTTACAAAGTAAGTACTGAGTACAAATTTCCTAAAAACTTCTTTAGTACTTAGTTAATACAGTGGACTGGTGTTTGTGGTTATTTTTAACTGTTTTTAAAGTTTTCTTTATATATCCTGTATACACACAGAAGTGGCATTTGGAATGGGAGTGGCCAGTGTCTTTACGGGTAGTTTAGATCATTCACATATCTATTCTATTAGGAGGCTTCAGCAGTCAAAATTGAATTGGCCAAGCAAATACACT
Source organism: Eptesicus fuscus (assembly GCF_027574615.1). Lineage (NCBI taxonomy): Eukaryota > Metazoa > Chordata > Mammalia > Chiroptera > Vespertilionidae > Eptesicus > Eptesicus fuscus. Next base: position 86,106,349 of record NC_072477.1, read on the forward strand.
TAATAATGTAAATATGCCCTTTCAATAGAGTATATTTTATTTTTGACTAGACAGAGAAGTTCAGCACAGGTGCTGTGGGGAAATTAAATACTGGATGCTTATTTACCTTAGCACTCAAGAAAAGCCATCTTACTTTAACTTTGCTACTCATTTTTGGCTATTGAAGAGTAGTCTAGATCACAGCAAGCATCCACAGACTACAGGACACAATGGGGCAGCCTTGACTCACTTACTGCTGTGGGTGAAATTAATATGAAGACTAAATGATCTTCTCACCACAGGAGAAAGTAGCCCTACTTGATAGGATGACCAAGAACTGAGAGAGCTGGCGGTTGATTCTCCCTGTCTAATGCTTCTGAAGAGACGGAGAGAGAAGAGCAAAGCCATTCCAACATCAACAAAAATGTAACCCTTGTGGCATTATTATATATACAGCTTAAGGCCCTAAATCATATCTGATTCAACTTTCAGAGTGCTTCAGACATTAAGCATTTTCACCTTAAATTACATGACATTCTAGTACCTTTCATGCCCATGTACCCATACATCTAACAATTAGCTGGATTCTCCTAGCTTTTATAGTTTGAAGGCTATGTCCATCAATCACATCTTTCATCAGGCTGTTTATACAGTAGGTTACATGCTGACAAAGACAGAGAGCATACCTAAGACACTTGTTTTATTTTTTTTTAATGTAATAACCTTCCATAATAGCTGTTGCAGTGACTCCTTGTACTACATTTCACAGAGAAAATTATTTTATGACTAAAATGAAATTAATTGCTTTTTGTATGTTTATTATTACAAGGCTGTCATGTTTATGGGACACATCTAAACTGTTTTCCTTCTTGATTGATCTGTGTAGGAGCTGTTCAAAGTTGGGGTAAAGCTGGGGAGGGGGTGAGCTTGTCATAGGTGAATGTGATAACTAGGCCAGGCCGCTCGGGGGAGACACAGATGGAGTACCCCTCTGTCAGTTGGCGCACGTGGCATAAGCTGAAGATCTGAATAGGGTTCTTCTGCCGGCCTGGAATGCTGGTTCCCCGTATTATTATGTAAATCTCTGTTAGCAGCATCATCTTTGGATGGGTATCTGATTACAGAAAGCAGACTGCCCTCTCCTCCAATCGTCGCTCTAACAAATAAAACACTATGCAGGTTTCTAGAATACTTGTTCAATGTTGGGTCCAGCATTCTCGAGTGGACATGGTTTTTTCTAAGTGTTGAAGTAACGTGCTCCTGGTCATTGTCTGCTGTTAGAAAGCACAATCAGAATTTCCCAGGTCTCACAGGCCTAATGATGAAGGCGCTCTAAAGCAAACCTTAATTTTTTTTCATCATGCATATTCATGTAATTTTGGATACTCTGACATCCTGATCAGCATTCGTTAATACTATGAAATGCTTTCAATCACATTATTTAAAATATTTTGTTCTGTGTGCCACAAATGACTAACATTTGGAGAAGTTTACATAATACAAATAATGTGCATGTTTAGTGCAAATGAAAGATTAAAATATGAAACTGAAAGTATGCAAACATTTGCATGCAAATGCTGAGGATCTATTAACCGAAACAGGGATTTCACACCTTCTTTTTCTTTAAGCTGTTTCCAATTGTATTTAATTTGGGATCTGACACAATATCATGTTTTCAACGTAAATAAAAATCAACCAACTGCTTGGGCAAGTTTTGAACTTGCTGATTTGCTACTTTGCTCAGACAAATGCTTTTCTTATTAGATCTGATAAAGCCTCATTTTAGCTCAGTCGGGGCAATGGAGCAACACTGTCAGTGACCTGACTCTTATGCCTCAATGAAATGAATTTTGGGATTATCATTATATTTTTGGAATGTGCTAAAATTGTGAAATTTGTTTAATATTTTAACCAGGATTTAGTTTTTCTTCTTAGAGATGTTTTTACATATATATTTAACAACTATAGCCATAGACAATTATAGCTGTTCATCATATAGGACTTTCTCACTATGAACTTATCCAAATAGTTATTTGAAGAGAATCACCATGGTAACTGTCATATTAAGTAGCACCTACGTTATCTGTAGCAAACATCTTTTAAGAGAGACTCACTTGGCAGTGTGGTACAATACAATGTACGTTGGGGGAGAGGGTTCTGTAGTCAATTGTGATGTTTGAGAACATTTCACAGTATTCAACAAGGAAGCATAGATTTGTAACCATTCTTAAATCACTGGTTTTCTTTTTCCTTTCTATATGTACCTCATCTCCAAGCCGACACAGAGTTTTTAAGTAAAAGAAAAATGAAATGAAAAAAATCTTAACTGAGAATTCAGAGAACTTGTAGGATAAGGAGGAAGTCACACAATCTTTAGGGATCATTTTATTTGTACCTTTGGGGGCAGAGATGACAGATGGGCAGCACTCTGGAGCCAAATGTTGACCAAAATTAACTGAGTATTAGCTCCCCTTAGACCATGTGTTTTCCGATTCAGAATATTTTAAATTGGAGATCAAAAATGTGTGTGTGAACTTTATTTTAAAAAGACATAAATCTTAGTCAACTAAATGGAATGAATAACTTGGATGTTCATGGATGTGTGAGTAATATATATGTTTTTTACTATCTTCAGCAATGTTTAATGTTCCTCCACTACTCAAGTTATTTAGGTTTAGTCTCCTCACAAATATTATTGGAAATAAAAACTTTTAACCCCCACGAGCATCACTAGTGCTGTGCTCAAAGATTGTCTAAGAACCTCTCTCTTCTTGTTTTAGCGATACAGTGTGGAAATGTCCATCAGGGGCCTGAAAAAGACAGAGCTGCTGAGTAAGGTGGAAGCTTTGAAGAAAGGTGGCGTTTTACTACCAAATGATCTCCTTGAAAAAGTGGATTCAATTAATGAAAAATGGGAACTGCTTGGGGTATTTGCATTTTTATTACTGTTTGTAGGCTATGTGTACATTTTTTTGTGTAGTAAAGTACTCTATCTGTCTGATTTCTAATTTGAGGCACAAATATGTCTCTCTTTCAATTCACTACCTACATTTCAAACAAGCTATCATGCTATTATGGCTGAAAAACACTGCTTTTCCTCTTCTGTTGATTTTTTTTTCCCTCTCAGCTTGTCTCCTCTCAGATTTTAATAATTTTGGTTCTTTAATACATAAAGAAGTAAGTAAAATATGCCATGTATTATGGGTATGCACCAAGTCAACGATAATACAGTATATCTGATATACACTGCCTGTCATGCTCGAATGCACGTTAATAGAATTTATTCTGAAGGTACATGTTAGAGACATCACTGTTTAACTATTTCCTGGACCCTTCCGATGGAAAATGCCATTGTCACTACAACCTTCAAGTCACACTAAAGCCACTGAAACAAAGATGCAGATTTGACCCAAATCTGAATTGCAGAATTAAATTGGCCTCTGTTTTGTGCCTCAATTTCCAGCTCCCTTTTAACAAAAGCCAAAAAAAAAAAAAAAGTTTCATGTAATTCATTTCACGCAATGATGGGCTGGGTCTCAGCCAAAGACTGAGGTGCAAGAATCTGGCAAAAAGGCAATATAGAGGCTCTGTTAGCCAGAGGCCAGGATGGTCTGTGCAGGAGACAGTGCTGTCCTTTTGGGGAAGACAGCTGAGAGAGAGAGGTTAAACAGTATTTTTTCATCAACTTCTCTCCCAAATTGCCTTCACTTCAAATCAAGGGTAAGCTAAATTTGTCAATTACTTAAATGATTAATTATAATAGCTAAGTATGGGTGGTGTCAGTTATGGAGCCTAATTTTGCATGCCTTCCATTTCCTGTCTTTTTTTTTTTTTAATTTTTAAAGAAATAATACTCCAAAAATATTTTGAATAAAAAGCTCTCCATGTACCTTGATGGCTTGGAGGAATGCCAGTGCTCAGTTTCTGCCGAGCTTAATCTAGGTGATTAAAAAGCTGAGGGTTTAATCCTTGCTTTCTCATCTAAATTCACTACACTCTGCGATTGTGCAAAGTAACTTAAAATGTTAAAAGTTTTTACTCTGACCTATTGTTACATTACTTTTTAATAGTAATTAATGGCTTTCACATTGTCATATGGTGATTTAAATCAGAACCTTCGAAATTCTACAGAACTCCTTGATCTCCTAAGGAGAAATGTGGTTAGTATAGGACATTTTAAAAGGTTGTCTCCTAAATGAGGACAGAAACTTTAGGTGCCTGATAGATAAAGCAATGGTTTGGTTATATAGAAATAGAACTATATCTGTTTCTAATTTGATAAATAACTAACAATAGTCTTTCTTTGAACATTGTTTAAAGTATGTCATGTATATTGCTTTCTCAACAAAAAATTTAAATCAACATTACATTAAAAAACAGACTATTTAGTTATTCTTTATGAGTCAGAGACCTTAAACATGGTTGCCATTTGGACAATAATACCATTTGAATACAATATGCAGAGTTGTGTAATGATTTAGGGAGAGAGAAGGGTGGAGGGGAGGTTTGAATAAAACCTGTGCCACACTAACACCACCAGGCCTGCCACTCTAATTGGCATGATTACATTTTAATTGGCATGAAAAAAAATTTAAAGACAAGGATTTTAACTTCTAACAATAGTAAAATAGAGGGATATGGTTTTTAATATTACTTTCATCTAAGGTGAACAGTGTGGAATGGAAATACATTAGAATGAAATGTCAGTGGTGCGTACAGTTTAATCTGTGAAATTTTGTCCCCTGTGCTGCATATTACTCTGTCTCAATTGCATATTAAACAACCCTATCAAGGCAGGCATTGGCATCTGCTGTGCTGACACAAATTGTGAATTAAATGAAATTGATGTCCTCTGTCGTATATTTATGAAGACGGACCATTCTCTGAAGTATTCTGTTTATGAAGAATTTATGATTGCAAACTGTTCCAGAACAAAAAAGTGGCAATAAATTCTTTTTTGTGACCCTACCCTCCAAGGGCATTGATTTCACCTCCTGCTGCTACTTTTGTTACAGCATAAAAACAATAGCTAAATCTGGATTCCACTGAGGGTCTTCAAATTATCAATATTTGCACCATGAAAATATAAGCGTGTTGGCAAGAAAGGCTATTTTTCTGTTATGATCTCCTAAAGATGCTATTTACAGAACACTACACAGCAGTTGAATGTTTGTTGACTTAATTTTATTTGTGTTTTAAAGGTTATTTTTTAGGTTTAATTCATCAATATAGATTAACTCCCACTGATTCTCCAAAGAGAGTGTTTTCCACAAAAACAACACAAAAAAGCTCTCCCTGACTACACCTTCATGACGGAGTAGTTAATCTAATAGGGCACTAGCATAGTGGGTTGGGACTTATTTTAATACATATATTGGAAAGTCTAGCACCCACAAATGCAAAGTGGGGAAAATTGTGGGGCTGAACAATTTCCAAGTCAGGTAAAATGAACCACAGCACCAAGGAGTCTACCCCTTCTTAACAGCCCTCAGTCATATGGTTTGGTGAATTGTACTGAACAAAACCAAAAAAGCAATTTAATTCTTCATGCACAATCTTCTCTTGGCCTCTTTAGTACATTGATTAAACTCAGACTTCTATCTCCTGAAAATTTTATGCAGAGAATTTTTTTTTACTACAAACTCCCATTATGAGAATTCAAATGAATTTTTATCAGTGACCATGGTGAACTTTTGGGTCAAATCTCCTTTCTGTTAAAGGAAACTATGAGTGAATGAGGTCTTCTTAACCCACTAGTGGTAGGCAGAACAACACACATTGCTCAAGAATTCAGATCCTAAATGGAACAGTGAGCTAATCTGAATTAATGTTCGTGGTGAGATGGCAGGTGTGGCTGGACACTTGCCAGGGGTTCGTTGTCACCAGCCAAACTGTGATATGGTTTTGGTACCTAAGCTAATCTGTGTTTTTATTTTTGTTGGTGTTTTTTTTGTTTTTGTGTTTGTTTTTAATTTGATGCATTAGAAAACCCTGGGAGAGAAGATCCAGGACACAATGGCAGGGCCCCGTGGGTCGGATCCACGTGACCTGCTCTCTCCTGAAAGCGGAAGCCTGGTAAGGCAGCTGGAGGTCAGGATCAAAGAGCTGAAAGGGTGGCTGAGAGATACAGAGCTTTTCATCTTCAATTCCTGTCTGAGACAAGAAAAGGAAGGAACAATGAATGCTGAGAAACAACTGCAATACTTTAAGGTAATAAAAAAACAATCAAAGTTGATAAAAAGCTTTCTTTATGGTAGGGATGAAATATTTATCAAGTACATAAAGTATTATACCCATGTATCTATGTATCACTGTGCACTTAAATGTTTCCTTGAATTTATAGACACCCTCCACATTTCTTATATGCCAGCGCCTGTGTGTATAAAGATGAACATGAAGCGTATCAAACACACATTGGATGGGGGGAGCTGTGCTGCTGGTGTGTTTTGTGCAGTGCTTGTGGAGGGACGGCTTTGATAAATTAAAAGCAGACCAGCAAACACTAAAGACGACAATTTTGAAAGGCAGACCTCAATGTTCTATAAATAATGTGGCTAAACATACTTCTGTACATTGATAGGATAAAAGCACATGATTTAACCGAAGACCATTAACGCTAACAAAAGGAAACCTACTTTTACATGTGAAAGCATCAACTACTCATGGAGGGAAGAAATAAAGTAAAAGAGGTTCCTACATGCTAGGCATATTCCATCGTAGACAAATGCCAACCCTAGTCACACAGCTGTGTGTGTGTTCACCCTATGGATGCTCATGAAGAAGAGCGTGTCCCCCTGTTTGTTTCCGTGGCCTACACAATAACTTTTCAAAAACAGTTTAAAATTCAGATGCTTTCCCTCACTGCCCATGCTGGCCTGGACTGCTTGAACCCTCGCGTAAGGCAGTCATTATCTGGGCTCTTGGTGGTGTCAGCCTGAAGCCTTGGGATTGTAGAATATGAATTCGGTAGCAAGAAACCTTCTGACCTGGAAGTTCTTAAAGAGGAGAAAGGGGAAAACTAAGAAGGAAAGAATCTCTTGGGACCCAGCAGCTGTTTCTTCGCAAGGCCTTCCAGGACCAGGTTTTATTCATTTCACACCTTGTGCCCTGCAGTCTTCCAGCCATCTATTAGGGAATGTAGTCATCGTCACATTGGCTCACCTTCCCGCTGCCAGACAGGCAGGGCCACCTTGCTCACCAGCATAGTCCAAGAGAAAGCACCCTCCAAGGTGAGACCACAGAACTTCCCACGGAACTGTCGGTATGACACACCTACAGCTTATTTTGGCTGAAAACCTCCTCTTCTGCCACTGAATTGGCAAGACCAAACCGGCAGTTAAAGGAAAGCCTCTTGCCAAGGCAGGTGGGTTTTTACCGTCTAAAACCCAATATCCAGATGATTTGTTATTCCATCTCTACGTGTCTCACCCTAACTAACTCCTGTTACAGGGAGACGGAATCTTCAGATATTTCCCTCTGTGTTGTTTGAACTTCACATGTACCTTATAAAGCATCCTGGTCATTAGTAGGCAGGATGTTGTGAAATAACATTTTCTCTATGGTATCTATATTGTAGCTTTAGTGAACTGGTTAATGGCCCCAGCCAGTTGTGTAATCCTGGCCATGTTTCTTGTATGATCGCTTCGTGCCTCAGTTTCTTCAGCTATAAAATGGGATGCTGCTAGTATTTATCTCACGGGATAATGAGTTTACATAGGTAAACTGTTATTTCTACTTCTGTAATGGTGCATTTGCAAGGGATAGAAATATCCTAACATATGCCCCAAAATGTCACATAGTAATTAGAAACAGTAACAGGACATTTGTTATTATAGATATTTCTATATCTACCTTCCTACCCACATATCTCATACATAGATATTTGAAATCAACTTTTTTTTTTTACATTTGATATTATTATAAATGAAAACATAAGCAGTTCTGCATCAACATCATTCTCAGCTAGGTCCTAGTAAGAAATGTGAAAGCGTTTAAGTGATAGAAAGAGAGACAGAGGGAAGCCATGCTAGACTTCAAGATCATTAGAAAGCTCCTAGGAGTCCTAATGATTTGCTAACACTTTCTAGCCATAAGGGCAATATGCACTACACCTAATTCATTATTTACCATGTGCTTCTTAGTGCCTGAAAATAATCATAGAATTTTAATTTCAAAAGTACCAGGGACTATCACATGCTTTTTGCTATGTTACTTCTTTTCTTCAACGATATTTTTCCTTAGAGCATTTTTATGTTGCTAGTGTCACTATTTATTAAACTAACTGCTCTTATACCCCACTCTTATTTATTTAGCTATTTAAAAAAGTAATATAATAAATTCAGAGACTTTCCTACCCCAAACAAAAGGTAAGACCATTATGTAAGGTTACTGGCAAGACGCTAAGTCCTGGGTACTTGTCTTCTTGAAGGAAAGATTTCAGTCAAGAGGCAAAGGGCAGCAAAGGAAGCAAGAATTTATTGGCTGCAGCAAACCCACCCTCAGGACAGTGAGACAAGCAAGCACTTAGAAAAAGCAACAGGAGAGCCTGTGTGGGGCTGCTTTAGCTCCCTGAGAAGTCAGAGAACAGGGGCCTTGGAGACAGGTTCAGGGGGTTAGCCCAGGATGAGCTGCCACCGCCCACTGCTCCCCTGGTGCAAGTCTCCTGGGGTCCCTTAGAGTTTAGGGGATATAGTGTCTGTGGGGGAAGAAGAAGGGGAAGGGAATGGCAGGAGTGTGCTCCCCCGGGAGAGAAATCGAGCTGGGTCCTTTGTGTTGAGGGTATTTATCTCTCTCTTGCAGGTGAGAATCTTAGGGAGTTCTCAGGAGAGGTCTCAGTGGAATAGTCACCAGCTTTCCAGGTGTGCTCTTTCAGGGCCATGGGCTCCACTGACTGGTCGGCTCAAGAGCAGGGGGTCATTAGTTCATGCAGCTGTCCTGAGGCAGCCAGGGTGTCACTTGTCCGGTTTTGCTGCTTTTCTGGGCCTGGAGCTGAAATACAAACGAGGCCTCGATGTTATCTCTAGGGAGGAAAAGGTCAGGGGTCTAAACCTCATGACCAGCGATATGCGAGGGAAGGAAAGGTCACACTGGGGACAAGGTTCTTGTTTTCCCAGTTTTGCCCCTTGATAGGCAGGCAGGGCGGCCCTGCTGACCTGAACCTGGCCCATCGGCCTCGCTCTGCTCGTGTCTGTCTAACTGCCTAGAGCTGTAAGGGACCCCTCACCATGTGGTTTCCCAACCCAAGTCCTTCCTCTGCTCCTCTCACCTAAGGTAATCATGTTCCTGGACCCCGTAGTCTTGATTTCACTTGCTTTCCTTTGATAGGAAATGCTATTTAAATTTCAGTTGTTTTTAACTTCATTGAAAGATATCATGCTGTGTTATTTTTAGGATTTCCTTTTTTTCTTCTTTTTTATTGAATTTATTGGGGTGACATTGGGTAAAAAAAATTATATAGGTTTCAGCTGTACAATTCTACACATCATCTGTATATTGTATTGTGTGTTCACTACCCCAAGTCAAGTCTCCTTCCATCACCATTTGTTCCCCCTATAGTACGCCCCTTCTGGTAATCACCATCCTGCTGTCTGTGTGTATTCCTTTTTAATTTAATATTACAATGCCAATATTTATTTATTTATTTTTTAAAATATATTTTATTGATTTTTCACAGAGAGAAAGGGAGAGGGATAGAAAGCTAGAAACATCGATGAGAGAGATACATCGACCAGCTGCCTCCTGCACACTCCCCACCGGGGATGTGCCCGCAACCAATGTACATGCCCTTGACCGGAATCGAACCTGGGACCTTTCAGTCCACAGACCGACGCTCTATCCACTGAGCCAAACCGGTTTAGGCGCCAATATTTATTTATGTCCCCAAGTATGGCTATCATTCACTTAATTTGACAATTGTATAATATTGCATTGTGAGTAAATACATTGTGAGTAATCAAAAAAATTCTATGATTATTTTCATCTAAGGCTCATAGCAACCTCTGAAGTCGGTATCAGGATCCTGATTTTGCAGATATGGAAAGAGGCACATGGATGGACGTTAAGTTTTGTATGTCCACGGTCACTTACAGTGAGTGACAGAATTAGGTTTTAAATCCAGGGCCGTCTGACTCTAAAGCCCAGTCTCTGAACTACTATGCAAAATGGATATTTGCTGGTATTTACTGAATGCCCTTCCATGCAGGGTGACTCAAAAAGAACAGGACGCAATTAAATGTCATTGTTTCTTTCTGGGAGGTTTATCAGTCATAGTCTTCAGCAATTTAGCCAGAATTGTAAATAGCTTCAGCTACTGACGATTCGGGGAGTTGAAAAGATTTGTGTTTTGTTTTACATTTTTGTACTGGGTCAGTGTAAATTTTCTTGCCGTATGTCACTTTTAAAAATTGAAACTTTTCAATCTTTCTTTGAGATTAGAGCTCTGACGATTTTTCTTTGTGGCCAGAAACTCCAGTCCCTTCTAACATGTTGACCCTGAAACATTTGATCAGATAAGCTAAGTGGATCTAACATGATCACACTTCTTTTAAAGAAAGCTTTATGCACGTCTGTTGGAATAAATGTCTTCCCACCCAGAATTTTAAATATTTCTGAGCTGTTTACCCTTTAGCACTTAATGTGATTAATCAAGTGTTCTGTATATTACCACTTTCATCAGAAGAATGAAACCAAATGTTTGTAATACAATAATAACATAATGTTTATAAACTCTCAAAATTATAATTGGTAAGCATATGTAGAATGAAAACTTTTTACTTACTACAAATCCAAAGAACGGATACCCTCTGCCTTTCTAAGTGACAAAGCCTCTCAGATGGGAGAGTCGTTAAAGAATGTTTATGTGTGGGGAAAATTTTGTCATGTTCTGCCTATTCTTGAGAGTTCCTAAATGTTCCTGCTGTGATAGGTCACATAGAAGACAGTCTTTATCTACCGGGGTTAGCTTTATGATTCTCCATTCTCTAAAATCTCAGACTTTTAGCAGAATCAATTCCTTTATATATCACCCAGAGTAATGATAGACAAGCCACAGTGCACTGCCCAGGAGAGCCGGAGGGAGGGTGCTGCATATAAACCGGAAGACCCCTCGCCCTGTAGACACAGTTTCCATCTCAGAGCTTGGTTTGGGATGAGAGAAAGGATCTGGATCTTGAGTTTTCAGACAAAGAGAAAAAACAATCGTGGAACGTATTTTACTTTAAGGCAGTAAGTGTGATAAATGTGGAATTAGACCCAAGGCAAAAGTCTACGTAGGACTGGAAAAATCAAAACCCAGCACCGAGAGAGACAGGAAGACGGAAACCCAAGAGCCCTGGGACAAAAATGCAAAATTGTCAAGGAGTGAGCGCCCCCTGACAGCAAAGTGCAGAGAGCACACGGGAGGCTGAAGGAGGCGGCTGGCAAGGACCCTGGAGCTGGGTGTGTGCAGCTTCGGTGCCATTGGCTGGCAAGCACCACTTTTTACCAGTGACCCGTCAGAGAGAACAGGGAATAAATAATTACTTAGTTATATATTCTTTGTATCCCATAACCAAATTCATTATTTTAAAAACTCAAATCAGGAGAAATGATCCATTACCAGCTACAGGAGTTGCCGCACTGGCCTGCACCCAGACCCTCCCAACCCCCCCCCCCCCCCCCCCCCCCCCCCCCGGAAGGGCAGGGTTAGACCTAAGAAGCCTTCTCATCAGGAGGTGAATGAGAGGAAAGGTTTGGTAACCTCGTCAATGATTAATACCCCACATTTGCTGAGCAATTTAAATGTGACCAAGAACTTTTATGCATGTTACTATACTTAAGCCTTACACTAATTATGTAAGTTGAAAATTGTGTGCCCTCCTTATGTGTATTTTTACTTATTTGTATGAGAGCGAACTTGAGGTGTGGAAAGTTAATGCGACTTGTTTGAAGCCCACAGAAACCAGCAGCAGAGACAGAGCGAAAGCAGCAGCCTCTGGGTTCGAGCTCTAATATTCTCCCATCCCACCATTCACTGACCTTCAAAAATAAACACTGAAAACTCGTTTTACTCTAAATCAAGTATTGGCAGACATATTCAGTAAAAGGCCAGATAATACAGTCTCTGTTGCAACACTCAACTCTGCTGTTGTGGTGCAAAAGCAGCCACAGGCAATATGTAAATGAATAAATGCAGTGTGTTTAATAAAACTAACTTACGGAACTCTTTACAAAAGCGGGCAGTGGGCAGGATTAAGTCCATGGGCCTTAGTTTCCTGACCCTACTCCGGATTACAAAGATTATCCTAAACATGCACTTCCTTAAGGAAAGGAGGCTATACTAGAATTGCAAAATGTCCTTTCAATAATTTTAATAATGACAACCGATAGTTATACACTGTTCACAGCACCTGAGTCACAGTTTCTAAAGGTTTTACCTGCACTTGCTTATTTAATCCTCATCATCATCCTGAAGCAGGGGGTTTATCATCCCCGCTGTAAAATGAGAAACTGAGGCAGGGAAAAATTGAAGTAAGTCACTCAAGGCCACACAGTTAGTGATTGAGTGGATAGTCAGATCTAGAAAGTCTGTTCCTTAATCTTCCACTACTCTGTAGACTCAGCGTCCCTAGGTCAAAGATCTCTTTCTCAAAGGGAAAAGCACATTCCCGTAGTCCTCCCTTACCCACTGTTTTGCTTTCTGCAGTTTTAGTTACCCACCAAAAATATTAAATGGGAAATTTATAAGTTTTAAACCATTCATAAATTTTAAACTACGCACCGTTTTGAGTATCAGATGAAATCTCCTGCCATCCCTCTCTGTCCTGCCTGGGACGGGAGTCATCCCTTTGTCCAGTGTATCCACACTGGGTAAGCTACCAGCCCGCTAGTCACTAAGCAACCATCGATCAGGGTATCACAGTGCCTGTAACCCTTGTTTTACGTAATAAAAGCCTCAAAGTGCAAGCGTGGTGGAGCTGGCAATTTAGATATGCCAAAGGGAAGCACTTTAAGCAAAAAGGTGACTACAGTTCAATAAGGTATTTTGAGAGAGAGAGAGACCACATTCACGTAACTTTTATTACAGTATATTGTTGTAATTGTTCTATTTTATTATTAGTTATTGTTGTTAATCTCTTTCTGTGCCTGGTTTATAGCTTAAGCTTTATCAAAGGTATGTATGTATAGGAAACCACAGAGTATCTAGGGTTTGAGACATCCACTGGGGGACTTGGAACATATATACCCCTGCAGATAAGGGGGTGCTGCTGTAACTGGTAGCTTACTCTGTGGTTCCTCATCCCATTTCTAAATTTTTACAGCTGGAAGAAATCAGCAAGTCAGCGTTTTAAGTTTTGGAAATTAAAAATTTTAGAGTAGGGTCTTTAAAAGGATTTCAAATAACTATGAAACCTGGAACATTGCTAATTACTCTGAAAAGGAACATCACTAATGCACTATTACAAAATAAAGACATAAATAAAAGAGCTAAACACAGTTCATGTGCTTTAATAAATATTTTCCAAATGTGTAATTTCCAGGAACAAAAATAGGACCAATCTAGTGAAAACATTTTGAGGGAATGCCGTATGTCCACTATAACCAGTCTCGAATGGCATTATATGTAACCACATTTTCTGGATCTCCCCAAGCCCACACTTTAAGGAGATTAGGCTGAAAGACAGGAGAAAACATTTTGGAAGTTTTGAGATCCGAGAAAGGAGGCCATAGTTTCTACAGGTCTGAGACCATCCCTGCAGCCGCCTCTCAGAGCCATTACAAACTTCACAATGATGCTATTGGCAAAGCTGCAAACAAAGAATTACAGTCATTCAATCAGCCTGCAACAAAAGCATGCAAAATGCTTTCAAAATCAACAGACGTCACACAGGATGTAATCCTTTCTATGTGTCTTAGATACATTTTTTTAAAACACTATTAACCATGCATGTTCATCAAAAGAAAATACTGAATTTAGCTTTTATCACATATTTTTCCCTACCATATATATATATATAAAACCCATCATCTAACACTTCTTTGGAAGTAATTTAAGGAATTGGACACAATCCAGAACTGCCTTGTAAAAATAATTGGCTGGGTTAAGGTTGAAATTCGAAGATAGATTTAAATAAATGTTATTCACACTCCCATCTGGGGGTGGGGGAGACCGACAAGAAATGTTTATAGGCAGTCCCCGTGCAGACTTCTAACGTGAAAGAAAATTGAACAACAAAGCCATAATTCTTTCTGAGTACACCTTTTACTAGAATTAGGCGCTGAATGATTCCTGTCAAGTGAGGGGTTCTGCCCCTGAGTTGAGGATGCAAAGAATCAGCCATGTGCTCCTTTCACATGTGTTGTTTGTATTACTGCTGTCAGGTAAACCAGACTCATGGAAGGCAGAGAGTGCAGGGCTAGTCTAGAGAAGATCTCACCCATCCTGCCTAGAAAACCAGATAGAACTGCATTTAGACTCTGAAACCACTGTGATAAGTGTTTCTATTCTTAGCTGATTTGTTAACGTTACTTAAATGTTTTCACTGTTAATAAACTCAAGTTAGGAAGAAACTGGGAGAACAGAATTGCAAAGGAGTTTTCATGTTCTCCTCTTAGGTAAATGTAGGGTTAGAGCAGTGAATATGACCCACCACAGTGTAGAGGCATAAGCTTGTGGCTTCAAGATGCTTGGGGTTATCCTGGCTCTCCCTATATATAATCCATGGTTTCCTTAATGCTTCAGGTTTCTCATCTTAAAAATGGAGATAATAATGACACTTACCTCAGAGAGTGGCTATAAGTGTTAAATGAGATAATGTATACAAAAGCTGCTTAAAATAGAGCCTGCCTACAGAATCGTGCACCAATGGAGTTCCTTGGCCTGGTCCCATAGGCTGAGGGACCCCACCAGTGCATGAATCCATGTACCGGGCCTCTAGTATGCATATAAGATATTTGGTTAATCTCTTCCCGCCCTCCCCAGGCCCCCTCTCTCTGAGATTCATTAGTCTGTTCCATGTTTTCATGCCTGTGCATTGAGCATCTGCCCCCTGGTGGTGAGTGTGCATCATAGCTACTGGTCAAATGGTCAAACACTCATTTAGGCTTTTATATATATATATAGACTAGTGACCCGGTGCACGGATTCATGCACATTGAAAGGAAATTAATTAGAAGCGGCTGGTGGGGTGGGACTGGGCGAAACAGGCCAGACATGCCCTGGAGCCAACCTCCCGTGGTCCTTCCCCGGCGTCTGTGGAATGAACGGGATCCCTTCGGCAGGTGGGGTCCCTCAGCCTGGCCTGCGAGGATCGGGCTGAAACTGGCTCTCCAACATCCCCCCTGGGGTCCCGGAGTGCGAGAGGGCACTCTGCAAAGTTGCTGTCGTACAGGGTGTGGAATGCAAATGCAAGTGTGCAATAAACCAGATTTGGGGCCGACAGTGCCCCAGAGACAACATAACCCATGGCCAAAGGTGGAATCACATAGCCCCGCGAAGAATCGGGGTCCCTCCTCTCTGGTTTCGGGGTGTGTCACCTGAGAACCGTTGCTGCCAAGTCACTGCAGCTCGGCAGCTCCTGTGTTGAACATCTGCCACCTGGTGGTCAGTGTGTGTCTAAGAGACCAGTCGGACAGGTGGAGGGACACTTAGCATATTAGCCTTTTACATATATAGATAGCATAAACCTGTTCTTTTTAAGCATTTATTTTTAATACAGCAGGGTAAATAGATAAAGTAAATAGGTAAATAGTAAATAGATAAAGAAAATCCATGGGATTTCAATGATTTCAGATGAGTTGTATATTCTGTAGGAACTGAATTATCTATGTGTTATATAATTGACCTATTACCATCTAGGTAAAACCACAAGACAATTGTTTTCCTCTCAAGACTAGAATAAAATAAGTTAGTCATATACTTCCCACGTTTGCCATCTCACCTGTAGAAAGGGAGTTGCAGAAAACCAGGTCCCAGATTATCAAAGGAGAGGCCTCCACATTAGGCTACTTTGCAGTTTTGAGCAAGAAGGCAAACAGAGTCCATTTTCTTACTCACATTTTTTTTTCATGACTTTTTTTGTAAACACTACTTCTGTATCTTGATCACATTTATTCCATATTAGTGTGCATGTGCATGTGTGCGCACATGTGCACGTGCACGCGCGTGCGCGTGCACACACACACACACACACACACACAATTAGACCTTCTTGTAAGGAGATATACAAAACGGATTTTTTTAGTGTTCATATTGAATTGTCAGTCATCTTCTGTAGCTTTGCTACCACATCATTCTTTTATAATTTACTAATTGATCATATTTATTGAGTACCCTTAGTAGGTTGTTAGTTGGCAACATTATGATCTATGCTTTTCAGTTGTGTAAATTCTGTAAATAATTTATCTTTGCCTGATATTTTTTATTTGTAAATTTAGGTTTTTGAATTGTAAGGATTCCCTTCAACTTTAGCATTTTGCAACTATAGCCATCTTCTTTCATTGGTAAATCTATTCAATTATAGGTACTATTTAATTCCTCTAAACACTATTTCAATTTGGCACAGAACTCCTGGTTATGTAGCCAACTCTGTGTACCAAGATTCATGTTTCATCATTGAAAAGGATGCTTGAGAAGGACAAAGGAATTCTTGGAACCCAAGTTGCAACGCTATGGCCTTTGTCACCACAGTAGCCAACTATCTTTCTACCCATATCTTTATAATTTTAATAGAGATGCTGATCTAAAATGGAAAAGAAAAGGACTTTCTAGTTATGAATTTCAATGAGAATGATGGCAAAGGTAACATAAATTATATATATTTTGATTTTATAAATCATCAAGACTTGGTTGATTTAAAAGTAGAAAGAAATATACCAATAAGATCCTGGTGCAGTACTGACAATCAAATATACAGGTCTATAAGAAATGGAAGAAAACTCTGGGTAGAAATTTACAACCAAACCAAGTTGAAAAGATGGAGGATTTGAAGCTAGCATAACTAAACAGAAGCCCTGCAACCAGAGGCCTAAACTTATTCCTTTCTCATCTCTTAGGTGCTTGAAGTCCTTCACACTGTATCTAAAGGCTTACAATAACCTCGCCCGATGTCCTTTTGTTATCAATTTTTAGCAATTATTTTAAGTGACTTATAAATTGCATTCTAATCTAATTAGAAAGTCTATCTATTAATAAGGACATGAAGCCAATTTACATTTTTTTCTTTATATATTTTTTAAAAATTAAATTTATTGAGGTGACATTGGTTAATAAGATTATATAGGTTTCAAGCGTACAATTCTATGATACATCATCTGTATATTGCATTGTGTGCCCACCACCCAAAGTTAAATTTTTTCCATCACCCTATATTTGACCCCCTTTACCACCCTCCACCCTACTTCCCTCTGGTAACCACCATACTATTGTCTGTGTCAGTGAGTTTTTGTTTGTTTTTCTTGTTTGTTCATTTATTGCTTTCAGTTTTATATCTCACGTGTGAATGAAAGCATATGGTTCATGCCTTTTTCTGTCTGATTTATTTCACTTAGCATGATATTCTCAAGATCCATCCATGTTGTCACAAATGGCAGTTTTTCATCTTTTCTTATAGCTGAGTAATATTCCATTGTATATATGTACTACATCTTGTTTCCACACTTCAGTTTTTTCCATGTCTTAGCCACTGTGAACGATGCTGCAGTGAACACAGGAGTGCATATGTCTTTACAAATAAATGTTTTCAAATTTTTGGGTAGATACCCAGACGAGGGTCTGCTGGGTCATATAGTGATTCTATTCCTACTTTTTTGAGGAACCTTTATTTACTGTTTTCCTAGTGGCTGTACCAGTTTACATTCCCACCAGCAGTGAATGAGGGGCCATACATTTATTTTCTTGATTAAGATTGCTGAACTTTAATGTCATCACAGTCATTCACTTAGTCATTCAATAAATATTTACTGGACAACAACCATGTGGCAGGCACTGGTCTGGGTGTTCGCAATGCATAAGCTTACACTGTGGTCTTGTTTAAGTATTTTGCTATAAGGCATGTTGTTTTGTTCATTTTTACTCTAGTAAATTGTAAAGTTTTTTTAAAAAATCTTTACTTTCAATATCAAGTGTAAATCAGCCTCTCATTGATACCACTTTTAAGATGAGAATTGACTTTTTTTCTGCATTCTCCACCCAATTTCTGTGTTTTTGTTGATATCTTGAATTTAATTATTAGCTAATATTATTATTTTACTAACATAATTACATTTTTCTCATACTTTCAATAATGTCTTTTGACATTTGCATTATATTTTAAAAGAATGTGAAAAATGATTCAGAATTCTTTATAATACTCATTTTGTTGCTCAACATCTGTTTTTTTTTTAATGTACTATGATTTTTATCTTTTAAAAAATAATTATTCTTATTTTGACTACTGGACTATCTTCTAATAGTTCTTATAGAAAAAGTATATTCCTCATATATCTCACAAACCCTTGCATGGCTGAAATGTGTTTTCCTTGACTTTACATATGAACAGTAGCTAGGCTGAATATAAATTTTTGCTCTGGGGAGTATAGTCTTTTGCCATCAAAACAGCTTTTGGCATTTATAGTCATAAAGGAGAAGTCTGATTTTTGTTCCCACATAGTAAATTTGTTTTTCACTTTCGTGTGAGTGGGTGTTGGCCTCTTTTCATTTCTTTTGTTGGTAACTTAGTGCATCCTAATTGATTTTGAAAATTTAAATCCTGCTTTAGATTAGAAACTTTTACCTACCGTTTGACTATCGCGAGTTCTCCATATGTTTAGTTCCCTCCTATTCTGTGCACGTTGGGTCCCCTGGATATTTCTTTCACTTAAAGAAATCAATTCTTACTTTCATGTCTTTATCTAGGGACTTCTGGTAGAATTCCCAAGGTGGTTTTATGTTTCTGCAGGACCCAAGTTTGCAGTTTATTATCTTCATTGCCATTTTTAATTCAACAAAAGTTCATCTCTGCACAATCTTTACTGATCTTAATTTGTTCCACCTTCAGAAGTGCCTACCTCAGCACCATGGGTGCAATATCCTGGTGCATATTTCCAAGAAATCAATCGAAACTTTTCACCATGTCTGTTAGTACGTGTGTTGGTTTTCTCTCTCTGGTTATTTTTAAGGAGGGAGTTTTGCTTTCCAGGACTGGGTGTTGAGATAGGTCCTATGAGAGATTCTCTAAGTGGCACCCTATACAAATATTTCAGGTCCAGACAAAATCTAAATGGGAATTTAGATTTCCCTTAGTTTTATTATAATTCAGGGATGAGAAGGTATAGACTATATACATGATATAACAAATTGTGTATTGATACAGAAGTATAGGAGTACCTACATGTCTAATATTGGGTGAAGTTGAATGTAAGCCAAGGAGCCTACACTGCCATCGGTCATCAGGAGCATCCTCAGTGTCCCAGAGCAGGAGAGTGGTCTTGTAGAGATGTGTGTCCATCCCCTTAGAGGGAGAAAGCCCCATTAGGAAGCAGCTATCTGTGATTTAGATGGTACATCCTGGGGACTTGAAATAGTGTAATTACAGTGGAAGAGAGGAAGCTGGGTTTAAAAGGGACCACAGGGTTAGAGATGACAGGATTTGGGAACTGCTTTGATAATAGGGGTGAGGGGGAGGGAGAGGCCTCACTCCCACCAAGAGCCCCACTCCCTGGAATGCTATTGTCTCTGCATTGGCTCACAGTATTCCCCTCCTTTTTTTTTTTTTTTTTATTAAAGCCATCCTTTTTTAAAAAAAAATCAATTTTAGAGAAAGGAAGGGAGAGAAAGAGAGAAACGTCGATTTGTTGTTCCACTTATTTATGCATTCATTGGTTGATTCTTGTATGTGCTCTGACCAGGGATTGAACCTGCAACCTTGGTGTATTAGGGCAATGCTCTAACCAACTGAGCTATCTGGCCAGGGCTTACAGCCCCCTTTAAATGAAGAAAATCTTCAATGAAAGGCACTGAGAGTAATAGAACTTGTGTAAGGATGGAGGGGTTCTGGTACCTAAAAAGAGGAGCCAGTTCAAAATTATTTGGGGGGTGTGGATAGAGATATTTTTAATTCATTCAACACTATTCTCTTAAGCAAATATGTATGTCAAGTGCTGTGCTGGGCACTGGGGATCCTATGGTGAGTCATCCACTGTCCTCTTCCAAGGATCACGCAGTCTAAAGGGAGATATAGACAAGTCAACAGGCAAGTAAAATAGAGTGAGGAGTGTGCTTTGATAGTGTGCTGCGGAAGTACATGGGGCCTTCCTGGGAGGGCAGGTTCTTGTGCGGAGAAGATGGCAAGGACGTTCCCAGAGTAAGTGATTCAAAATTGAGATCTGAAGTGAAGGAGGGGGAAGCCTGGAAATAAGTGATCAAAGAAATTTCTGTGTAGTTTTATGTGCTTATTTAAATTTTATTTAAATGTGAATATGTATGAATCTATGTCTCTTGTTAAGCTATAATGTAACCTTTTTTTAAAGATTTAATTTTTTAGAGCACTTTTGGGTTCAAAACAGCACAATTGAGGGGAAGATTTCTCACACACTCCCTGCTCCCACACATACATAGTGTCTGTCCCCCAATATCAACATCCTCCCCAGAGTGGTACATTTGCTACAATTGCTGAACCTACACTGACACATTATAATTGCACAAAGTCCATAGTTTATACTATGGTACATTCTTGGTGTTGTACATCCTATGAGTTTAGACAAATGTATAATGACATGTATCCATCATTATGGCATCATACTGAGTATTTTCACTGCCCTTAAAATCCTCTGTGTTCCACTTATTCATTCCTCTTCCCACACCCCTGCACCAAACCCTGACATCCACAACTAATCTTTTTGCTCTCCACAGTTTTGCCTTTTCTAAAATGTTGTCCGGTTGGGACCATTCAGTATTTAGCCTTTTCAGATTGGTTCATTTCACTTAAGTAATATGCATTTAAGATTCCTCCATGTCTTTTTATGACTTGATAGCTTATTCCTTTTTAGCACTAAATAATATTCCATTTTCTGGATGTAGCATAGTTTATTAAACCATTCACCTACTAAAGGACAACTTGGTTGCTTCCAAGTTTTGGGAGTTATGCATAAAGCTGCTATAAACATTCATGTGCAGATTCTTGTGTGAATGTAAGTTTTCAGCATCCTTGGGTAAATACCGAGGATCACGTTGGCTGGATCTTACCATAAGAGTATGTTTATTTTATAAGAAACTAACAAGCTTCCGAAGTGCCAGTCCCATTTTGCATTCCCACCAGCAATGCACGAGAGGTTCCATTTTTCCACATCCTTGCTAGCATTTGGTATTGTCAGTGTTCCAAATTTTGGCCATTCTAATAGGCGTGTGGTGGTATTTCATTGTTGTTTTAAGAGTATAAGACATTTTAAAGTAGTAGCTATCTTGAAGTTGTATTTGTTTTGCATGCTCTTCATAGTATGGTAGACAATGAATGCCTTAGAGTCACTAGATACTCATGAGGTACTTAGCAGGTTGTAACATGTCATCATGAGGTGAGACCTGAGATCATTTAGCCAGCTCAGCCTCCTGTTCCAAAGAGGAGAAAGCCACGTCTCTGATAAATTCAATGACTCACCCAGGACAGAACCAGAGCCTGAGCCAGATGGCAGCCCACATCCCCTGAATCCTAATCCAGGCTCAGTCCAGTAACACCGAACCTGTGATTTCATGTGAGTCATCACTGATGTCTTCGCAATTTTCACATCTCAATTTTTTCTTGTATAAAAAGAGATAATAGCCTATCTCATCAGATGAATAGAAATAAAAATGATTATCACAAGGGACTTTTTGATTAATTAGAAATGTAGAAATGCTTATTAATACTGTGAAGTACTATTATAAACAGTATTAAAAACACATATAACAATAAGGCAAGGTTCCTGTGGCCTTGAAACTCAGAGACTTGTCTGCAACAACTTCTCATTTCCAAGGTCTTTACTCTTAGGAGTTCAACTCAGTATAGAGTTTGCTATCATTTTTCACCTTGTATTTATGTTGCACCTCCATATGAGGAGCTTAAAGAGCTTTACAGACATTAGCTTCTTAATCCTCCCGAAATCTCTCTAAGATAGGGCAGAAGCATAAATCATTATTCCCATCTGGAAAAAAAATAGCCTAACTTATCTCTCTTAATTTCACTGATGCTCTAAACTGTTGATTAAATCCTAATTTATACCCTGTACATTTAGAATATCAAATGCTCTTCCCCAAGGAGTTTTTCTTTCTTTTTGAATGTGATGTCATCAGGATAAGTGTAAAAATAGATTGACAGGTCTGAAGTTAGAAGCTTCTTTGAGAAACATAGGATAGAAAATAACGGGTCCCTCTCATGCTCTCCTCCTTTTATCAAAATGTTCTTTATTGCCCTTCAGTCATGACAGGAGAAATGACTTTTAGAAATTGGAGGGATGTTTCAAGACTCATTCATTCCTTTATCTGTGAGCCAAGACCAACCAGCAAGAGAACCAATGGCTATTCATTCAATCATTCCATCCTAACTTTCAATAAAACACTGGTGCAACAGACCTCTAAGTTTTATGAAAACAACAATGGAAGTTAAAATTTCAACCTCATGTGTTTTGGTTAGGCATGTGGTTCTCACTATAAAAATATTTGGAATTAGACTTTCAAGATGTTAGAATATGACCAAGACATGAGCAGAATCTGAGACCAAGTAAGCTTGATTCATGCAAATAATAGCAACAACACACTTGTCCAATAAAAGCAGTTGCCTACAGTTCCGGTTAGGAAAGTAAATAAAAATGATAAAGACAAAATAAAATTAATATTCCATCATCCCTAGAAGTTCATCAGAGGAGACGAGAGTCCACTTACAACTGAGAGATAGTCAAGGTTGTATTTTATTATTTTCTGAAAAGTCTATCTCAGACCACCATGTGATATTTTCCCTGTCTCATAATAGAATAAGGTTATGTAATAATCTGATGCCAAGAGATGGTAAAGGCTAAAGGAGCATTGCTTTTCAGAGAAAGGGTTTGAAGGGCATATAAAAGTTACATAATTTACTTGAGATCACACAACTGGTTATTCAAACTAGCAGAAGACTAAACTGCTCACTCAATCTAAATTGCTTCTCAAATGTTCAACTAAAACACCTTTGTGCTCAGATGACTTCTCTTCTGCCTTGCCGCCAAAATATTAGATGGGACGAATGAGAGGACTACCACCCCCCATGCCACATATTCATTATTCTTTGGGGGAGCAGGCAGGAGAAAGATGTGGTGTCTCTTCTCAGAAGAAAAAAAATGTATATATATTCTTCTAAAAGGAAAATTAGCTTTATTCAAGAAAATGTTCTCAAAAAATTCTCCTGGACCTCCGTTTTGATTTAGCTATGGGAGTGTTTAAAGATATTAGTTCTTATTACATTTCTTTTTCACAAGGGTCCAGAATATTGCTTTGAGCTAAATAATCACTATAGCAATTTACCAGTTAGCTAATATTTAGAGTCTCTCTGCTACCTAATATAATAGTTGAAAAGTGTTTGGCCTTTATATATTAGTTAAACTTCTAAATGACCCTGAGAGTGTGGTTAGTATTACTGCACATCTGGGAATACTGACAACTGGTGGAAAAGAGTTGGGTTTCCCTGGGCTTCCACAATAAACACAAAGGCAAAAGCTAAAATGCAAATTCCCAGTGGTCCAAACTCATTGGAAAATATCCTATTTATTTTATATGCTATGAAAATAAAATCAGAAAAATGAAGTTTATAGAGCTGTCTATACCTCAGCTTCTTCTAGATCAGGGAGGAGTATATGAATGAACAGAAGGGTCTTTCGAAATTCTAACTGTGTCCCTAGCGTTCTTGAATTTATTTATTTTCCATCTCTAGGATTCTGGAATTACTTCCCCAAAATGCCAATTCCTAGCTGTTATCCTTGAAATAACACTCTGAGCTTTTTTTTTTTTTTCAATTTTTTAAATTAAGGTATTATATGTGTACATATCTTACCATTGCCCTCCCCACCCCACTCCCATATATGCCCTCACCCCCCAGAGTTTTGCGTCCATTGGTTATGCTTATATGCATGCATACAAGTCCTTTGATTGATCTCTTAACACTCTGAGCTTTGTGATGAGTTCCAGAAATGGCTTCATAGGAAATAAGGAACAAGTTAGCCAGAGATAGGTCTGGAAAAATAGGGTTTGTTTGTTTGTTTGTTTAGAAGAGAAGGGTGAAGAATAGCTAACTGTGTATGGATGAGAGAGCTAGAGAAATACCATGCATCAGAGTTGAGTGAGTCATGAAACTAATTATTCTAAGACTCTGTCCTCTCCTGGGTGTTTCACATTATCCCTGAGAATTCCTCCTGGGTCATCCTTGCTCCTGTGTTCTCTTGCTTTCCTCCCTAATAGTCTTTCATTCTCCAGGTGTGGTCTTTGTTATGATCCTTTTCTCATATTTAGCCTCATGGCTGTGTTGTGCTGTACCTTGTCATAAAGAATTCTTTTCTTCCTCTCCTCAAGACTGCACTGGCTATTCTTTTGACCTGGCCAGTTAAAGCACAGATGAGTTTAGGTACTGGGATTGACAGGTTACCTAGAGAAGGAAATCACCTTCATACAGTCCCCAGAATTACTTTGAAATGGTTCCCATGGAATCAATAAGAGATAAAAAGTACAACAGTGTAAATAAATTTCAAAATATAATAATGAAAAATAAATGGCAATTAATGCTCAGGAAAGGAGTGATGGTAGGATTTTAAGAAGAGGTATTTTGTGGTAGAATAATAGCTAAGTTGCATTTATATCCAGCAGCCTTTCCCCTTTATTGCTAAAAGTACCTTTCTATAATTGCAAACTGGTTTAGCATCTTTACAATAATGGACATGTTTTTAAAAGATTATTGCCAAAAGTGCATTCTTTATTCCAGGGAGACTCTGTAATAGATACCAGCATTTTAGTAATGATACAAGCAATCTGTAAGCTATTACAGTTTTCTTTGGAGTAACTTAATCTTCATATTGTTTTGTATGTCTGGAATTTTAATAGTGTTTTTAATTTAGAAAAGGAAATATATAACATATTACTAATTGCATGTGAATATGAACTAAGCACATGACTACTGAGCTTGATTCTTAAAAACAAACATATTTAAAAGTACTTAACCTAGTGTAGGAAAAGTCACAGAGAAATTAAAGAATGCCACACAGGGATATCATCAGCTTCCAAGGAATACCACAGTGAGGGTCTGCATTTTTAGAATGGTGATTATATTTTGGTTCACAGCTAAAAAAAAAAAAAAAATAGCTGAGGGGCCTAGAAATACTCCTTTCCAAATATAATTAATATTTTTTCAATACACAAAGGTACAAACAAAACGAAAAAGAGTATTTATAAAAGAATAATGACCTTTTTTCTTGATGACACCATTCAGTATTAATGAATAGACCTGGTACTTAATGATTCAACTTAATTGGTGAGGATACTATATTGCAAGAAAAAGCAAGATTTTTTCTAGGTCAAAGGTCAGGCTAATTAGGCCACAGAGGTAAAGGTGACTGACCTTTGGACCTCACTGCTACCTAGATGAACAGAGGGGAGGTGATTTTTCTTACATATGAAAGTATTCACTGAAAATATTTTATTTTAAAATGGTTATAAGAAATCATTTAGTGTTAGAATCTAGACCTGTATTATCATGTACAATTTTAAAACTATTTTGGCACAAATCCTAGATCCTCTTCAAGGAGCCAATAGAGATGTGCTTGGCGAACCAATTCAGGAGCTTTAATACTATTTTTAAAATCTAGTTTTTACATTAAATAAGGCAGTTTGTTATTTTGAAAGAAGTTATAATCTACTTAAAACTGTCATTCTCTGTTTCTGACTGGCAATTAGATGGTATTTCCAAAATGTCAGACCTAGATTCTGCTTCTATCATCATCATAATAAAATGTGACAGCCAAGATATTATATCAATACCTTTTCCATAATTAGCAATAAGGATCCTGACAAGGGTTAACTAGAAAAGTTTCATAAACATTTTTCTGCAAATGGTCCTGACGGCACTACTACGCTTTTGAAATCTGCTAACGTAGCAAAGACTCCTGACAACCAGGAGACAAATCTATGAGCAAAACTGTTTGGAGAGAATAGTTTTGTAGTGTATGATGTATGTTATGTAAATGAGCTTATTAGGACTCTCATCTATTTTATTATTGGTGACCAATTTAATAGAGGCATTTAAAAAACAATATTTCTGCCTGACTTCTAGAAATGAAGAAGATACATTGATATAATTGAGAGCAAATGATTGCATGTCATGCCATTTAATCATGTCATTTTTCAATTGCTATTTTTTGCACTTCACTGCATGCTTATAGAATATTTAGTTTCAATATAGATTAAGTCCCAGGGTTTGCAATTGAGCTGAGTTCCTATATTGTCTGACATTTTCTTTTAAGTTTGGAATCAGTTAAAACACATAGATGTCATTTGTCCGCATTTTCTTTAAAATATGCAAACATCATTCATACTTCACTTAGGTATTTTAATTTTTGGCTGTCTGGAAGGATTACTCCTTTACAATTTCAGGATGGAAATTTTTATTTGCAACTTACTAGGTATTAAGTTAAGCAGATAATTGGTTCAAGAATGAAGCTATCAGGACCAAAAGATCTGCTGACCCCTTGTTGGAAACGATGATAATCATTTGTCTAATGAATGTTTCCTACTTTTGTTCAGTCTCTTCTTTATTATTTATATGAATTATAGCTTTCTCAGAAAAGAGATTATCTCCCACTGTCTTCTATAATATGAGGTTCTTGAGCGTAGAAAGTTTTGTCTGTTTTGTTCACTGATATATCTCAAACACTCAGAAGAGTGCCCATTATAATTGATCTTTAATAAATATTTGTTTAATGAACGGATTAGTATTTTTCCATTTCTGCTATCATAACCACCATTAAGAGTTTCATAGATTACTAATTATTAACATATTTGCAGGATGATGAATGGGTAGAAGATAGAACCTGAATGGTGTACAAAAATTGTTGGCTCTCTTAACAACAATAACTTTATTTATGGCTGTTGCCATTTCTGGTTAGGAGTCAGGAGCAGAGATAGTCTAATAATGTGGAAATCTTATAAACTTTGCAGCTCTCTTATGAAAGGCAGTGTAGCATAGTGTTTTTGTGAATTGGCTCTGAATTCAGGTTGCACGGTTTAAAATTCTGCTTTTGGCGTTGTTAGCTGTGTTATCTCTGATCAGATACCTAACCTCTCTGTGTCTCCATTTCTTCACTTATAAAATAGGTAGATGACAATAATATATATTTCATAGTACTGTTGTGAGGATTAAATGAGTCAATACATATAATATACTTAAAAATTCATAGCATACAGAAATACAAAAATGTTTGTCATTGGCTTAGGAGATTAGTGAAAATCCTATATAATAAAGCGCTAATATGCAAATGGTCATCACTTCTTAATGGCTCAGACACTCAACACTGGGGAGAGAGGAATGGGGACCAGCCAGGCACAAATGAGCTCACCGTAGAGGAATGGGGACCAGCCAGGCACAAATGAGCTCGCAAGAGAGGAATGGGGACCAGCCAGGCACAAATCAGCTTACCAGAGAGGAATGGGGACCAGCCAGGCTGCAGCCTGGGAGAGGGACAATCCGCCTACCCCAGGGTCCCAGACGCCAGCAGCTGCGGCTGCATTGGCGGCCTGGGAGAGGGCCAAGCTGTCCGCCTCGTAGTCCCAGGCACGAATGGCTGCACCTGCGCCTGTGGCCTGGGAGAGGGACAAGCTGCCTACCCTGCGGTCCCAGGCACCTGTGGCTGCGGCCTGGGTGAAGCCACCCGCCCATGGTCCCCTGCGGCTGTGGCCAGCGCAGGCAAAGCTGGCCTGGGTCCTGGGTGCCTGCGGCCAGCCAGAGGGAGGGAAGCCCAGGTCCAGGGTGCCTGCGACTGGCCAGAGGAGGGAATCCTGGGTCCTGGGTGCGGGGCAGAGACAGGAGTGATCAGGCTGGTAGGGGAGCAGTTAGGGGTGATCAGGCAGGCAGGCAGAGGTGGTTAGAGGTGATCAGGCAGGCAGAGGTGGTTAGGGGTGATCAGGCAGGCAGAGGGGTTAGAGGCGATCAGGCAGGCAGGCAGGCGAGCGGTTAGAAGCCAGCGGTTCCAGATTATGAGAGGCAGTCAGACATCCCCCAAGGGGTCCTGGATTGGAGAGGGTGCAGGATGGGCTGAGGAACCCCTTCCCCCCGCCTCCACCGTGCACAAATTTCATGCACCAGGCCTCTAGTAGCTAATAAAATAGCTAAGAATAATGCTATAGCAATTAATAAGAAATTGATTGTTGGTTATTACTTTGCATTGAAGTAAATCTTGATTAAAAATGTAAAGAAAAAATAACATTTTTATTTTGTACTGTTTCAGGTATATGTAGTCAACTCAGAATGATCTTTGGTAAAGTATATGAAGTATATTTGATATGTCAGATCTCTCATATACTTTGTACTGGCACCAACAACACAATAGATTAAAATTTCATAAGATGTATATGACTATATATTAAACTCATCACTGGAATAATTAGACATAACTAACATTTTTAACTTTCACATTTTCTTCAGCTTCTTTTCCAGATCCATGGTTAACTTTTCTGTTTATATTTTATGCTATTTCTAGAAGTATGATAGCTGTATTTTAAAAAGGTACTGCATTATTTTTATTATATAAAAGAATGTCTTATCTGAGATTTATAGGTTTGTGGTTATGACTCTATTCCAGGAAACCACTACTTTAAAAAAAAATAAAAGCTCTAAGTTTGCTTTTGTGAATGTGTTAGTCTATGTATTGACCCAGGGTTGCAAAACCATGATTACTGGATGGTATTAGTAATATTATAGGGTCTGTGGTTATGACATATTCTAAAAGAATGGTAAATTCTCTGGTTATATAATCAGTTATGTGTTTGATAATATCTACCTGGACTTACCAAGTGATTTTTTAAAATAACATCTTTATTGAAATTTAATTCACATACCATAAAATTTAATTTCAGAATGTTTTCACCACCCCCAAAAGAAACCCCTTATGCATTAGCACTCCCTATTCCCCCTGGACTCCAACTCCTGGTAACCACTAATATACTTTCTGTTTCTGTACATTTGCCTATTCTGGACATCTATACTAATAAAAGGGTAATATGCTAATTAGACTGGACATCCTTCCAGACAAAGCCACAGTGGCAAAGGCAGAGGCAGTTAGGGGTGATTGGGCTGGCAGGGGAGAGCAGTTAGGGGGCCACCAGGCAGGCAGGGGAGCAGTTAGGGGATGATCAGGTCAGCAGGGGAGCAGTTAGGGGCGATCAGGCAGGCAGGCAGGTGAGTGATTAGGAGCCAGCGGTCCTGGATTGCAAGAGGGTACAGGCAAGGCTGAGGGGACACCCCCCCAGTTGCAGGAATTTCGTGCACCAGGCCTCTAGTTTTATATAAAATGGAATCATACAATATGTGGTCTTTTGTGACTAGTTTCTTTCACTTAGCATAATGTTTTCAAGGTTCATCCATGTTGTAGTATGTATTAGTACTTCATTCATTTTTATTGCCAAATAATATTTTGTTGTATGGATGTACATTTATTATCTATTCATCCATTGATGGGTGTTTGTGTTTTCCCACTTTTTGGCTATTATGAATAATGCAGCTATGCATAGTTGTCTACAGATTTTTACGTGTTTTTCATATTTTTTCAGTTTTGGGGGCATATACCTAGGAGAGGAATTGTTGGATCATATGGTCATCCTATGTTTAAATTTTTAAGGAAATATCATATAGGTTTCTCTACATCCCCACCAACATTATTTCTGGGTTAGTTTTTTTTTTTTTTTTTTTTTTTTTTCTGGTGAGGGCATCCTAGTAAGGGTGAAATAGTATCTAATATTGTGATTTAGATTCACATTTCCTTGATGGCTAATAATGCTAAATGTCTTTTCATATATTTATTGGCCACTTGTATGTCTTCTTTTAGAAATGTCCATTCAAATATTCTGCCCATTTTAAAAATGGAGTTACTTGTCTTTATATTGTTGAGTTTTAAGAGTTCTTTATATAGTCTGGATACAAGTCCTTTATCAAATACATAATTTTCAGATATTTTCTCCCATTCTGTGGCTTATCTTTTTACTTTCTTTTGTTTTTTAATCCTCACCTGAGGATATTTTCCATTGATTTTTAGAGAGAGTGGAAGAGAGAGGGAAATACAGAGAGAAATAATGATGTGAGAGAAACACATCAACTGTTTGCCTCCTGCATGAGGCCCAAACAGGGCCCTTGATGGAAATCAAACCTGGGACCCTCTGGTCTGTAGGCCAACACTCTATCCATTTAGCCACACTGGTAAGGGCTCTTTTTACTTTTTTATGGTGTCATTTAAAGACCATAAGTTTTTACTTTTGTCCAAAAGTCACTTGTACTTTTGGTGTCTTATCTAAAAAAACATTGCCTAGCCCAAGGTCATGAGGATTTACACCTATGTTTTCTTTTAAGATTGTTTTAGTTGTAGCTCTTATATTCAGGTCCAAGATCCACTTTGAGTTACTTTTGCACATGGTGTGAGGTTGGAGTCTAATTCATTCTTTTGCATGTGGATATCCAGTTGTCCCAGCACCATTTGTTGAAAAGACTATTTTTTCCTGACTTAAATGAACCAAGAGCTTTTTAAATTCCATTTATTTTTTGGTAAGCATTCAATATTTAATAATTAATGCTCTATACTTATGATAAACAAGCCTTTGTAGCATAAATTAGCCTTGCTTTTATAAATGTTATCTTGTCTAAATTATTACATGTTGTATTTTGTTTGTACATCTGAACTTGATGTCATGTGATGTCAATCTAAAGTACTCCCCCAACCTTCTATCGTATCACCCTATTTTTTTTATAGCTGCTATCACTATCTGTTATTTTCTTGTATACTTATTTGTTTTATTTCCAACTTCTCACCACATCTTCCCAACCCCCTCAAATTTGAATGTAAGTTCCATGAAAGTGAAAATCTTGTTGCTTACTGTTATATCCCCACCACTGAGAACAGTGCCTGGCACCCAGGAGGCACTCAGTAAGTACATTTAGGTGGATGGATGGATAATGGAATTATGACTTTCATGATATTCCACTTGAACTTCCATTCTGTTTTAAAATGGTACAAAGGTTGTTGTTTCTGGACCTTTCCTTATGTGAATCCTGCAAATGTAATGCCTGTCCTCCCTTCTCCTCCTTCACCTTTTTTATTTTCAGCAACTTTCACAGCCTGCTTCTAATCCATGAATATCAGTCTGTCTCCTCCAGCTAGTAATGATCTTCCTCATCCCCCAAGTCAATGCCCATCACTTAGCATGTATGTCCATTCCACAGTACATTTGGGTCATATCCTCAGTATTCACCAAGCACATTCACCTCTCTTGCCTCATTCAAAACCTACAACAACCTGATGGGTTAGGTCATATCAAAAACCTTTGCTCTGCTTTGGTTTCTCTCACTTTGAGGAGCCAGTGTCTTCTCTTCATAGCCAAATTGTAAGCACTTAAGAACAGGTACCACATCTTATTACATACCTCTTAGCCATCAATGACAATCCTATAATGGAAAGTATAGTGTTTGGCACATAATTGATACCAATAAATGTTTATTGCTATAAGAAATATTCTTAATGTGATCTTTGCTAAACTTGTCCCAAAATAATAACCCCAACCCAACCAGTCAAAAGCATCTTCTGAAAAATTATAGAGATACCAATATAGCCTCTCATATTTCCAACCTATTGTACATTTTTATTACACCATGGCTGTAGGTATTAACATTTCCCATATCTGATGCCTTATACCTTTCAAAAAATCCTTGTGGCTTTGTTTTACTATGTAAGCTTTCTGAGAGCAAAGCTTCTATATAATTTAGCACAATGCCGTATGTGTTAGAGTTGTTCATTACTAAATGATTTATTTGACAACATGATTAAAAGACAAATATCCCAAAATATGGTATTCAACCAACCTAACATATCAGCATTCTTAATAATTATATTGAAAATTCTGGAGATTATCAAGTCAATACTACTAATATAAAGGTATCACTGGTCAAAAAGATCTATTCATTGATTGTGGATTCCTTTTTTTCAGACATTTGATTATGAAATTAGAACTTGTAACTTCTATACTTCTTTAAAAAATCTGGTCTAACTAGATTAATTCTCCTATCTGAAAAGCTAAGTCCCTCTGTTTGCTGTAGACAAGTGGTCTCAAAATGTAGCATGCATAGTATGGATACATGCTACAGTAAGGATTAACATTATGCTAAGGCATTGGTTTTCAACCAATGTACCGCAAGAATTTTTTAAAACATGCAATACCGGACTATTTAGTCAGGGGTACTGATCTCTTTCCCCTTAGATTTTCAAATAAAAAAAAATGACAACATCCAACATAAAAAAAAAAAAGTAGCATGGATAGTTATCACCTGTAGGGTTCATTAAACTGTTTCACTGGGGCCTGTCTCAGAGTTGCTGGTTCAGCTGTGGAGTCCCACCAGAGAATCTGCATTTCCAACAAGTTCCCAGGTGTTACTAATGCTGCGTGACCTGGGGAACTCACTCTAAGAACTTTGCTCTGGAAAACTTAGCAGATCAGGAGAAGACAGTTATCCACCTCATGAAATTAACATGGTAAAATACAGAAAATGCAAAAAAGAAAAAAAGAAGGGAAGGTGTAAGCTATCCTTGCAGCAGGGAGATAGGGCTAACCACTTGACACTCTGTTAACTAGAAGACCTCACATGTTCTTTTTCACTTTTCCTTTCTCTCTCCACATATTTCCACACTCCAACCAGATCGAAGGCAGACATGTATCACATGTGATGATCTAATCTTCTTTGTTGTATTTGCCACACAGAAGGCATACTCAGTAAATATCATTAAACAATTGATCAATCTAGAGGGTAAAGTCATGTTTGACTTTATAAATGGAATTGCTTCATAAATAGTTGTTGTTTTTTCTATTTGACAGATCAGCCAGAGTCTCACCACTTTTTTACCTAATGATGTTACATTAACCTGCTGAATAAAATTATGTAAGAGATATGGAGACAAATTGCTTTGGAGTTTCTCAGCTAGATTTTTTTTTCCTCTCATTTTTTAACATGTGCTTGGTTTGGGTATTTTTTAAAATATTATTTTCCTTCTCATATCTCATTTTGCTATTTGGTTCTTACATTTAACTTATTGCACATTTTGATCCTCAGTCTAATTACAGTTTTTTATTTTATTTTAAGCTTACTTATAAGCTTTTGTAAGAGATGACACTATTGTTTAATGTCATGAATATGGCTATACAATCAAATATACATATTCTATGCAATATGTGTACATTCTACATATATTTAATATATAATGAAAATAAAATACTGATATTGGGTGTCTTACCTTTATTGGTGTTAAACTAAAGTCATTGTCAAGAGTGATGTTCCATCACCTTTGATTTGATAATATGAATGATTTAAAACAGTCAAAAAAGTTGACAGAGGAAGACCAGAGAGGGAAAAAAAAAACAATTAACCAAAAACATCCCTTTGCACCATCATTGGTGAATTGAAAATCAAATTGACAGTCTGTAAGTGTAAAATAAAAACCTTCGGCCTGTTTGTAACTGTCTTGTTAACATGTCCCCAAAGATGTGTGGTGCAAGCATGTCAAACTCGCGGCTGGGGGTTTGACATGCTTGAGGGTTGGAGATATGAACATTATAAAGGAAAAAGCAATTTAGAAATTTTTATTTTTACTGTTTTGCACTTCTCATTTTTTTACATCAAATTTGCCTGTTTAGTAACATGAGGAAACTAACTGGAAATGTAAAAATAAGTAAATAAAGTAGGTTGTCAGGAATTTAAAAGTAGCACACCAACCTATAGCCCAACAATTGGATTCTGAGATGACACTAAGACAGTTACCTCCATACTAGCTGAGATAGCCGTGTAAGAAGAAATTGCCTAAATATTACCAAATACTAAGAATAACAAAATACAAAAGCATCTGGAATCTCTTTCTTGTGCATATTAATAATTAATTGTTTTTCTTTTTAAATTTTCTTTCCCTTTTTTGTCATTGAACTTTTCCGGGAAGGCAAAAAAGCTGTGTTTGGGAACCAACATAATTTAATTAGATAACAAGGAAAATGCTTCAAAATTGACAATGAAAAGCATTCCAAAATTTTATGTTCCTTACTTCCTTTTCCAGTTAGCCCTGGCCCCCAACACACTAGGTACTCTCACTGCCCCAGGCCACTTGCTTCTAGACTATCATTTATTCATTTATTTATTTATTTATTCATTTATTTATATTTATTTATTTTTATTATATATTTTTTCATTTTAAATGTATTTTTTAAAATATATTTTATTGATTTTTTACAGAGAGGAAGAGAGAGAGATAGAAAGCTAGAAACATCGATGAGAGAGAAACATCGACCAGCTGCCTCCTGCACACCTCCTACCAGGGATGTGCCCACAACCAAGGTACATGCCCTTGACTGGAATCGAACCTGGGACCCTTCAGTCCGCAGGCCGGCGCTCTATCCATTGAGCCAAACCGGTCTCAGCTAAATGTATTTTTTATTGGTGATAGTATTACAGATGTCTCCCATTTCCCTCCCTTTTCCCCTTCACTACCCTCAGACCTTCTATCCTTATAACCACCACCATCCAACTTGGACCACACTGTTTCCCTGACAATTTCACCAACTCCTCAAATAGCAACTTGCATAAACTCCTGTCAGCACTTCCCTGTCTGCATTGTTCTTGCTATTGTTCTTATTTGTGTGGTCCACCTCTAGTAGACTCTCAGCTCCTGGAGAGAAGGAGCAGTAACTTGCTCCTTTTTGCAGCCTCTGTGCCTGAAACAGTGCCTAGCTGATGGAAGGAGCAATATACATTTAAGGAGGTCTGGAGACAGGGATACATTTGTCTTATTTCTGTGCCTTACTTAGATTGCTTAGTTTGGGTTTCTGTTTAAAAGTATTTTTCCCTGAAAATGGAAGACAAAAATGGTTATAATCATTTGTTCCTATGTAGTTATATTTCACATTTCTCTATGCATAGTTTATCATGGAAAGAATATACACTACAGAGTCTAAGAAACACTGCTAGAAAATGCACTGATTTCATTTAGTATGTGTTTGTGATTATAAATAAACTAGAGGCCCGGTGCACAAAATTCGTGCATGGGGTGTGTGTGTGTCCCTCAGCCCAGCCTGCACCCTCTCCAATCTGGGACCCCTAAACAGGCAGTCGGACATCCCTCTCACAATCCAGGACTGCTGGCTCCCAACTGCTCGCCTGCCTGCCTTACTGATTGCCCCTAACCACTTCTTCCTGCCAGCCTGATCACCCCCTAACTACTCCCCTGCCAGCCTGATTGATGCCTAACTGCTCCCCTGCCAGCCTGATTGACCCTAACTGCCCTGCCCTGAAGGCCTGGTCACCCTTAACTGCCCTCCCCTGCAGGCCTGGTCCCCCCAACTGCCCTCCCCTGAAGGCCTTCCCCCACAACTGCTCTCCCCTGCTGGCCTGATCGCCCACAACTGCCCTCCCTTGCAGACCTGGTCCCTCCCAATTGCCCTCCCCTGCTGGCCATCTTGTGGTGGCCATCTTGTGTCCACATGGGGGCAGCCATCTTTGACCACATAGGGGCAGCCATGTTGTGTGTTGGAGTGATGGTCAATTTGCATATTACTCTTTTATTAGATAGGATATGTATATTTTAATGGTTGTCATGGTAACCCATTTATGTAGAAGAATGTATTTTATCAATTATATCTCCTAGATATAAAAAGTACTGAAAAATACATTGGTCAGGTAAAATTCCCAATTTACTGCTCCTTTTTAAAGTACTATGACTCCCCAAGTGTGCATATAAGATAACTTTTTTATCTATAATATAGACTAAGGTCTTCAGATATTTAAAGAAAAAATTTTACAATTGTGAAGACCCAAAAATCAAATATTGAATATGAACAGGTTTTTTTAAAACAGCTGAGAGAGAGAGAGAGAGAGAGGAGAGAGAGAGAAGGAAAAAGAGAGAGAATGTGTGTGGAGTGGGGCAATTAGCAGGATTGGAGCTATGGAAGCAATGCCTGTTGCTTTAGTAGACCTCAGGTTTATGTTGAATGTCTGGGCGTGTCTTCTCATTCAGCATTGAGCTAATGAATAGCATCAGTAAAGAAATTTGTCAGACCCTGTGGTTACTATAAGGAGTTATATAGAAAAATAGTAATGATCACTAGGAAAAGAAATACGGTAAGTTCAGGAAACATAACTAAAAATGCCACATTGGTATAAATTGAATAATAAAATTCCTAGTCATATTTTGCCATAAATAGAGGTTTGGGAAATTGTCACTCACCTTATTTAAAATTCAGAAATATTAAGGGTACAGGGTTCTCTCATTACAGAAATAATAGAATTCCAGCTATTACTGAGTTAGGGTCATTTAAATGGCTATAGCATGTACTATACCAATAAGTGGAACATCTGTATGAAATGTCCACCTGCTGATCTACTACCACTCCATGCACATTTCAATGAACCGTACTGAATCATTTTAGGACTTCTAATGAAGCCTTATCTAGATTAACATTTTAAGCACAAATACTTTCAGGCATTAAAACTCTCACACTAAATGAAATTGCATTGTCTTGTTTACCCTTGTTGATTAATAAGCAATCTGTTAACTATTAGAACAGTCCGATTGTGGCAGTAGCAGGAGATTAGTAATGCAGCGATGTTGTGGATATAATCATCATTTCTCCTAAAGGCTTTGAATTAGAATATCACTTATATACTATCCGTAGGCAAAGAAAAGATATAATATTTTTAGACATATGTATGCACTATTTTGCTTGAATCCTTCAGCTTAGGGTCACTACAGCAATACAAATGCTTCTGGGGGCAAAATGCTATTTTGATGCATGCATATCCTTCTTAAATAGTGTGAATATTTATTAAAAGGAACACAGAGCCAACAAATAGTGCAGTAATAATCCAGTATCCTAATTTCTGTTTTCAGAACATTACTGCTTTGTTAGTCAAGCTTCTGAAGAGCAATGTTGCTTATCTTTTTTGTCAAATAATAGATGTTATATATCAAAATTCTTTACAATCTTATTTATCTTATACCCAGTCGGCAGGAAACTAAACTTTTGGCTCCAAAAATATCTGAGAGTAAATTTGGAAAAAAATTTCTGTTTGGAGCAATTCTGTCTTTTGTGTTTCCTGAGACTTTGAATCAAAGCATATAATCTGTTTGGCATTCATCTAACCCAATGATTTATTTCATTAAATTACTAGAGGCCCAGTGTATGAAATTTGTGCATGGAGGGGGGTTGTCCCTCGGCCCAGCCTGCACCCTCTCCAATCTGGGACCCCTCCAGGGATGTCTGACTGCCCGTTTAGGCCCGATTGGGCAATCAGACATCCCTCTCACAATCCAGGACTGCTGGCTCCCAACCGCTCACCTGCCTGCCTGCCTCATTGACCCTAACCACTTCTCCCTGCCAGCCTGATCACCCCCTAACCACTCCGCTGCCAGACTGATTGATGCCTAACTGCTCTCCTGCTGGCCCAATTGCCCCTAACTTTCCTCCCCTGCAGGCCTGGTGCCCCCAACTGCCCTCCCCTGCAGGCCAGGGTCTCCCCCAACTGTCCTCCCATGCAGGCCTGATCGCCCACAACTGCCCTCCCCTGCTGGCCATCTTGTGGTGTCCATCTTGTGTCCACATGGGGGCGGCTATCTTTGACCACATGGGCGTGGCCATCTTGTGTGTTGGAGTGATGGTCAATTTGCATATTACTTCTTTATTATATAGGATAAATCACCTAGCTGTAAGGTGGGACCCAACATTTTAGATGGAGAAATCAGTGAAAAAGGGAAGAGGATTGGGATGCAACTAAATTGCTTGGCATTAGTTGGTTGTCTATAAGAGACTGCCAATCTAAAAGCGACTCCAGAGTCCTTCTTGTTTACTTGTTCATAGCTGAGCATATAACTACAATGATGGTGGAAGAGGGGGTTTTATGTCTTAGAAGACTCTGCCCTGTGAACACTCATGGCTCGGCCCCCTCTGTGTTGCAGTCGCTCTGTGGTGAAATCAAGCAGCGGCGGCGTGGAGTGGCCTCCATCCTGAGGTTATGCCAGCACCTTCTGGATGGTGGGGAGACCTGCAACCTGAGCGCAGACCACCAGCCCATGCAGCTGATCATCGTGAATCTCGAGAGGAGGTGGGAAGCCATTGTCATGCAAGCCGTCCAGTGGCAAACACGGCTACAAAAGAAGATGGGAACGGAGTCTGTGAGTGATTTCTTTTTTTTTTTTTTAAGTATAATGGTCTCTCATTTTTCTCAGTAAATATTCTTTCAGGGCTTATAATATGTGTTCATTTTGCTAATTAAAGGGATAGCTATCTCCAACCACTAAATGAAACTCCATTTATCATAACACAGATTTATTCACCTACTAATAAGATGCATTTTAGTGTACCTTATGGTATTTTTTTTTAAATCACATGGATGTTTTGCTTAACCTTACCAAACAAAGCCATAAAATCTTTTCATCATTTCTTCAACAACGATATTACTTAACTAGAGGCCCAGTGCACAAATTTGTGCACTAGTGGGGTCCCTCAGCCTGGCCTGCAGGATCGGGCCGAAACCAGCTCTCCAAAATCCTCTGAGGGGTCCCGGATTGTGAGAGGCACAGGCCAGGCCAAGGGACCCCACTGGTGCACAGTCGGGCCAGGGAGGGATGCAGGAGGTTGGCCAGCTGGGGAGGGGCTGCGGGAGGGCTCCAGGGCATGTCCAACCCATCTCACTCAGTCCTGATGAGCCAGACCCCAGCAGCAAGCTAACCTATTGGTCAGAGTGTCTGCCCCTGGTGGTCAGTGCATGTTATAGCAAGTGGTTGAGCAGCCTTAGCATATCATTAGCATATTATGCTTTGATTGGTTGAATGGACTATTGGACAACCAGACACTTAGCATATTAGGCTTTTATTATATAGGATCATAAAATACACATGAAGATTTTCCTCGCAGGTGGCTTACCATTCTCAGAGCATGTGGAGCAATGTGTATGTTCCGCAGATAAGGCCATGCAATAACGTGTACTGTCTACCTTTTTGTTATGTGATCCTATATAATAAAAGTGTAATATGCAAATTGTCCCCTCGACCGGCAGTTTTTCTGGAAGTTCGACCAGGGGGAGGGGCCACCAGCCACTAGGGACCCTACCAGTGCATGAATTTCATGCACTGGGCCTCTAGTATGTTAATATTTGTACAACAATCTCCATTGTTCCTGCTTGGAGCTTCTCCTATTAGAGTTGTATTGCTGAGAAGTAGCACATTTCCTCTTAAGAGTTTTAATGCAGTGCTTATGGTAAGGAAAATTTTAAGAATTTTCCAAATTTACTGTGATTCAAGCTGTTGCTAGATGAAGAAAATATATATAACTAGAGTTGTTTTATTACAATATAGAATATGTACTTGTCCAGAAAACCTTTATATCCTTAAGGTAAAGGGTTTTGTGATAAAAAGATTGCATTCCCCAAATGACCTTGAAGTCAATATCTATTACTTGAAGGCCCAATTGTTATGTTTGGCCTATGTACATGAAATACAAATATACATGCATATATAGAATGGAAAGTGTTTCTTAAATGTTTATATCATCAGTTCTATGTGTTCAGAAAGTTCAGTATTCAAAATTGAAAAATCAAATGTAATAATCTTTTCTGAAAAACAGGCCTCTCCTATGAATTATAATTTAAACAAAGCCTTAATTTGCAGTCTTATGTCACTGGCATTGGGAACTGGGAAGAGAAGAGACAATGAATCAGTAAGCCTTCTCACACTTTTTAAAAAATATATTTATAAAATATATTTCAGAAAGGAAAGGAGAGGGACAGAGAGCTAGAAACATCAATGATGACAGAGAATCATTGATTGGCCACCTCCTGCATGCCCCCCACCAGGAATCAAACTGTGACTTCCTGGTTCTCAGGTGAAAATGATATACTTTAAATCACATGGATGTTTTGCTTAACCTTACCAAACAAAGCCATAAAATCTTTTCATCATTTCTTCAACAACGATATTACTTAACTAGAGGCCCAGTGCATAAATTTGTGCACTAGTATAATGATATACTTCTGTATGAGGTATTGGATAAGGTGGTTCTAAAAAGCCCAAATGATATACCTCAACCACTGAGCCACGCTGGCTGGGCAAGCCTTCTCACTCTTTTTGCATTTATAGCTATGTTG
Organism: Eptesicus fuscus; assembly: GCF_027574615.1. Classification (NCBI taxonomy): domain Eukaryota; kingdom Metazoa; phylum Chordata; class Mammalia; order Chiroptera; family Vespertilionidae; genus Eptesicus; species Eptesicus fuscus. Next base: position 86,146,698 of record NC_072477.1, read on the forward strand.
AGTCTAGGGGCTGATTTTATCAACAGTTCAGTTTAATTGTTTTAAGCTGAAGTTGTTAAATTTCTTAAGACTTCCAAATTATTACCAGTAATTAGAATCCATATAATTGGATGTCTTTTATTTTTAAATGACCTGTTTGTTGTGAAGCTATTTACCTGGAATCTTTTCTTCTTTAAGTGTGTGGAAGGGCAGAAGAGGTTATTTTTTATACAGTAGTTTGAAGCCTCTAAGCATGGTAGTGGCCATAGTAAAACTTACACAAAAACCTACTGCACCTTGAGAAACTGACATTTTGGAAGCATTTCAACTGCTTCGAGGAGAACAAAAAGTGGGTTTCTTTGGGGATTTACTTGAAATCAGATGATCAGGGATGCTGGACTAGATCTCTTCAGACTAGATGTAGAGATTTTTATCCTACCTCTGTGGTAAAGGTAAGCTTTCGCTTTGAAACCCTGGCTGCTTCCTAGAGCTTCAAGCTACTACATAGGAGTAGATGTAAATTACAGTTAGAGAAAAGTCTCCCCTCTCTTTGCATTGGCTGCTGAATGTGTAGGTTGTTTGGAAAGATGAAGATACCAAATAAGGTCCACTGTAAACAGTGTTGAAAAAGGAATCACTGTCGAGAAAGGAATAGAAGAGTAGAGAGTGGCACTGATGCAATAATACAATGAGCATAGCGTACCTCATTAATTTGGAAATATTTCTTGCTTGCTTCTGATCTCTGTTGGTTGTCTAATGAGTCTAAGTTGCTTTGATGGGCAGACACATATTTCACCAATATGGGAGGCTGCCTTTGCAGAAAAGCAGATGTCTCTAAGTCGTCTTTTGTTTGTTCATCATATGTCCCACCTCTATGTTATCCTCTTCTGTGCACAGGGACTTTCACTGCTATATTTCAGGGCGTGGGACGTACTTTCATGTAATGGATATTTGATAGATACTTGCTAAATGAATGAATACTTGCTTTCATTTAATATATTTTGTTTCAATCTGGTATTTGACTTGAGTTACTCTATATACATTAATTCTCAATGTTTATATTCTCACAAAATGGCTTTCAGTGTTATGTTTCTATAAGACTATTTTACTTTTATGAGATGACCATGAAGATGCCTTCTAACCTTTCTTGTCTGATAGGGATGCTGTTCCAAGTTCCAAAATATGGTGTAAAGTATTCAATGGTATACTCTCTGTTCTTCAAAAGTAATTTCTGAAGGAAATTCTGTATGAGGTATTAGATAAGGTGGTTCTAAAAATGTGGGTTAGGTTAGAAGTAGAGGCTCTGGTTCTCACTGTTATAGGATTCTTTTCATTACAACCTTCTTTATTACTCCTAACCAGGTAAATAATGAATATATTTATCTTGTCTTTAAAAATTGCAAGAAAGCAAGAGATCTTGTATTAAATTCTGGAGGTCAAAACAGACAAAGCCCAAAAGCATCTTTCTCCTTTATCATCAAGATTTGAAATTGCATAATTATTTGACACTATGCTTTGTTCTTCCAACACTCAACCTCTTTGCCCAGATTTACTTTTATTTTGTTTAGAATTAATCTCTGTCTATATTTTTTAAGCTTTAATTCTAATTTTCATTTGACTCATGTTTGTTTGTTTGAAAGTTTTAATTTCTAGTCTCCTTCTTTATTTCTTTGTGAGCAAAGAAGCTTGAACTTTGTTCCTTTGATTTCTTTCTCTGAAACAAACTATCAGTTACATGAACAAGAGACAGACATCCCTAGATATTCTGTGAATATTAAAAGGAAATATTATGAATAATAAAGATCAGAACAGAAATTATTGAAATTGAAAACAGAAAAATCAATTAAACAAAAGCTGTTTTTTTAGATCAATGAAATGATATACCTCTAGCAAGACTGATCAGAAAACTACAGACCAGCATCCCTCATGAATATAGATAAAAATATTCTTAACAAATTTTATCAAATTAAATTAGCAACATATAATAAGTATATATATATATATATATATATATATATATATATAATAGCATGCAAGGTTTGTCCAAAAAATGCAAAGTTAGTTTAACATTTGGAAACAAAAGATCAGTGTAATTAGTTAACCATGTTTACAGAGTAAGAAAGGAAAACTATATGATTATCCCAGTGGGTTTAGAAAACACATTTGTCAAAATCCAACACCTTTCCTGATAAAAACTCAGAAACCTAGGAATAAAATAAGACCTTCCTCAACTTAATAAAGGGTGCATACAAATAATCTACAGCTAATATTACACGTATTGGTAAAAGACTGATTGCTATTCTCCAAATATCAGAAAGAAGGCGAAGATGCCTATTTTGCCATTTCTATTAACATTGCACTGAAAGTTTTAACCAGTGCAATAAAACAAGAAAAAGGAATTAAAGACATGCCACTTGGAAGTTAAGGAGCAAAATTATCTTTACTCATAGACTTTATGATCATCTATGTAGAAAATGCTATATAATCTTCAAAGAGGATCCAATAACTAAACCAGGGAATTTAACAAGGCTATAGGATACAAGATCAATATACAAACACCAATTGTGTTTTTATGTACTATCAATAAACAATCAGAAGTTGAAATAAAAATTAAGATAATTTATAATAGTGGCAAAAACATGAACTGCTTAGGTATATATTTATCAAAAATATGTATGACCTATGCTCTGAAAACTACAAAATATTGCTGAGAGAAACTGAGTAACTAAATGAGTGATGAACTATACTGTGTTCATAGATCAGAAGACATGGTATTGTTAAGATATCAATTCTTTCAGATTTATCTATAGAGTTAATGTAATCCAAATGGAAATCCCAGTAATGTTTTTAGTACACATTTACTAGTATAAGCTGATTTTAAATAAAATTTATATGGAAATGCAAAGGAGCTAGAATAGCCAAAATAATTTTTAAAAGATGAATAAAGTTGGAGGACTTACAGCTACTGATTTCAAGACTTATAATGAAGGTATAGATGTCAAGAGAGGATGGCATTAGTATGAAGGCCAAAAATATATCAATAGAATAAGATAGCTATTTCAGAAATAGAGCTCACATAAATGGCCCATTGATTTTGACAAAGGTGCAAAGGCAATACCAAGGACAATCTTTCAACAAATTATCCTAGAACAAATGAATATCCATATGCACAAATATGAAATTGAGGTATATATTGCACGATATACAAAAAGGAGTCGAAATGGATCATAGACCTAAATGTAAAATGTGAAAACCATTGAGAAAAGATTTATAGGATAAAATCTTTGTGACCACTGGAGGGTAAGGAGGAAGCTTTTTGGGGTGATAAATATATATATATACTAGCTTTCCCATTGCAGGAAAAATCCTGCAATAGGATTTCCTGATTGGTTGGTGGGCGTGGCTTGGCTGGTGGGCGTGGCTTAGGTGTAGCGAAGGTGCAGTCAATTTGCATATTTGTCTATTATTAGATTAGATTGATTTATATATATTCTTGATTATCTTGATTACAGTGATGTTTTTGTGAGTGTATTCATATGTCAAAATACCTAAAATTGTACATTTTAAGTTGTGAAGTTTATTTTATGCCAGTCATATAACAATAAAACTGTTTTAAAAAGACATGAACATATACAGAATTTTACTTAATTTTAAATGGGTTGATAGATTACCCTGAAGCCTAGCAGTGAGTAACCTTGCCTTAGGATAAAAATTGGCTTTCCTTTGTGAAGGAAATACTACTACCACTATTAGTAGTAGTAATAGCTAACACATAATACTAACATGTATCAGGCACTGTCCTAAGTGATTTGCATGTTAAGTCATGCAAGACTTATAACAACCACATGGTATATGTAGTATTCTCCTCTCAATTTTAAGAAGAAAAAATTGAAGCAAAGAAAAGTTTCAACGAATTGTCCAAAGTTACCCAGTTAGTTTGTAACTGATCTGCCATTCAAACCTAAGCAATTTGTCTCCAGAGTCAGTGTCCTGAATCAATATCCTAAATTGTCTAAGCTGAAGGCTTCTTTAATGATAATAATGGTGCATCTGCAACCACTTTTTAAAAAATCAGGTAGATTAACAGGACTTTTTAAAATGCAAATTAAGCCTGTTGGATATTGAAAATAGGTCATCTAATTTTCCAGTATATTTTAGAAAATTATGGATTAAATTTTTTTTTAATCACAGGTGACATATTAATTGCCCCAAATTAGCCATACCTAAGTGGGCTAGCAAGAGCAGTAATTGCTTATGAGAACCTTATCAAAGAGGGGTAAGCAAGCATTTTCCCTTTTAAAGTGTTAGAAGAGCCCTAACCTGTTTGGCTCAGTGGATAGAGCGTCGGCCTGTGGACTGAAGGGTCCCAGGTTTGATTCCAGTCAAGGGCATGTACCTTGGTTGCGGGCCCATCCCCAGTGGGAGGTGTGCAGGAGGCAGCTGATAGATGTTTCTCTCTCATCGATGTTTCTGACTCTTTATCCCTCTCCCTTCCTCTCTGTAAAAAATCAATAAAATATGTTTTAAAAAAATAAAGTGTTACAAGAAGTAGAGGAGAGAGAAATGGGGCTGCCATGGGAATTGGTTGACCACTGATAGTTTATTGACAAGTAAGGATTTTCTGTAAGTACTTGGGGCTTCTTATTAAAATTACACATGCTTCACAGAAACCCCTGACTTCAATGGAATTTGTATTAAGAGGACACGTTTTCCAGGAGTGATTTGTGTATGTCACAAATTAGAATTTTTCAAAAAACCATCTCAAAAAACCTCTCTATTGGACAGGTTCAGGCTAATAACGACCAGTTCTCTCAGGGGAATCCACGGAGTTGCTAACATAAGAATTATCATACGTTGTGAGGAAATGTATTTCAGTTTATTTTATTTTCTAGTGTTAATTTTGTTTGTTTGATTGTCTGGCAAGGATCCCTATAAAGAGCCAAGTGGTATGAGTGTGAATCATAAGAGAATGGGGCAGTTGGGTTACTTGCTAGCAGTATTGCATGTGTACTATTTAAGTCACTGAGTTACCATTTTTCATGCATCATCTCAGTTAATCTTCACAACAACTATAGATGAAGAAATTAAATTTTTAAAGATTAAGTAAATTATCCAAGATCATAGAGCTAGTAAATAGAGGAAGAAGATCTGGATCCATGCATATCTGACTCTAGGACTTTAAGCTCTTTCAGTGACTAAAGGGTTTATTGGTGTGATTCCTTGCCTTTTTTCCCCCTCCAAGACTACTTTGGTTGGTTATCATATTCTGTATTAATGATTTATACCCTTATTTTTCCTTTTTATTGGAAATTGCCTGAAATTCCTTTTGAATTGAATGGGAGAAGTATCATAAAAGCAGCTGACAGCACAGTGATTTCTGTGAATATACTATTTTCTATAAGTTGGTCAGTCCTAAGAATGTTTGCATGTTAAGATTAAAGACTCAAGCTAATTTGGATTTAGTTAGAGAATTCCATCTGGAACTAAATCCAATGCTTCCCTCCACTCTCATTTGTTGGCTCTTATGTGAATAAAGAGTTGGAATCATTGGGATAAATACATGGATGGAATTAAGTATTGGACTTATTTGGAAAAAGTAAACACACCAAACAATGAGCAATCACTGAAGAAAAACAAAACAAAACTTGAGAGAATAAAAAATTTCTTTTGAGAAATTGAAAAGTTTGAATAATAAATTGAAGTTTAGATTTTAACATGTATTCTTATGAATGAATGTAATGCTTTGGATAAGATCATCACATACCATAACTCAATAGTTTTTACTTCAAAAGTATTTCTAAAGTGATGAGTTCTATATAAAATTTGTTTGACAAAAATAAAGGAAAAAAATGACCTGGCAGTTAACATATGTGTGAAGCTTAGATGGAAAGGTACTTTCAAAGTGTTGCAAATATAAGGTTTTTAGGTGTTGATTTGGACATAAAGTCTAGGTTTCTACTACAGATATCCCTGCTCTGCTAGCCTTAAAAAAATCTTTGTACATTACAACTTCTCCTTTCTTTCACAACGTTCCCAATTCAGTTTCGTCTGCCATCTGCAGCACATGAACAAATGCTGTACCTATTTGGAAATACTCAAGCTAAATCAAGATATAAACACATAAGTAAAAGGACAGAAACATTTTTATAGTTTTCCAAAATCCGCAAATGTGATTTTTTAAAAAAAGAAAGAGAACCTGGTGAAGACACAGGGGTCATACTCAGAGAATGAAACTGGTTTGACAAAGTGTCTTAGACTTATTCATGATGTCCCCAAATAATGTCCTACTTCACTCCTAGATTTTTTGTGGAGAAATGTCCAGAAGTCATTCATAATGACTGGGGACACCACTAACATGGAACAGGCAGGTGTGGGGAGACGACAGCAGTGCAGAGAACAATCTATGGCTTGTTTCCCACAAACACCCGTCCTGTCCCCATTGGGAAACACTGTATGCTGTGACCATTTTGTTCCTGTCTTCACACTGATGCTGGGGACAGATCTCTAGGAAAACTCTTATGCTCATAAACACAGTTGGTGAAGTACTCAGTGCAGCTTTGCTTAGCCCTTTTCCAGACCCAAATCTCTACCTAAAGAAGAAGACAACTTTTGTCTTTCCTGTCTCAGTTTCCTCACCTGGCTAACTTGTCACACTGAACGGTACTTGCTTTTCAAACAAATGTTTTAAACATGAAGGATCTGGATTCTTTTGAAATGCCTTTATTTCAGCAAGTGTGCCTTTGAATCCTTAGCAGGTTTAGGGTCCTAAGTTTCTATTCTTCACAAGAATATACATTTTTCCTTTTGCCCTGCCACTTCAGAGCTATAGCATTGAAAACAGATCCTTGTGTTCAGAAAATCCCTGAACATTTATTGGCCTTGAAAGTATGCAACACATCTCGCCACATAATTGAAAATAATAAGGCCACGATAAATGGGATGGCCCCAGGGTAAAACACCCAAGGGATTCAATTGGTGTCACTTTGCATCAATGTCCATGCATCATGGTAATTGAGGTAACATAACCAATTACCACATTTTAATTAGAGTTCTAAGAACTTGAGAAAATTTGCAGTGATGAGACAGCTCACTTTTAAAAAGAAAAAAAGAAAAGAAAGGTAGAAAGAACGAAAGAAAAGGGTGAAAAAGCCCCACACATTACGTTACTCAACCTTGTTTCTCACAACCAGAGGTTACATAAAATAGGTTTTGTGACTCTTTATTTTTCTACCTTTCAATCTTATTATCTGGTGATGCATTTTGAGAAAACACGTATTTTTAAAATGCTGATTTGTTACTAGAATTAATAGCATTCTCATCCTGATATGACTGATGACTTTAGAAATTTATGACTAAAAAATTTTCTAGATCATACCCTTGGCTTGTAATTTCATTTCCCATCTAAGTGTTTCTCACCATCATAACTTGGGGATTCATTCTAAGCTTTCAGTCAGTGTCTGAACACAGTGACACATTATTAAATTACTTATTACTCTGCCTCTGGTTGCTAAACAAAAATAGACCTAGATTCCACCACCACCCCCCCCCCCCCCCACCCCCCGCTAAAAAAATTTAAAGCAGAAAGAATTACTACATTTAGAAAATAATTTTGACTTGTGGCAATTATTTTTATAAGGTTCGAGTTTAAGTGAAAAACCTCCTGTAAAATTTTACTGCTGCTACATAATCAAGTAATTATGTAATTACTTGTACTTAATTACTTACAAGAGAGATGGTTGTTAAAAAATCTTTATACGTGTCAAGAACAGATTTCTTCTTTAGAGTATTTCTAGCCAAGCTTCAAATAGGAAAAAAAAAAAAAAAAGCTCTTTTAAAAGTAATTTCCAATAAATTTATTTTTCTTTTATAAATCTGTTACAATTTTTCTTCACATATATGAAAGTGCATTATACACAGGTCTGCATGCCTTACCTACTGTTTCCAAAGAAGAAAGGAAGGACAGAAGGAAGGGAAGGAGGCAGGAAAGGAAGGGAGGGAGAAGAAAAGAAAGAAATGATTTTAAATCACAATGGAAGGGCTTTATTTTATTTTATTATTATTTTTTTAATCCTCACCTGAGGTTACTTTTCCATTGATTTTTAGAAAGAGTGGAAGAGCGAGGGAAAGACAGAGAGAAATAGCGATGTGAGAGAAACACATGGATTGGTTGCCTCCTGCACACACCTTGAAGGGCCTGGGCTAGGGAGGAGCCTGCAGCCAAGGTACGTGCCCTGTACCAGAATCCAATCCGGGACCTTTTGGTCAGCAGGCCGACACTCTGTCCATTGAACCAAACTGGCTCAGGTGAAGGACTTAATTTTAAATATGGCATGTATTCTTAATGTGAAGATTTCCAGGAGACAGAGTAGATTTTCAAGGGAAGTTGAGAAATATCCTTTCCTTGAGTGTTAGAATAGAATGTGGTGACTAATAGTTTGGGCCAGACTGCGCCACTTAGTAGCCATGTGATTGTGGCAAATTATTTAATTCTTCTATGCCTCAGTTTCTTCACCTGTAAGATGGAGATAACAATAATACCTACCCCGGTGATGTGAGGTTTAAATGAAAAGTCCTTTGAACAGCTGCTGCTACAGAATGAGTAAACATTAACTGCTATTATTTATGTTATCGCATGGACCAAGTCTTACTTGTTTTGTAATTATCTAGAAATTAATGCATTGACTGGCATACTAAGCAATTAATATATTTTTACTAAATAAACTCATGAACAAATGATAGAGAAGTTAGTTGTTGAGGAAATCCTGTCCTAAGTGATAGGTTCCATGGTGGACCTAACCATGCATCCTTATATCTTCCTTTCCAACCGGAATTGGTGAAAACTGGAACAGCTAAATTAATTCTAGAAACAACCCTCTCAGTACAGGTTGATTTTATTGTTCTTCTATTTAAAATTTTATTGATTTTTTTCTATTTTTATTATTTGTTTTCTTCTGCTTATTTTAGGCTTAAATTGCTTCTTTTTTCTCAGTTTCCTAACATAGGAGTTTAGGTTACTGATTTTTTTAGATCTTTCTTTATTTCTAATATACACATTTTATGCTATAAGTTTCCCTAAGCACTACTTTTACTGCACAAAATAAATCTCAATGAATTGTATTTTCATTTTTAATTAGTTTCAAATATTTTAAATTTTCTGTTGATTTTTTATTTAACCTACGTATTACTTAGAAATATGCTATTTTATCTCCAAATATTTTGGTATTTTTCAGCTATCTTTGTGTGAATGATTTCTAATATAATTCCATAGTGGTCTGAGAGCATACATTGCATAATTTCTATTATTTTAAATGTCTTAAGGTGTGTTTTGTGGCTCAGAAGGTGGTCTTACCTTTTTAAAATATATATATTTTTTATTTATTTCAGAAAGGAAGGGAGAGGGAGATAGATGAGAAAGAATCATTGATTGGCTGACTCCTGCACGCACCAACCAGGGATCGAGCCCACAACCTGGGCATGTGACCAGGGAATCTGATTGGGAATCTAACCGAGACCTCCTAGTTCATAGGTCAAAGCTCAACTACCGAGCTATCCCGGCTGGGCAAAGGTGGTCTTATCTTGGTGAATGTTCCATGTGAGTTTGAGAAGAATATGTATTCTGCTGTTGTTGAATGAAATATTTTATAAATGTCAATTAGATCCAGCTGATTGACAGTGCTGTTCAGGTCAACTGTATTCTTAGTAGGTTTCTGCCTGATTGATATATCAATTACTGACAGAATAGAGCTAAAATCAGAAGTCCTGAGCAAAGGTTGAAATCCAGCTATAATAATTGATTTTTGTATTCCTTCTTGCAGTTCTATTCATTTTTGCTTCACTATTTTGATGCCCACTTGTTAGATCAATACACATTTGGGATTGTTAAGTCTCCTTGGAGATTTGATCCCATTTTATTAATGCCCCTCATTATTCCTGATAATTTCTCTTGTTTTTGAGTCTGCTTTGTCTGAAATTTACACAGCTACTCCTGCTTTCTTTAACCTGAGTCTTTGTATTTAAAGTGGGGTTCTGACAACATGTAGTTGGTTCTTGTTCTATTTTCTATTCTGGAAATATCTACTCTTAATTGCAGTAATTAGACCAACCATCCACATTTAAAGTGATTACTAATATAGTTGGAATAGTATCTGTTATGTTTGTGACTATTTTCTATTTACTGCATTTATTTTTACCTATTAATAATCACTTTACTTATTTATTTTTAAATTGTTGACAGTATTAGAGATGTGCCCCATCTCCCAACCCCTTGGCCCACCTCCACCCAGCCCGTATCCGTCCCACCCCAAGCCTTCACCACATTATTGTTTGTGTCCATGGGCTATGCATCTTTATATATAAAAAGCTAGTGACCGTAACAGCCGTAATGACCATAACGACCATAATGGCTATGACGCCCACTGTGGCCAGCAAACTGGCCTGATTAGGGGGTGGGGCTGGCCTGCCAACCTCATGGCCCCTCCCCCCTGCCGACCTGCCCCTGATCAGACTCTCCCTTTCATTCCCCGCCCCAGCCAGCCCCATCCCCGATCAGCCCACCCCACCACAATAGGCCAGCAGCCCCTCCCCCCAGCCGGCCCACCCCTGATCTCACCCCTCCACTCCAATAGGGGGCAGGGTTGGGTGGCCAACCTCCTGCAGCCCCTCCCCCTGGCTGCCCCACCCATGATTTCCCCTCCACCCCAATAGGGGGTGGAACTGGCCCATCAATCCCTGCCCGGCCCCACCCCAGATCAGCCCTCCCACCCCATCAGGGGCAGGGCCAGCTGGCCAACCACCCATGGCCTCTCCCTCAGGCCACTGGCCCCAATCGGAACCCCCCACCCCAATTGGGGGTGGGGCCCACCAGGTAATCACCCACAGCCCCTCCCCCTAGCTGGCCCAGCCCTGATCGGCCCCAATTGGGGTGGGCCAGCAGGCCAACCTCCCACCATCTCCTCCTTCCAACAGGCCGAGCCCCGATACGCCCTGATTGGGGCTGGGCCAGCAGGACCCCACCCATGCACGAATTCGTGCACTGGGCCTCTAGTATACTATATAATAAAAGACTAATATACTAAGTCTGGTTGGCTGTTCAACCAATCAAAGCATAATATGCTAATGATATGCTAAGGCCACTCAACTGCTTGCTATGGCATGCACTGACCACCAGGGGGAAGACAGTCAACTGGTTGACCAGTTGCTATGATGTTCACTGACCACCAGTGGGCAGACAGTTAACCGGTAGACCAGTTGCTATGATGTGCACTGACCACCAAGGGGCAGACACTCCAACTGATAGGTTAGCTTGCTGCTGAGATTCGACCAATTGGGACTAAGCAAGACAGGCCAGATATGCCCTGGAGCCCTCCCATGGTCCCTCCCCAGCTAGTCAACCTCCTGTGTCCCTCCCAGGCCCTGATCGTGCACCAGTGGGGTCCCTTGGCCTGGCCTGCACCCTCTCACAATCCTGGACCCCTCAGGGGATGTCCGAGAGCCAGTTTTGGCCCAATCCTGCAGGCCAGGACAAGGGACCCCACTGGTGCACGAATTCGTGCACCAGGCCTCTAGTATGTATATATGTTCTTTGCTTAATTTCTTCCAGTCTCCCCCTGCCCCCTCCCCCATCCGCCCCCTGAGATCTCTCAGTCTGTTCCATGTATCCATGCCTCTGGACCTATTTTGTTCAGCAGTATATTTTGTTCATTAGATTCCACATATAAGTGAGATCATATGGTATTTGTCTGTCTCTGTCTGGCTTATTTTGCTTAGCTTAATATCTAGGCACATCCATGCTATCCCAAAAGGTAAGAGTTTCTTCTTTTTTACAGCTGGGTAATATTCCATTGTGTAAATTCCACAGCTTTTTTATCAACTCATCTACTGATGGGCACTTGGGCTGTTTCCAGATCTTGGTTATTGTTAACAGCACTGCTATAAACACAGGGGTGCATATATTTTTTTCTGATTGATGTTTTGAGATTCTTAGGATATATTCCCAGAAGTGGGTTCTTTGGTTCAAAAGGAAGTTCCATTTTTAATTTTTTGAGGAAACTCCATACTGTTTTCTACACCATTCTGCATTCCCACCTCAGTGTATGAGGGTTCCCTTTCCTCCACATCCTCGCCAGCAGTTGTTGTTTTATTGATTTATTGGTGGTAGCCATTCTGACAGGTGTCAGGTGATACCTCATTATAGTTTTAATTTACTGATAATTAGTAACTTTGAGCATTTTTTTCATATGTCTATTGGCCATTTTTGTGTCCTTTTTAGAGAAATGTCTATTCAGGTCCTTTGCCCATTTTTAAATTGGATTGTTTGTCTTCCTGGTGTTAAGTTATATAAGTTCTTTATATATTTTGGAAATTAACACTTCATCATATGTATTATTGGTGAATATGTTCTCCCATTCAGTGAGTTCTCCTTTCATTTTGTTGATGGTTTCTTTGGCTGTGTTTCTAGGAATTTCTCCATTTTTCTCAGGTTGTCCAGTTTGTCAGCATGTAGTTGTTCATAGTATTTTCTTACAACCCTTTGTATTTCTGAGATATCAATTCATACTTGCCCTTTTTCATTTCTGATTTTATTTATTTGGGTCCTCTCTCTTTGTTTCCTGGTGAGTCTTGTTAAAAGTTTATCAATCTTGTTTTTCTTTTCAAAGAACCATTTCTTCGTTTTATTGATCTTTTGTAGTGTTTTTGTTTTTGTTTGTTTGTTTGTTTGTTTTTAGTCTATATGTCATTTATTTCTATTCTTATCTTTATTATTTCCTTCTTTCTCCTTACTCTGGGCTTTTCTTGTTGTTCTCATTCTAATTCTTTTAGTTGTAGGGTTAGGTTGTTATTTGAGCTTTTCCTTGTTTCTTGAGTTAGGCCCATTATGCTATGAACTTCCCCCTCAGGACTGTTTTTCCTGTGTCCCATAGATTTTTGGTTGTTTTGTGTTCATTTACATTTGTTTTCAGGAAGAATTTGATTTTTTCCCTTGATCTCATTGGTATCCTAATGATTGTTTAATAACATATGATTTAGCCTCCATGTGTTTGAATGTTTTTGAGTGTTTGTATTGTAGTTGATTTCTAGTTTCATGCCATTGTGATCCAAGAAGATGCTTGCTATGATTTCAATTTTATTGAATTTCTTAAGACTTATTTGGTGTCCTAACATGTTGTCTATCTTTGAGAATGTTCCATGTGCACTTGAGAAGAATGTATATTCTAAAGCTTTGGGATGAAATGTTCTGTAAATATCAATTAAATCCATCTGATCTATTGTATTGTTTAAGGTCACTGTTTCCATGTTGATTTTTTTGGGAGGGCGGGGCGTCTGGACTATCTATCCAATGGTCAGTGGGATGTTAAAGTCTCCTACTATCATTGTATTGCTGTTGACCTCTCCCTTAAAGTCCTCCAAGACTTTTAAAAAATATATATTTAGGTGCTTTTATATTGGGTGCATATATGTTTATCAAGGCTATATCCTCTTGTTGGATTGATCTCTTTATTATTATACTAGAGGCCCAGTGCATGATTGAATCATGCACGTGTAGGGTCCCCAACACGCTTTCGCTTTTGATCACGGGGGAGCTGAGTGCTTGTCCACTGGTGCACCAGGCCTTTCAGAAGCCTCTGCCCTGAAAGGCCTGGTGCCTGAGCGGACCGGCACCCAGCTCCCCCGCTTTTGATGGTCCGTGGTGGGACGTGAGCTCGCTGCCCCAGAGGCCCCTTCTGTGCCGCAGCACAGCCATGGTGCAGACGCTGAGCTCAAGCCGCCGCTGGCGATGCGAGCTCAGCGTCCCGCAGGCCCAATCAGCCACCCCGGCCACCCTGAGTGCCCCCCCCCCCCCCCGCACCTCCTGACCAATCGCGGGCATAGCGAAGGAACGGTCAATTTGCATATTTGTCTATTATTAGGTAGGATAGTAACTTTCTTTGTCTCTTGTTATGGCCTTTGCTTTGAAGTCTATTTTGTCAGATATGAGTATTGCTACCCCAGCTTTTTTGTTTGTTTGTTTGTTTGTTTCCATTTGCATGGAAAATTCTTTTCCATCCCTTCACTTTCATCCTGTGTGAGTCTTTTGTTCTGAGGTGGATTTCGTATAGTCAGCGTATATATGGGTTATGTTTTCTTATCCATTCAGCTACCCTATATCTTTTGATTGGAGCATTGAATCAATTTACATATAAGGATATTGATAGGTAATTATTTATTATCATTTTTATTCTTTATGCTTATGTTCCTCTCTCTATATATATTTCATCTTCATACAGCAGTTACTTTAACATTTCTTGCAATGCTGGTTTGGTGGTAATACTTTTCATTAATTTGAAAACTTCATGCCATTTTCTTCTGGCCTATAGGGTTTCTGTTGTGAAATCAGCTAACAGCCATATGGAAACTCAGTTAGATAATTGACTATCTCTCTCTTGCTGCCTTAAAGATTCTCTCTTTGACGTTAACATTTGCCATTTTAACTATGATATGGCTTGGTGTGGGCCACTATGGGTTTATCTTGATTGGGACTCTCTGTTATTCCTGAACTTGTGTGACTTTTTCCTACACCAGGTTAGGGAAGTTTTCTGTCATTGTTTCCTCAAACAGGTTCTCTATCCTTTGCTCACTTTCTTCTCCTCTTGGTATCCCTATGATGTGGATATTGTTACATGTCATGTTGTCCCAATGTTCCCTAAACCAGCAGTCGCCAATCAGTGGTCCATGGACCACTGGTGGTCTGTGAGGTCCGAAAGGTTGGTGGCCACAGCCCTAAACTATCCTGATGCTTTTTTAAAAACAAAACATATTTTTATTGATTTCAAAGAGAAAGGGAGAGGGAGAGAGAGAGGTAGAAACATCAATGTTGAGAGAGAATCATTGATAGGGCATATGCAGATGTAGAATTTGTTGGTGTTTATCCTGCTTCCTGGCTCAGAGACTTTGTGTCTGTCATTAATTTTAGAATATTCTCAGCCATTCCACTTTAAATATTTCTTGTCCTCAATTCTCTCTTCCCTTTCTGGTATTCCAATTACACATATATTGTACCCTTTGAAATTGTCTCAATGTTCCTGGATGTTTCCTTCTTGTTTATAACTTTTTTTCTATCTGCATTTTAGTTTGAAAATTTTTATTGACCTATCTTTAAGTTGATCAATTATTTCCTTGGCTATTTCCAGTCTATTACTAAATACAGCATAGGCATTCTTCACTTATTTTATAGATTTTAAAATTTTCTAACATTTCCTTTTGAATCATTCTTAGAGTCATCATCTCTCTGCTTACATTACCCATCTATTCTTACATGTTGCTTACTTTTTTCACTAGAGCCCCTAATATATTAATTATAGTTACTTAAAATTTCTGTCTGTTAATCCCCAAATTTGTGTCATATCTGAATCTGATTCTGATTCTTGCTTGTTTTATCTCTTCAGACTGTGTTTCTCTTGCATTTTAGCATGACTTGTATTTTTTGTTGTTGTTGAAAGATAGACATGATGTATCAGGTAATCAAAATTGAGGTAAAGAGGGCATTAGTGTGAAATTTTTATGTTAATCTATCCAGGAGTTGAATTGTATTTAATGTTTGCCATAACTGTAATTATTTTATGCTGAACTTCAAATTCCTTTAGTGTCCTTGTTTTTATCTCTTACGTTACCTTTACATTTTCCTAAGAATTCTTCCTCAGATACTTGCAAGTTAACCTTTAGCTTAAATCCACTGTTATTATACTGGAACCCTATTAGTATAGTGGTAATAGTCATAATAAGTAAGGGAGGATAAGTATCCTATATTTTAAGATTGACTCTCAGTTTTAGTGGGCCTTTGCCCTTGGGCTGTGACCTTCATAAATGTTTCTTATTTATTCCAGCCCCTTAGATGAGATAAGGAGTCTAGAGGGAGTGAAGTCAGAGAAATACCCTTCTCCCAGGTAGGGTAGGCTCTCAAGAAATTTTTTGCCCTAAAAAGTAGACTTTTCTTATGGAGAGTGTTTGGGTATATTTCACAGTGGTTACACTTTCCCTCCCACTATCAGAATCACAGGGAATTTTTCTTACTATTTTACTGTGAGAACATGTTGGTATCCTGGATAGTAAAATCCAGGAAAATGTGGGGTCTCCCTAAGATTATGGTCTCTAGAAGTTTTTCACTCTCAAACTGTCCACACGCAGCCTTCAGCAATTCATTAAATTTACTATTTAAGAGTTGCTACCAGTTTATGGCTCCAGTGGCTTCTGCTTCAGGTAAATAGATCTCATCTGCGATTCTCTGGACTAACTTATGACTTCAGATTTCAGTTTGCCCTGCAGCCTTAGATCTCCAATGTGTCCAAGAAAAGTCATAGATATTCAGTTTGGTTAGCTTTTTCTTCTTTTGGAAACAGGAGCAACAACTTCCAAAGTGCTTTACCTGTCAGAGCTAAAATCTGAAGTTGTCAGCACTGGTTGAAATAAAGGACTGTAACCCAAGCTAGAGCTCCAGCGCTTAGTACTAGGTGCAGAAGAGGGCACACCTCATCCAAGACTGTAGGATATAAATCCAGGAAAAATCAAAGACGTAGGACCAGGGTCAAGCAGGGCGAAGAACCCAATTTTTAGGAAGCATCAATCCAAAAGGGCCTGGGCAATAGGTTGAAACCCAGACTGAACCAGAAGGGCTGGACCAGACTGATTCCTGAAAAAGTTAAGTCCTTTTAAATAGAGAATTTGAAGGAAATGGAACTGATAATGGTACAAGTGAATTGGGGCTGGAATATAGCTCCCCATTTCCGTTAGTAATTTTTGTGTGAAAAATTGATGAAAAGTCACAGTCTCCTCTTTCTGTTCTCACTATCCTAATTCTAGTCTACTCCTATTGCCACAGTCTGATAGCTAGCATAGACTTCTTGCTAGTGTGCTTACTTACAAGTAGCCCCTCCAGTCTACCCAGCATACCACTCCCTGTTGGGCTTCAATGACTGAAATATTGTTTTAATGATATTATCCCACTGAACAAGGATATATTGTAGCTCCCTTTTGCTTATAAATCAAAGCTAATAACTCTCCAAGTCTCCGTAGGCTGGCTCCACTCTGACTACTGTCAACCTAAATAAGAAGGTAAACGGAGGCAAGCTCTAATGACCAGAAATTGATTTTATTTTGGACTAGCAGAGGAATTGCAATTTGGAAATGCATGCTCTAATAAGCTACACCTGAGTTTGTTGAGAGTTTGGAATGGACTATATTTATGAGCAAGGATTGCAAAGAGGGAGAAGTCCACTCGGAGTCCAAGCAGTAAGTTCATTGCCTTGAGGATGGGGAGAGATTCTTAGCAAATGTTCATTGGTCAGGAGATAAGTCCCGGTCTTCTGTAAATCAGGCATTTATAAGAAATCAGTATTTCAGTTCTTAAGCTCTCTAGTGAGGGAGCATGATTCTCAATTTCATATCTTTCAGTTTTATTTTTGACTGAAATTCTTTCACACTACCTAAACCTTTTGCCTCAACAATTATTTATCCAGTTCTAAATATCGATAAAAATAGGCAAAGGATATAATCAAGTGATTTACAAAGTAATACATACAAACGGTTATGAAACCCATGAATAAATGCCCAATCTAACTAGTAATTCAAGAAATGTAAAGTAACAGTTTGTCAGTTGCTATTTTTTTACCTATCAATAAGAGAGAAAATTAACAACAAATCCCAGTGTTAGAAAGGTGAGACTATGTTGAAAACTGTTATAATTTTTAGCTATTTCTATTATCTTAAAAAGTGTTCATACCCTCTGGCCTAGTAGTTATACTCTAATTTACTCTCAGAAAATAATCTCAGCTATTTATATGAAGATGTTGGTCATGTTTTAGTGATAAAACCAAACATAATTGGAAACAGTAGGAATTTCTAATAATATTTATTTTAAGTAAACATTTAAATAAAATGATGGAATATTTAAAATCATTATAAAAAATCAAGTTTTTTTTGCGGGGGGAGGGGTCAATCGGAGAAAAAGGAGACATATGTAAAACTTCAGACAATTAAAAAAAATCATGTTTTTCAGGTCCTATTGGTTTTACTTTCTAAATAACTCTAAAGTTCATTCAGTTTTCCATAACTGTATACCACCCAAATCTAACCTACCAGCATCTTTCATAAAGTGTTTAGGATATTACCCGGCACAGAGAAAGTGTTTAATAAATATTTGCTGTTATTATTCTTATTCTTATCTGCTGCAGTAGAATCTAACATTGCCTTCCCACATCAACTTTTGCTCCCTTCCCAGTCAATTCTCTACCCTGTACCCTGTGTGATCTTCTAAAATCACTAATCTGATTATGTGATCTTGCCTGCTTCTCAGCCTTATTTTCATCACATATCCTCCTTCTGCAGGCCGGACCCACTGCCTGCTGCCAGGCCCTCACCTGCAGCACACTCCATCATGCCTAAGGGCCTGTTCCTTCTGCCTTCCCCACTCGCCCATACCTTGAGTTCCTGCCCCCAAATTCTAATCCTTCAGAAATCAGCTCAAGAGCTACTTCCTCAGACAAGCTTTTCTTGACCTTCTAGAGTAGATCAAGTTTACCTCTTATATCTTACTAGAGGCTCAGTGCACAAAATTCGTGCATGGGGCACGGGTCCCCTCAGCCCAGCCTGCACCCTCTCCAATCCAGGACCCTTCGGGGGATGTCCGACTGCCCGTTTAGGCCCGATTCCGGGGATCGCACCTAAACCGGAAGTCTGTCATCCCTCTCACAATCCTGGACCACTGGCTCCTAATTGCTCACCTGCCTGCCTGCCAGCCTGATCGCCCCTCACTTCCCCCCCCTGCAGGCCTTGTCGCCCCCAACTGCACCCCCCCGCCAGCCTGGTAACCCCTAACTGCCCCCCATGCTGGCCTGGTTGCCTCTTACTGCCCCCCCGGCCAGCCTGGTTGCCCTCAACTGCCCCCCTCTGCCGGCCTGGTCGTCCCCAACTGTCCCCCTTGCCAGCCTTGTAGCCCCCAATTGCCCCCCTCTATTGGCCTTGTCACCCCCAACTGCCCCCCTCTGCTGGCCTGGTCACCCCTAACTGCCCCCCCTGCCAGCCTGGTCATCCCCAACTGCCCCCCTTGCTGGCCTGGTCACCCCAACTGCCCCCTCTGCCGGCCTGGTTGCCCCTCATGCCTCCCCCCACACTGGCCTGGTCACCACACGCAGCCTGCTCTTCAGTCCTTTGGTCATCCCTCACTAACCCCCCTGCCGGCCTGGTCATAGGCAGCCATCTTGTGAGGGTGTGAGGGTTAATTTGCATATTACCTCTTTATTATATAGGACTAGAGGCCCGGTGCACGAATTCATGCACGGGTGGGGTCCCTCGGGGTGGCCTTGGAGATCGGGCCCCAGCTCGCGCCCCCAGCCTCGCAGCCCCACCTGGCACCCCACCTTGGCCTGGCGCTACACCCTCACCTGCTCCATCATCCTGCCTGCGTGGCGATCGATTGAGGCCGGGACCCTGCCTGGCTCCCTCAGCACCTGGGAGCCAGGAGGCAGCCCCGACCCCCACTGCCAATGCCACTGATCACTGTCTGTGGGGCAATCAGTGGGGCAATCGGCTCCCACTTGCACTTGCCTTGGCCTGGCACCTCCCGCTTTCCTGCTCCACCATGCCGCCGTGGTCCCGCTCTCATTGGGGCCCATCAGGGCCAGCAGTGCCTCCACTGCCTCCCACTGCCAGTACTGTGTCGCTGCTCCCACCATGTTCCGTGCCACCCCCTGATGGTTAGCGCACATCATAGCGAGCGGTCTCTCTGTCGAATGACCACCCGAGGGGACAATTTGCATATTAGGCTTTTATTATATAGGATTATATAGGTGGTAATCTCACCTACCAGGTCCTAGAATTAAATGTTGTCTGTCTCATTCAGTAAATATGCGTTGAATAAATTTGCTGAATACATATTTATTGAATTAATTAATAAGGTTGTCTAAAAAGTTTATAGCTACTTGCTTTTTGTCTGCTCATTTATTTTTCTTCTTATATCAGACTGCCATGAATGCAGTCTTTATTGACCCACTTTTCTATCTTTTCATATGTTCATGGTTTTCCCAACCAAAGAAACCTCTAATTACATTCATGTTGTGTATAACTGACCAGCCAGGAACCCTGAATCAGTTAGAGTTGAGTTGAGATATTAAAACCCTTATCCCTCCTGGAGCCTGTGGGGGGAGGGGAGGTAGGGGAATGCAGGGCATGGCCTGCGAGGAGTCCAGGCCTTTGCCTTGGCAGTGAGTAACCTCCTCCTTCCTTTCCAGGATGCAAGTCTATATTAGCATTTCTATATGTCACTTGAAAATGTTTGGGAAGCACTGGTCTAGAAATAACAGTAATATTAAGCCTCAATACCAACCCTCTGATCATGAAACAATAGTTACATTTACATTTTGATTGAAGGGAAAACATTTAAGTGGAAATGCCAATGGGGTCAAATAGTTTTCTTATCTTTTAGGAAGATGACATTAACTCTAATTTTCTTTTTCATTCAGGTCTAATATTTTAGGTCTATTTTTTTTCACTTGAATTGTATTTGTGATTTTTTTTAAACATATAAGTGGCTAAGTTTGCTGAATGTCAAAGAAAATATTCTATGTTTAGTCATACAAGGGGTTAAAATTGAAATACCAATATTGTAAAAGCTCATTTTTTACATAAAGGAGTATAGGTCTAAAGTCTGATAAAGTAAATGTATTTTCTTTTTTTTGTTAATCCTTACCCAAGGATATTGTTTCATTGATTTTCAGAGAGAGTGGAAGGAAGGGGGGAGAGACAAAGAGAGAGAAACATTGATGTGAGAGAGACACATCGAATGGTTGCCTCCTGCTCAGCAGGCACCGGGACAAGCCTGCAACTGAGGTATATGTGCCTTTGACCAGAATTGTACCTGAGACCCTTCAGTCTGTAGGCTGATGCTCTATTCACTGACCCAAACCAGCTAGGGTTAAATCTATTTGAACTTAGCTTAAATATGCTTCCCATAGCCATAATACTATCAGTATGTTGCTGTTAATTGTAGAAGTATTGGGTTCTGAATATTTAACCTATTTGCAAAGACAGTTTGTTGTCTGATTTCAACGGGTCATGGAATTGGAAGGAACTGAGCACCCTTGTGTACCTGCTATATGGACAGCATTGTTCTGAGTTTTGTCTACACAGAGGTAGTGCAGAACATGATCTTCACTCGCAAAGAATTTGCAAACTGTATGGAGTGATAGTAAGATAATATTGACATAGATGAGACAATAATTACTCCAAAGTATGTTTGGGCTGAAAATGACAGCACCAATGACAAAACTAAATAAAATGTTGCAAGAGAGTTGAGAGGTGAGTCTTCACTCAATTTACCTTTATGTCTGACCAGGTCCTGGGCAGAATGATGTAGTAAATAAGGACTGAATGAATTAATGAACTAATCAATCTACAAATATAAATACTATTGTGTAGTTCCATCACTATTGTAAGAATCAAATGAGAGGGAAATCACTGAGGGCTAATTATTCAGAGAAATATTTGTAGAGGAATTTAAGATAGAATTTTGAGAGTTTTGGTGAAGGTGATAGAAACCAAATTCATTTATTCATTCAAAAAATATTTATTGAGCCTTGGCCACTTGGCTCAATTGGTTGGACATAATCTTATATACCCAAAGGTTGCTGGTTCAATTCCCAGTCAGGGCACATCCCCAGGTGTAGGCTCGATCCCTGGTAGGGAACATGCAGGATGAAGCTGATCAAGGTTTCTCTCTCTCTCTCTCTCTCTCTCTCTCTCTCTCTCTCTCTATATCTATATATATATATATATATATATATATATATATTTTCCTTTCTCTCTCTCCCTACCTTCCTAAAAATAAAAAATCATATAGGCCTGGTGAACGAAATTTGTGCACTAGGGTGGGAGGGGGTTTGTCCCTCAGCCCAGCCTGCACCCTATCCAATCTGGGACATCCCTCTTGCAATCTTGGCTCCTAACCACTCACCTGCCTGCCTGCCTGATCACCCCTAACCTCTTTGCCTGCCTGCTTGATCGCCCCTAACTGCCCTCCCCTGCCGGCCTGATTGCGCCTAACTCCATGCCTGCCTGATCTCACCCCCAACTGCCCTCCCCTTCCAGCCTGATTGCCCCTAACTGCCTCTGCCTCGGCCCCCACCACTATGGCTTTTTCCGGAAGGAAGTCGGAAATCTGGAAGATGGCCAGTTGACCGGGTCTAATTAGCATATTACCCTTTTATTAGTATAGATAGATTATATAGGATAGGATTGCTTAAATGGGTGAAAAAGCCTTTTTCAGCAGGAGGAGATGCTCTTGGCAGACAAAAATACATATCCCTATATCTGGACTGATAGCCAGCCATATGCACTATACTGCCAAACCGGTCATTAAAAAATTGAACCGCTTTTTTACACCTTACACCAAAGAGCTGTTGCCCTTAAAACCCCTCCTCAGCCCCCACCTTAGGTTCTGCCTTCGTAGTTCACCCAGATTTGGTTCTGATTGGTCAGTTTCTATGCCGGTCAGTGTCAAAAGCTCCGCCTCCTAGGCAGCCATCTTGTGAGGGCATGAGGGTTAATTTGCATATTACCTCTTTATTATATAGGATGTGTGTGTGTGTGTGTGTGTGTGTGTGTGTGTGTGTGTGTGTAATTCCTACTGTGAACAGAGGCGTGGTGACCTAAGTGAGCAGGGAATATTCATGAAGCAGTTACTATAGTGAAGGTCAGCTTTGGGGGAGCATTCAATTAAATTTCTGTCATTTTTATGTTACTAGATTATAGAATGCCTTAAAAGTCAGAATAATTTAGAAGAGAAAATAGCCACTGAAAGTTGCTTTTATTGTTTGTTTTGTTTAATGAGAGGAGTAATGCAATGAAAGGATTTATTTTAGGAAGGTTGGTTTAAAAGTAGTGTGTAGGATTATCCTGAACACATTGTCCCCTTTGTTTTTAAAAAAGTCTAGGGATAGATTTTTTTATAAACTTTCATGGGGGTTTATGAGAATGTTTAGTTGCCCTTTTAATAACAAAGATTTCAGGTGTATCTCATCTACTTGTCTTGCTGCAATGTAATTTCATTTTTTGAGTTTGAAGTTGTGGAAATAGAGAACTCTTTCATTATCCCAGTCATCATAACTTTACAAATGCTATAGAAAATAAGTCCCTATATAGACTTCTCCTCACCTGGTAAAATAACTCCAACTCCCTTGATCTTTGGTTTGCAAATGGTTTGTTTCTTCATTGTAAGGAACATGCCTTGACTATTAAACTTTAATGATATCGAATTAACTAGATTCTCCCACATGGCCTTGATCTCTTCCTTTGTTTTTACACTTATGCAAGAGTAGGTATAATGACAATTATAAAAATTAAGTGCTAGAAGCTCCCAAGATAATTCCATTTATAGCACTTTAAAGTTGTTGACACACACACACAAAATCAAATTTAAAAGTACTATAAATTATTTTATTTTATTTATTTTGGTTTTAAATAGATACAGAGTCAGGATGGGCTACAGTGTCTGGAGTTGAGGGCAGAGGTGTTAGAACAATTGAAGAGTTTCCTATAGATTCTGTGGCCCCCACAGTTCCTCCACTTCTGTTCTCCTTCCAAAACTGGTGCTAGAGGACAGGAAAGGTGGTGAATAGCACCTGAGAGGAACAGGCACCCAATGTCAACAGCCACTTGACTGTGGAACCCGGTTTCTTCAGGCTACTCTCTAGCATGTCCTGTGCTGGTTTCCTTACCTGCCAGCCTCTCTAGGACCTGCCCTCTCTATGGTTACAAATGATTCTTTTTGCTAATTCAGCGGCTTTCCTTCACCTCTCATTCTTCTTATCTTCTCTGACTATGACACTCTTAAGCACCCACTACTTAAAAGTCTTCTTCTCTCAGCTTCCAGAATATTACACCAGTAGTTCTACCTGGGTTGTTCTTCTGTTACCTTTGCTGGTTGCTCAGCCCTCCTTTGAAGGCACCCATATTGCTCAATCCCATTGACCATTGCTTCTTACCAATCAACAGTATTTATTCTTGCATGTAAAGAAAAGGCAAACTTGTCCAAGGCAGAATAAATAATTTTTGATTTGGTGGAAGATAAAATATCTTGCAATCTCTTTTATCACCATCATCATTTGTTAAGGGTTACTTTCTTAGCTTTTCATATAGCTCTTGTCATCCCCAAAGACTAGAAAAGGAGTTACAGCAATAAATACCCAGAAAGATGACCGATCCTCCCCAAGATACCTTTGCATCTACCTTTGGATAAGGAAGGTCAACCGATTTTTGGCAATTAGCATGTGCAGGAATAAGGAAAGAGGATAAGTTAGCTAAGGACTCCAGGCAAGTTCTGTCACCGTTTCCTGATGGAGCTTTAATGGGGTCAGATAGCCTGCTGGACTTCCCTTATCAAGGATCCCATTCATGGTAAGTTCTCAGCTGAAATTATCAATGAGTTAGAAAGGGCTAGTTAGGAATCCAGGTGTCTTGTATCTTAGTTATTCCTGTGAGATCACTAACTCACCTCATCCACACTGATGCACATTAAAATTAGTTTAATTCACAAGACAAAAGCACAGAATATTAGGGGACCCAGAAATAACCTGTGCCATTTTGCTCTCTTTTTTTTTCCTGGTTTTACATTCTGAAAGAACGCACTTCAAATGAGGAATTCCAATTTTCAAAAAAAGCAATTCCTCCCTTCTTTTTCCTTTCTGAGTGGCACTCATACGGTAGCAGTGGTAAAATAAACAACGATGTGTTGGATTTTGTTTCTCTTTGTCTATATGACATTTGTGTCATCACCGTAGCTCTAATCCATATTCAGGTCTTCATGTTTGGTGCGCAGTAATATGTAAATCACCCCGCCAGCTGCATGGAGCAGTGTTTGTTTATTCTGTTTCCTTTGGCACCGCACAGAACTGAATTTCTGCCAACATGGGGCTGCTGCAGGGAGCACTCCTGCTCCAGGAGGAAGTTTTGAAAGGAAGTGCGCATCGTCAGTCTTCACTCTGCGAAGCAGCAAAACCAAAACAAACTTTCTGTTTACCAAAATATCGGTATTATGCATGCGAAATAATGTGTTTGTTAAAATAGAATGAGCAGGCTGCCCATTTCCAGGATGCCGGGTGTACCAGGGTTTTGGAAATGAGGACACAATACTGAGAAAGCTGGTGCATTTTTTTTTCTTGGAAAGAAAGTCGGTGAAATGAAAGACACCACCTAGAAGTTTAAGAGGAAAAGAAGTATTTTAACATGCACATTAATCTCTGGAAACACATGGCATTTACATGTATTTAAATGTGGACAGCTGTGGCGTTTAAGTGTTAAAAAATTTCATTAATGATGCATAGAGCTATCTACTTCTGTTGGCAGGCCTTTCAGTCTTCAATCTGACACTTCCTTTTTTATCCAGCAAGCTAATTTCCCCTCTTTTGTGAGGAGTAACTGTTTTCACACTGCTGCTTACCCAGCAAGCCTCCTTATTGTTTCATGGTTAATTATCTCCTCCAGCCTCACCTTCCCAGCGAGGGGAGGGACTCTTCCTCCCCAGCACTAATGAAAGCTGGGTTTTATGGGTACACTGTGTAAATAAACACAAGTCTGATCAGTCAACATAATAAATGAGTTCCTAAAGTTTATGGAGTCACAGCTCATCTAGTGATTTTACTGAATAATGAGGAAAAATGATTAATCTGGTGGGAGGGGGACGGGGACTTTAATTTTGAAGAAAAACATGAAGGCTTTGTTGCCTCAGTATGGAACCTATCTGCAAATAAACATAAGGAATCTCTATTTACCCAAGTATTCCTCATGCTCCTGAACAGCAGCAGGATGGAGAATGTTTCACAAGGAGTGGGCTTGAAAAATACTGTTGGTTGGTAGGAGGTGAGGTCACTTGGCCTTTTATTTCCCGGATTATTGCTGTTTGTTAAGAAAAAGAAGCAAGCACGCTGTATGTAATCGAACTATGCTACAGTCTGCACTGACTGTAAGAAAAGCAGAGGCGGGTCGCGCGCTGCCCGTGTCTAGTTTCTCGCGTCGGAAATTCAGCAGGTTTGGCCCAGGTTCCTAGCTCTGCTGGCCAGGCAATGTCCTGCTTCCCTGGACTATAAACTGAGCATATTCTCTTAGTCGCTGGCACACAGACCCGTATCTAAATAGTTTGGCGCTCCTAGTTATTTTTGGTTATTTTTACTTTGCGAAAGGATTTTAAAGGATTAGGTGATTCTAAGGTTCTAATATTGCTTTTTAAAATTTAAAACGAATTCACATTTTGAGCTCAAAATCTTCTAGAATGTACTTTACATTTCTTTGATTTGGGAACCTTAGATTGTTTTAAGGTCCTGACATTTAAAACCATCAAGAGCCTCCTTCATGAGAGCCCAGGACCACAGAGCTTCTATTCCAGTGGAGACTGAGTTGCTAAATCTAATGGGATCTCAGGATCCTTCGTGTTTTCCCTTGAGATCTCATAAAGGAAACCCCCCAGGGATTCTACATTTTTAACACGTCTAAGGACTCTAGGAATCAGAAGTATAAAATCTCTTGGAAACTTACTTCAAATACTTTATTGCCTTCTAGGAAATAATCCTGAAATTTCAAGTAACTTTTCCAGCAAGTATATTTGCCAGTTATTTTTATGGAGACAGCCGTGACAGCTCAAGGGAGATGTGATCAAAATGTTGAGACTTACCAGTCCTCCCTAAGTCTAAAAGCAGTTATTGTTTAAAGAAGGCTATTAAAACAAAACTGTAAATCCAACTAAATAAAATCAGATGTAGAACAAGGATTAAGTCATTTTAAGAAAACGAATCGTTGCGGACCTCCCTGCTAATCACTTTAAACCTTGTGTCAATCAGACAATTAACTGAGAAAAGCGAGACAAGTTTGTTGGAGTGGCATAGATAAGGTGGAAAAGAGATTAAAATGATACCTGCCATTTTTGGTGATTCTTAATCTGCTTATCCAAATTGGCCAATATTTTATTTATTTATTTATTTGTCGAAATGGTGAGTTATAATCAGATTCTTAGAATTAAAAAACAAAATCCCCATTATCTGAGAGGACCAAACAATTAAGAACACAATGTTGGCTCTTAATGTGTACCTTGTTGAAAGTGAAAAGATACAAAATTCTCCCAAATAACAAGTACTGTGTGAAGGGCATGGGTCCGGAATATGGTGAAGTCTGTTATGGGATGCCTGGCTTGGCAGGCAGACCTCAGCATGTTGGCAAAGCTCCCCTTGGGCATTAGGCAATCTCAGGATCATGCCACAAATCTTGTGTTCATAAAATTCCCTCTGAAAATTGGGAACCCATGTCTATGTCACAGAAAACCCTGTGTGTTAGTAAACTTCACTTGTTTATGGGACTGTTCACTTCCTCTTTACTACGAATATACTTTGTAGGTTTTAAACTTGTAAGTTTTTATTAATGGAAGAGTCTTACCATAAAGCAGGGACAATAGTGTACTGTTCCCTATGGCAAAGATGAGGCAAAGATTACATCCTGAGGCACAAAATTCAAATGTTATGTCAACTCCTGACTGTCAAAAGGCAAACACCAAACAGCTAGAATAATGCCAGAAAAATGGGGCCAGCTGTTATCATTAGGGGGAAAATTGTTTATGTAACGTGGCATATGGGTCTGTTATTGTCATCCAAATAAGTTTACCATGTGGTAGAATGCAGAAAATGCCACCATTTTATTTCCATTGGGCTTTTACAATTTTATTGATATTATTTTTTGTACCTTTTTTGGTTTCAGTTCTACAAAATAATGAAGAGGTCAGATAAAATAAATTCTGTTTGTTTAAAAATCTCTTCCAAAGTTTGTTTTTTTTTAATTCATTTAAAAAATACTAAAGTTAGGTATTTCGAATATATGACAGAAAATTTCAGGGAAACAGAATAGTGACTAAAACGAGAGAAATAAACCAATTTTCCTATTCGGTCTATTCTGAGTATAATACAAATTTCAATATGTTTGCATATAAAGCAGTGGTCAAGATAAAATAATTTGTTCACCAATGGAAGTAGAGTATTTTTCTAGTTACTTCTAGTAAAACATTCAGAGTTGGGTGAGAAAGTAACTTTTCCCATGGTGGATGCTTAAGAAGGACAAATAATGATGTGTACAATAATTAACTTGTTTAAGGAAAACATAGCTTGACAGGAGGCATTCATCTGTTGCCACCTAGCTTTAATACTGCCAACAAGGAGGTGAATACACCTAAGAGTTATTGAGAAATTATGACAGGATCTAAATGTATTTAATTCATTGTCCCAAACATATTACCTCTTAATCAAAATATCACTTCTTTGGGTCAGAACTTCTAGTGAAACTGAAATTATAGTAAGAGGAGAAAGAAGGGCTTATATTTCATGTATCCTTCTTTCTTCTACAGAATTCCTTCTTACAGTTTCACAATCACCCTCTTTATAGAGCCTTAACGTTGTTGACACACACACAAAATCAAATTTAAAAGTACTAAATATTATTTTATTTTATTTTGGTTTTAAATAGATACAGAGTCAGGATGGGCTACAGTGTCTGGAGTTGAGGGCAGAGGTGTTAGAACAATTGAAGAGTTTCCTATAGATACAGAGTCAGGATGGGCTACAGTGTGAATAGCACCTGAGAGGAACAGGCACCCAATGTCAACAGCCACTTGACTGTGGAACCCGGTTTCTTCAGGCTACTCTCTAGCATGTCCTGTGCTGGTTTCCTTACCTGCCAGCCTCTCTAGGACCTGCCCTCTCTATGGTTACAAATGATTCTTCTTGGGAATTCAATGGCTTTCCCTTACCTCTCATTCTTCTTATCTTCTCTGACTATAACACTCTTAACCACCCACTACTTAAAAATTTCCTTCTCTCAGCTTCCAGAATATTATACCAGTAGTTCTACCTGGGTTTTCCTCTGTTACCTTTGCTGGTTGCTCAGCCCTCCTTTGAAGGCACCCACAAGGCTCTATCCCATTGACCATTGCTTCTTACTGTTCCCTCTTCTTGCAATGTCCCCCTCCCTGAACACTTGCTCTGAATTTCTTTCTTTCCTCTCAGTGTTGCCTATATACCCTTCAAAATAATAGACAATTAGACCTCATGTGCCTAAACTCAGGGCAGGAAAGTCTGTAGGATGAGAAGAGGCAAAGCAAAACTGTGGGACATCCTGTCACTTAACAGTCAGTTGAAGTGGATTCCATAAGGAGGCTTGGAATCAAGGTAATCAAAGTCAGAGAAAATGTCAAGAAAAATGGACTCAAATGCTACAGATGAGTCAAGTAAAATAAGACCAAAGTAGACCTAGTCGGTTTGACTCAATGGATAGAGTATCGGCCCACGGACTGAAGGGTCCTGGGTTCGATTCCTGTTAAGAGCACATTCCTCAGTTGCAGACATAGTTCCTGGCCCTTGGCAGGCTTTTATGGGAGGCAACCAATCGATGTGTCTCTCTCACATGGATGTTTCTCTGTGTCTCTCCATCTCCCTTCCACTTTCTCTAAAAAGTCAAGGGAAAAAATATCCTCAGGTGAGGATTAACAACTAAAAATCCCAAGTAGATTCAGTTGGCTTGGGCTATCAGAAAGTCACACTGGTGATCCTGTCAGAGGGTTCAGCAAAAAGGGCTCTTTAATCACACTCCTTGTTTCTCCTTAGAAGAGACTATTGCATCAAAATGAATGAAGTTGAACTAAGAGAAAAACTATGCTTTTCTTTAGCATTTCTGAGAATGTGAGCATGCATGCAGACCAAATAAAGAAGCCTGTAATAAAAAAATTGTCTTTATTGATAATATATGCAAAATAATATAAATAAATTCAGAAATATTATCTGTTGTAATATTTTTATTAAGCAAGGTTTCCAAAAGAAGTTTGATGGTGTTACAGGCTCTGAAATTCAGCAGGACTGAAGACTCCTGTTAACCTCGTGTATTCTTTTTTAATTGATATGAAATTAACATAACATAAAATTAATCATTTTAAAGTGAGCAATTTAGTGGCATTTAGTACATTTACAATGTTGTAAAACTATCACTTCTATCTAGTTCGAAAACAATTTCATCACTCCAAAAGGAAACTCCACACCTATTAAGCAATTACTTCCTATTCTCCCCTCCCCAAGTCCCTGTGACCACCAATTTCATTCTGTCTCTATGAATTTATCTTGTCTGGATATTTTATATACATGGAACCATACTATAAGGTTGACTCTTGAATACACTTATTTGAACTGCATGGGTCTACCTATACATGGATTTTTTTCAGTGAATACTATAAATGTATTTTCCCTTTCTTATAATTTCTTAATACCATTTTCTTTTCTCTAGCTTACTTTATTGTAAGAATACATATATAGTGTTAATTCACTCTAATATGTTATCATTAAGGCCTCCTGTCAATAGTAGGCTATTATTAAAGTTTCGGGGGAGTAAAATGTTATATTGATTTTTGACTGTTCAAAAGTCAACTGTATATGATTTTTTTGTGTCTGGCTTCTTTTACTGAGCAATGTTTCTGAGGCTACTGTCTGTTATAATTGAGAGGTAGTACCAGCTAGAAAGTCAGAAATTCTCTGGTTGGCTTTGCTGCGGCAGAGTTTAACCTCCAGACCTTCCCCAGATTTCTCCAACAGCTCACAAGACCATGGATGTTCTGTATTCCTACAATTCACCCAGTTCAGATTTTTTGAGAACATTCTCTCTGCCAGACACTATTTTAGGTGCTGAGCTCTAGTGGAGACAGGACAGAAAGGGCCCCATGGAGTATAGATCTGGGAGGAAAACCCCTGCTTCCCAATATTGGACTCTCTTTTTGTCTCTGTTCCCTGTTGAGAACTAAGGCAATTTTTGCTATTGTAAGACTTACTTTTAAAATTGTTATAGAAGTTACCAGATGGCAGGAGGACAAAAAAAGCCAGGCACTCAGAAGATCAGGAAATGCACTTTAATTGCAGGAGCACCAGTGCTGTGACTCAGGGGAATCCGATTCCCAAATCTGAGCACCGAATGCAGGGGTGTGGGGAGGGAGTTTCCCTTTTATCCCCTTAGTTTCTTTGTCTGCCAAATATGGACCAGGATTCTGGACTTTTCATGGGCTGTTGCAGCCCCTGTGAGAGTAGTAAGGGGGGAAGTGAGACAGTGACCAAGACCCCATCTGGAGCTGGCAGTCTGACCCCGTTGTGGGGCTGTGTATGTTTTATAGCTCCTGTTAACACATTAAGCCCCTTGTCAGCCACCGGTGACTGACACTATACTTTCCATCCGGAAGACAAAAACAGGCTGGGCATTTAATTAAGCATTCAGGGAAACAAGTTTTGCAAGGCTAGCTAGGACACAAGTGGAAAGGGGGTTGGGACCAGCAGGCATATGCATCAGAATGCAGGTTGGGAGGGGGGGGCCTCAAGCTGCCTTCACAAAACATCTAATGGATTTTTTATTCTTGACTATTTCAGAAATGTCTGTGTAATCAAGACTAGGAAATATGTCCTCATTGGTAATCATTTTAGTGATATTTGTGAGAAAACTTGGGGTTTAGTCTGTTTTGAGTTTCCGATCAGCTTCATTATTGAAAAAGAGCATTCATTGGAACAATTTTTGATCATTAATGTGAGATAGACTTTCAAAGGGTTTTCTGAGCTGAGACAAGTAACTTTAACATTGTTGTCAATCTGATAGATAGTGAGCAGTATTTTCTGTAATGAGTCAGTTGTGATAGAATTTCACAGATAATAGACTTGCCTTAAAAAAAAAAAAGATTATTTTCAGGAAATAGAAAGTCATTGTGCCATGGGCCTTACTGAGGACTGGGCAGGTGTCCTTTCTCATCTGGTTATTCCTAAGGGATAAGCCAAGTCAAAACAGGCAAATACAAACTTACACCCCATTTATAGTACAACTAGAGACCCGGTGCATGAAATTCGTGCACTGAGGGGTGGTGTCCCTCAGCCCAGCCTACACCCTCTCCAATCTGGGATCCTCTCACAATCCGGGACCGCTGGCTCTCAACTGCTAGCCTGCCTGATCACACCCTAACCACTCCCCTGCCAGCCTGATTGATACCTAACTGCTCCTCTGCCAGCCCTATTGCCCCCAACTGCCCTCCCCTGCCAGCCCGATCGCCCCAACTACCCTCCCCTGCTGGCCCAGTACCCCCAACTGCCCTCCCAGGCCAGCCCTGTTGCCCCCAACTGCCCTCCCCTGCCGGCCTGCTCGCCCCCAACTGCTCTCCCCTGCCAGCTTGCTTGCCCCCAACTGTCCCCCCCCTGCCAGCCTGATCGCCCCTAACCACCTCTGCCTTGGCCCCAGCCACCATGGCTTTGTCTGGAAAGACATTCGGAAGGTCTCCCAGAAGGTCTCCCAGTCTAATTAGCATATTACTCTTTTATTAGTATAGACTAGAGGCTTGGTGCACGAAATTCATGCACGGAGGGGGGGGTGTCCCTCAGCCCAACCTGCACCCTCTCCAATCTGGGACCCCTCGAGGGATGTCCAACTGCCCGTTTAGGCCCGAGCCCACCGGTTCCCAACTATGACAAAGAGTTATTTTAGTGCCAGACAGAACTGGCTAAAGGTCCCAGTTTGTGACAGTCCCTGGTCTATTCATTTATAATCTCAACTAGAGGCCCGGAGCACGAAATTTGTGCACAGGGGGTGTGTGTGTGTGTGTGTGTCCCTAAACCCAGCCTGCACCCTCTCCAATCTGGGACATCCCTCTCACAATCCAGGACTGCTGGCTCCCAACTGCTCACCTGCCTGCCTTCCTGATTGCCCCTAACCGCTTCTGCCTGCCAGCCTGATCACTACACTGCCAGCCTGATTGATGCCTAACTGCTCCCCTGCCAGCCTGTTTGCCCCCAACTTCCCTCCTCTGCCAGCCTGGTCACCCCTAACTGCCTTCCCCTGCAGGGTTGACTGCCTCCAACTGCCCTCCCTTGCAGGCCTGGTCCCTCTCAACTGCCCTCCCTTGCAGGCCTGGTGCCTCCCAACTGCCCTCCCCTGCTGGCCATCTTGTGGTGGCCATCTTGTGTCCACATGGGGGCAGGATCTTTGACCACATGGGGGCAGCCATATTGTGTGTTGGAGTGATGGTCAATCTGCATATTACTCTATTATTAGATAGGATAGTGCACAGGTGGGGGCCAGCTGTTTTGCCCTGAAGGGTGTCCCGGATCAGGATGGGGGTTCCCTTGGGGCGTGGAGCGGCCTGAGCAAGGGGCCTGTGGTGGTTTGCAGGCCAGCCATGCCCCCTGGCAACCCAAGCAGAGGCCCTGGTATCTGGAATTTACTTACCTTCTACAATTGAAACTTTGTAGCCTGGAGTGGAGCAAAGCCTCCTGCTCGCTCTGGCAGTCATTTCTGTTAGGGTTAATTTACCTTCTATAATTGAAACTTTGTAGCCTGGAGTGGAGGCCTAGGCCGGCCAGGGCAGGTGGAAAGCTTGGCTTCCTTTGTTGCCAGGGACAACCCTGGCCTGCTCTCTCCAGCTCCGTGGCTGCCGCCATTTCTTTTTGTATTTGTTTACCTTCTATAATTGAAACTTTGTAGCTTGAGTGGAGGCTTAGGCCGGCAAGAGCAGGCGGAAATCTTGGCTTCCTCCATTGCCTGGGAAACCTTGCTCTCTGTGCCTGTAGCCATCTTGGTTGGGTTTATTTGCATACTCGCTCTGATTGGCTGGTGGGCGTGGCTGGTGAGTGTAGCGAAGGTACAGTCAATTTGCATATTACTCTTTAATTAGGTAGGATGGGAGAAAGTAAGGGTACTAAAGAGATAAGTCAACCAACCACCAGTTGTAATGCAAACATTGTTAGGGTTATATAGCTGTTAGCCATACTATTGTACCATCATCCTCTCACTTCAGCACAGGGCATATATGCTGATAGCAGCCAACCATAGTACCTCTGCTGGGTTCCAGGCCCTCCCCAGAGGACTTTACAAACATTTTCTAATTTAAAGCTCCCAACAGTCTCTAAGGTAGACACAGTGTACTGTGACTAGATGGAACTGAAACATATACTAGTAGATGGTAAATAACTTGTCCAGGATTACAGAGCTAGCATGTGAGAGGGGGAATCCAGGATTCAAAACCAGATCTGTTTGCATTTTTAGCCCAAATCCCCAAATAGTTGATAGTGATCATTGCTCTTTACCCTATTTATTTTTTAATCTATGTATTTTTTCTTGCTAAATCTGAGTCAATTCTTTGCTCAACAAGAGACAGAGTAATACAAACTCAAAGTTTTCATAAAAGTTATATTTCCATTTTCTGAAAACTAGCTAGTTGTTATGGTTGTTGATGGGTTGTTTGGTTTTTTAAAATTTCTATGTAAGTCTAATTTAGGAAAGTAAGTATGCATCTAATATTCAGGCACTTTGGTTTTAGGTTTGGAGGTGGGTGCTAGGGAAAATATTGCATCAACAAATTAGAGTGAATATATGAAGGTTGTAATCTCCCTTCATTCCCATTGATTCCCTGACTTTGATATATACATGATTTTCTCCCTCCTGCTCTTCGCCCCCTCAAACTGTGGGTCTGCTTTATTCCTTAGGGTAACTATACATATCTTTATTCAATTACAATTCAAACTGTTTATGTTTTTATTTGTTTTTGTTGTATTCTACTTTTCTACAGATAAATCTCTTTTCCCAGAGCTTTGCAAGTGATATTACTCAATAAACTCCTGGATTTAGAATAAACGGGAATGCAAATTGCAAGACCTCCTATGGTTTTTTCATTCTGAGCACCAAACATTTGAGTGAAATCACAGAAAGAACATCCTGCTCATTTTGTGATTCTTTAGGTTTTCAAAAGATGCAACTTTTTAAAGAAAATTAAAGGAATCTGGATGTAGTTGTATCAAATCTCTGTTGAAGTTGTTTTATAGAATGCCAGCTTCCTTCATCTCCACTGTTTAGCTGCCAATGTATGTCTTATCTCTTATAAAAGTTCACCTTTTAACTTAAACTTTTAGGAAAATACTAGAAATGCAATCCTGGGAGACCTAACTCAATTAAAAACATACAAGTACAGAAGGAAGTTAATTTGGATATGTGTTACTTGCTGCAGGTGGAATCTTGATTCTTTCCTCCTGGTCCTCTTCCTTGTTCTCCTCCTCTCCTTGTCCTCCTCCTCTTCCTCTTCTTCAGCATCATCATTTCTCCAGCCACTTTTAGTTACTTTCTCTGTATATACGGTGCTAATATAAATAACCTGCTTCCAATAATAATTCTAGTCATTTCTTGAGCAGATCTGTGAGTGTGTGTGTGTGTTGTGTGTGTGTGTGTGTGTGTGTAATTACTTATATAAAGCCCTTGGGCTAGGCCGAAATTCTGCACCAGTGAAGCAAGGTTATGAATGAAAGACCCTTGCACAAATTAATTTAATTCAGAGTTACCTCTGGATTTGCAGTCTCTCTATTGGAACTGCATGTACTACTTACCTTATTAGTCTTTTGGATTCAGTCAGATATTCTCCTATTTTGTCTATATCCATTTTTTTCTATGTGGGGATAAGAAAAGGGAGGCAAGTCATCCCACCCCCCATTCCTTGGGAACCCAGGCAGCCTGACTGCACAGCTCCCCGGCTCATCCAATTTTGATTTATCACTTTACCAAAGATAGGAACATTTGTGTGTGTGTGTGTGTGTGTGTGTGTGTGTGTGTGTGTGTGTTTAAGTACCAGACAATTCCTCTAGAAAAATAACAACAAAAATGCTTAATTAGCTTGAACATTATTGACTGTGTTTGGGCTATCTTCAAAGAGAACATTCAACTAAATAAATTTCCTACCAGTTACATTACTCGATTCATATGTCCCTTTTTCGAATACAACTTTTTAGTTAGATAAGTATTCTTTCCTCTTGGAAACATTCCCCATGGTTTTGCCCCCAGGGTATGTTTTATGTTTGAGGATTAAATCTTGAGGAAATGGAGATCTTTATTGAAAATGTTGACATAATTTAATCCACAAGAGAAAAGAATGAATGAGAGCAGAGTGAGTAGTGCCTTTTTAATATGGAAAGTTTAAAGTCTAAAGTGAACGATTTATTAACAGATCTTGTCAGATATCCCTGGAATTTACATACAAAAAAAATTCAGAAATTATAATAAATTTAAGAGATTTATAGAAGAGAATTACGAACAGGAAAAGAAAATATTATATCCAAAAGTTTAATTATTTTCTGTGAAAATTTCCACTCCAATCACTTTATTGAACAAAGGACTTGTTCTTTTAGGTACTGCTGTAAGTTTTATACTTTCTTAGGTTTGCATTTGTAAAGCCAATAAGGCAGCATTTGTCAGAAAATGACTGTGTCACGGAAGATGAGTCCGAGTCTCCGGCACCACTTGGGCTGAGCTCCTGGCACGCATCCAGGTGGCACAATTCCTGCAGCCGTGGGAGCCCCCTGGGCGTGGGGCTCACATGGGAAATCTGTGCTGCTAAATGTCCGAGTCAACCAGAGGGTTACAAGGAGAGCTCTTTGAAAGACTAGTTCAGTTATTTATTAGCACTCTCAGAGTATAGTGTCAGCCAAGATAGTATTTGAAATTAATATACTATTTGATTAGACTGATTGATTGTTCCTGCAGCTGAAGATTTTAACATTCATTAGCCATCCTAGCCAGTCATTAGTATTGCCGTTATCAGCAAGCAAAGAATAAACAGAAATTCTAATAAAAATTCATCACAGCGAATGGACTCCATACCTAAGTGAGTGTGATGAGTGCGGTGTGCTAGATTAACTGCTGTAGCATTGGCAGCGGGAAAGATTTCTGTAATAAAATTTAAAAATATCCCTTAATTAATGTTTACTTTGTAACTGGACTCTTTTAAACTTAAGTAGGCTATACAGATAATCTCTTACATATCCAGTATAATAAAGTGCTAATGGGTA
Source organism: Eptesicus fuscus (assembly GCF_027574615.1). Lineage (NCBI taxonomy): Eukaryota > Metazoa > Chordata > Mammalia > Chiroptera > Vespertilionidae > Eptesicus > Eptesicus fuscus. The sequence continues at coordinate 86,183,567 of NC_072477.1, forward strand.
TTTTATACTTAATGTGTCTGTGTGGTATCCCCTAACTATTCGTTTCAAGAGGATTGAGGACTTAGGAAAGTTCTGCTAATGTTTTGCTGTGAGGCCTTTTTCCCACTCCGAGGAGCAGAGCATTAGGTCCGTTTTTTTCAACCAGGTTGGTAGAGTAAATCTGAATTGTAATGCAAATGTGCTGACCTGTTATACTGTGTGACACCTCCCTTTACCTACCCTGTCATGAATCCCCTGCGGTTTTAAAAGCAAATTGAAAGGAACATGAGAAGGAGAGAAGGAGGTAGGCAGGGAGAACCCTTTATGAATTGACTCAAGGCCACTCCAGAGCAATTGTGTTTGCATTGAGAATTATAACTACCTATACTGACTGCCCCCTCAGCCCTTCACATGCAGCAGCTCATTCAGTGCTCAGAATTATCTTGAAAGATAGTGCTAGCCCCCTTTAAAAAGTGATGTGAGGAGACTGGTGCTCAGATAATAGGTTAGCAACCTGCCCGCGGCCATGCAGATCTGCAACAAAATCAGCACTGCAGCCTCTCTGCATAGTGCCAGAGCCATGCTCGCCTGCCTGGCTACCTGGACAAGCACAAGCTGAACTGCCAAGTTCTGTCTGAGTTTCTGTCTGTCATTGAACCTGACAGGGCCTGCTGCACCTGTATCACCTCCCTGGGCTCTGGCATGAATCCAGACAGCTGGACAGAAAGTGAGGATGGTGAAGGCTTCAGGACAGAGTCCAAGAGCCAGTTCAATGACTGCTGTGTCCCAGAATGTGTCGAGCTCTACCGAACCAGGGTTAAACCCAGGAAGTCCCAGCCAAGATCCAGGGTCCAGCTGTGCAGGCAGAGAGCAGCCTAAGAGAATCTGGGCTACTGCATCCTTGGGAGCCAGGAAAGTCTCCAGGTGGTTGTTACTCTAGGGCTGGAGGAGGGCTGGAAGGGGAGGTTCTTGCCTGTAGGAAGTAGGAACAGGACTGAACATAGGGAAACAAGTGAACAAGGACCAAAGTAGAATCTCTGTCAGAGAGAGAGAGGCGGGGCAGAGAGGACTGAGAGAACTGTGATTAAGGCGCTGCCCTGGATGACTGGTGCCCGAGACTCAGGATCCAGGAAGATGGGGGTGAGGAAATCAGTCCAGTGTTGCTCATCCTGGGTCTGATTGGGAGCAGGGCCAAATTCTAAAGAGGCATTGCCTCAAAAGGGAAGGGAAGGTGAGGGGAAAGGAAGACACGCCAGAGACTCTGGAATATGAATGGCTCCACAGGTGGCTACGACTTTATCCTATTTCCCAGGCAAAAGCCGCTTCCAGTGGAGAACCCAGGAACAGAGGCAAGAGGGCTGCACCCTGTGTGGCTGCAGAGAGGCTTCCAGATGGACTGCAGAACTGAGACAGCATCAGAGCGAACACGCCTCCTGAGATGTCAGAGGCTCTACTCATTTTAACCTTCTTTTACCCGGCAGTTTTATCCTCACACAATCCAAGGTTAAAAATGTAGGAGAATCGATAGGGAATGGTTAATTCCATAAATTACAACTTGACTATAATAATCTTACATTTTAATCTATGTTATTGCCTCCAGTGACAAATTACTATTGATAGAACAGCCTATTTCAATAATTTTGGATGTTATTCCAGAGAGGAATAGAGCTGATAATTATGCTATCTTTCAAATCTATGCTTGGAGCAAATTTCTTTCCTGACTCTTCTAAGAGATTTTGAATAGATAAAATGTTCATGTTTATATTTCCTAATTCTTCTTCCTTTCCTCTCCCTACACAGGAGACTCTGAATGTGATTGATCCTGGCTTGATGGACCTAACTGGGACCAGCGAGGATGCCCTGGAATGGGATGAAACTGATATAAGTAATAAGTTAATTAGTTTGAATGAAGACTCAAATGACCTCAATCAAGAACCCCAACCTGTCATGCCTTCCTTAAAACCTGAAGAGACAGGTAGTGAGGACCCTGGTTATGAAGAAGAGGCAGGTGACTGTGGGGGATCTCAGTATGCCTCAAGTATCACTGCCCCCTCTAGTCCCCACATTTACCAGGTATACAGCCTCCACAATGTGGAACTCTATGATGACAACCACATGCCATTTCTGAAAAACAATCCCACGCTCACCAGCATGACACAGCCTAGTGTTTTGACTAAGAGTCTTAGTAAAGACTCCTCATTCTCATCCACCAAATCTTTGCCAGATCTTCTAGGGAGTTCCAATTTGGTGAAGCCCTGCCCATGCCATGGAGGAGACATGAGCCAGAATTCAGGCAGTGAGAGTGGAATCGTCAGTGAAGGAGACACTGACACCACTACCAACTCTGAAATGTGTTTGCTCAATATGGTGGATGGGTCCCCTAGTAACTCTGAACCTGAACATCTGGAACCACAAATGGGAGATGCCATTAACATGTTAAAGCAAAAATTTAAAGATGAGGAGGAAGCCATTAAGCTTCCAAATAGCTCTCAGTCATCCATTTCACCAGTGGGTTGTGTAAATGGAAAAGTTGGAGATTTAAACAGTGTTATCAAACATACCCCTGATTGTTTGGGAGAAGAATTACAAGGAAAACATGATGTGTTTACATTTTATGATTACTCATACCTCCAAGGCTCAAAACTCAAATTACCAATGATAATGAAGCAGTCACAAAGTGAAAAGGCATATGTAGAGGATCCCCTGCTCCATGGCTTTTATTTTGATAAAAAGTCCTGCAAATCTAAACATCAGGCTACAGAGTTACAACCGGATGCACCTCCCCATGAAAGGATTTTAGCAGGTGCATCCCACGAAATAGATCACAATTCCTATACAAGTAGTGATATGGAGAAGACACTCACTGGCATGCAGAATGCCAAACAGCTCTCCCTCCTATCTCGTAGTTCATCTGTTGAGTCCCTTTCTCCAGCGGGTGATTTATTTGGACTGGGTATCTTTAAAAATGGCAGTGACAGCCTCCAGCGAAGCACTTCTCTCGAAAGTTGGTTGACATCCTATAAAAGCAACGAAGATCTTTTTAGCTGTCACAGCTCTGGGGACATAAGTGTGAGCAGTGGCTCAGTTGGTGAATTGAGTAAAAGGACATTAGATCTCCTGAATCGTTTGGAGAATATCCAGAGTCCCTCAGAGCAAAAGATACAGCGGAGTGTTTCCGATATCACCCTTCAAAGCAGTTCCCAAAAGATGTCTTTTACTGGCCAGCTGTCACTGGACATCGCATCTTCCATCAATGAAGACTCGCCAGCATCTCTTACAGAACTTAGCAGCAGTGATGAGCTCTCTCTTTGCTCAGAGGATATTGTGTTACACAAGAACAAGATCCCAGAGTCAAATGCGTCATTCAGGAAGCGCCTGACTCATTCGGTGGCTGATGACAGCGACGTCAATGTCAGCATGATCGTTAACGTCTCTTGCACCTCTGCTTGCACGGATGATGAAGATGACAGCGACCTCCTCTCCAGCTCTACCCTCACCTTGACAGAAGAAGAGCTGTGCCTCAAAGATGAGGATGATGACTCCAGTATTGCAACGGACGACGAAATTTATGAAGAGTGCAACTTGATGTCAGGGCTGGACTATATAAAGAATGAGCTGCACACCTGGATTAGGCCCAAGCTTCCCTTGACGAGAGATAAGAGAAGGTGTCATCTCAGTGATGAAATAAGGGGCAGTAAGGATGTAAGTAGTAGTGAGATGACCAATCCCTCTGATACCCTCAACATTAAGGCCCTTCTAAATGGCTCCATAAAACATCTCTCTGAAAATAATGGAAACAGTAAGAATTTACCCCACACCCATGAGTTAGGAACAAAGGGTGAAAATAAGAAAAATATTTTCAAAGTCAGTAAAGATCCATATGTGGCTGATGTGGAAAATGGCAATGTCGAAAGTACTCCAGAGAGACAGGAGGACAAACTTAATGAGATGTCACAGGAATCAGAAAATCTTGGGTCAGCCAGGAAGAGGATTTCAGAGAGTGAGCATTGTAAGTGCGAAGCATCTATGGATAGCTCCGATGATTCAAACACTGCTGGAAAAGAATCTGTCTCCCAGACGGTTAGACATCTTCCAAAGAAATGTCAAAACCACCACCATTTTGAAAATCAAATGGCTGCTTCTACTCCCCCTGAGAAGTCTTGCCCAGAACTGCCTTTAGAAACGAGAGTCACCAATAGACAGGACTCTGATGTACTGAAACCTTCATGTGATGATGCACTAAGTATGGCTGGAAAATCTGCCGGCTGCTGCCTAGAACTTGAACAAAATGAAACAGAGGAAAATGCCTCTGTCGGTGACAACATTTCCTGTTGTGGCTGTGAGTCAGGTGTTTTCCATCAAAAAGATGCCGAAGATTGTTCAGTACATGACTTTGTTAAGGAAATCATTGGCATGGCTTCAACTGCCCTAAAAAGTAAATCTCAACCTGAAAATGAGGCAGCCGCTCCTACTTCATTAACTCAAATCAAGGAGAAAGTGTTAGAACATTCTCACCGGCCCATCCAGCTGAGAAAAGGGGACTTTTATTCCTACTTATCTCTCTCATCGCATGACAGTGATTGTGGGGAGGTCACCAATTACATAGAAGAGAAGAGCAACACCCCTTTGCCTCTGGACATGACTGACTCTGGCCTGGAAGACAGGGAAGACATAGAATGCTTCTTTGAGGCCTGTGCTGAGGACGACCCTGATGGAGACGAGCCCTGTGCCTCCAGCCCTCCTCCAGATGGGCGGGCAGGCCACAGGGAGGCTGCAGTGCCAACCCAAGCAGCAGCGGGCTCTTCTGGGTGCAGTGACATTTCTCTCTCAGCCGACGATGCAGACATGGTGGCTCTTGCAAGTCCCCCCCCTCAGAAAGGATCTGACATTGGAAAGGAAGTGGATGGTTTACCCCAAGCTTCCACTGTCTGTGGAGAAAGCTCACAGTCAGCTACTCCTCCAGGGCTGGGCAGTGAAAAAGAACGCTCAGAAAACCCAGGTGAGTCTGGAATGCCAGAGGAACAGAAGGCTGCTTCCGCCAACTCGAGAGTCCCGGGGCTCTCCTCAAAGGCAAAGCAGCCCAAAGACAAGGCTGCACTGCTTCCCAGCCCCAAAAGTTTAACCTGTGAAGATCTCCTAAGTCTTGATGAAGAACGACATAGAAATATGCATAGGTAGAATGTAACCTTCTCCAAGCATGAAAATCATCTCATTGAAAGGTACGTATAGTTCTCATGTTTTTAATGCATATTAAATATATTTTAGCATATATATATAAATATATAAATATATATATATAAACTCATGTCATAAAATATGAGTTTGAGTCAACAAAGCCACGATGGGAGAAAAGACGAGTTAGAATGACTGGTCATGGCAGATATTTATCTGAAGAGGACATTTAGGTGGAAGAAATACTCCCCACAATGCAAGCAACTGTGAAGCAAAAGGGGGGAAAACAGTCACAAATGACATTTTTAGTGACATTAACTTGTTACATCATTCTGGCAAGAAGAAGACAAAATTTGAGGAAGTAGCTGAATAATTTGGGGCCTTGAGTTCTTCCATTGAGGGAGGAAAAATGGTTCTCCAAGTTGCAGTTACACCCTCTGACCAAAACCCAAGCACAGTGACCACGCCCCCTCTCAGGGTCCTGCACCAGAGCTGCCAGCTTCCTTCCGGGCCTGAAGATGAGCCGTGATTAGGCTAAAGGCTGTGTCTCCTGATCTGGGCCTTCCTTTTATGCTTCTGTCTAAAGTAACTGTCATCACATTTGCTTCCCCCGTGGAAGGCTGTGCTGGCACAGCTCCTAATCACGGCCAAGTCTGAGGACTCACACAGGAGGGGAAGGTTGATGTTAAAGAAGCGGCTTTTATTTATCCACACAGACCGAGAACAGGCCCAGAAAGCAAATGCAGAAAGAATAAGCAACAAGTTAACGGTGTTTTGATAAAAACAGAATTTTTGAATTTTGCCTGAAGGTGACAGACTAATTTCCATCACATTTTTAAAGAAAGTCGTTCCACTCTTTATGGTTAATAAGACAGCTATTGATTGATCATTCCGAGATGGTGATACAGTTCTAAAAGTAACACAAAAACGCTGTTGCTTCCCATTTCTAAGCCCCAGTGATGAATATACTATCTCACTCAAGTTTCAAGATCATTTGGGCTTTTGAATATGAGAGTTGTGTTTTATCAATGTGAGGTGCCAAGTGCCATCGCCACCCCCACTCCTGCAGCTTAATGTCGTAACCTAAACTTGTGCTATAGGAAATGAATTACAGAAGCAATCTACCCTAATTTGTTAACTTATTCAAATAACAGTTATTATACTTAACTATGCTAAAGATTATCTTTTTTGTGGCAGATTGTTTATTTTTTGATGAGCCTAATTACTGATTTTCTAAAAGTAATTTACATTTATTACAAATACATCTTTTAAAATGTGACAGATAAATGTTGTTCCCATAATGTATTATGAAAAAAGTTACTATTTAAAAACACATTATTTAATTTGAAAGATGAATGGCAAACATCATTATTTTTTTTCCTGCAACACCTGTGCCCTAGGCTCATTAAAATGTGTGATTCTGTGGAGAGCTGCTAGAAATGAGGAGTGCAAGGGGGAATCTATACCATATATACACCCTAAAAATAAACTCGGCATGCAAAATTGGAGAAAGGCATCCTACTTACTAATATAGCTCAACTAATTTTCCATGTTTCAGACTCTTTACAATTGGCTGCAAATGAGAACAAAAGTGGGAGCGAGAGAAATGTATTTCTGTGAAAGACGGCCACCCTGTAATCACATTCTCCATCAGTGTGCAGCGCAACTGACCACTGCAGGAGAGGGACCGCAATTCCATCAGCTACTTCCAAACCGGTTCTGTGAGAATTAGTTGTACTGCTGGCTCAGCCAACCTCCACAGAAGGGCTGGTAGAGCCTGGCTGACTTTTATTCTCTCAGAAGGGATAAAGGCTGGGAAGCCACACCCCTTTGAGTATGACATCATGTGACCGTGACCCTCAAGTCACCAGTCATGCTGATCCAGAACGGGAGAAGCTCTGGCACTGGAGAAACTCCAGGATGCATCCTCCCTTTTGACATCCTGGGCATTGCTTCTCTCCCTGACCTGGACACGGAATTGACATGAAATGTAAATGATAAGCAGCTCCATCTTTAGACCTGGGGAAGTGCATGTGCTGATGGTCTGTGTGACCCTCACATTCTGCAGGCAGGGACCGTGTAAAACAATCAGCCAGCCTGCCTGCCAGTCAACAATATTTTGTTGAGCCTCAGCGACGTGATGCCTGGCCCTGTCCCAAGCAATGGGGAAACAGCCAGGTTTTACTCTACAGATCTCACACCGCCCCCCATGTGACTCGTTATCAGCCTAGGGCCATTCAAATGGCCATATTTACAAGTCCTATCCAGTTTTTTCAGAAGCATGTACACAGAACATCTGGATTCCTACATTTTCCACTAGTCATTAGCATGTGTACCTGGGTATAAAGATTTACTTATTGTTAGAATACTACCAACCAGGACAAGTTAATCTCAAAATCTTGACATGATTTCAGTGTTCAATGTCAGGAATGAATAGTAAAATGTTTTGGTAAACATGGGGTTTCATGCCTATAAAAGCTTAACTGTTGTCATTGTTCTTCCTACAAGATTCAAAAGAGCAAAAGAAAAAGCTCTACTTTTCAAGCCATTTGAACACTATCAGTTGAACATTATCAGGATACTAAAACTTACCAAATTTAACTTTCGGTTTTTGGTTGTTTTTTTTAGAAATAAGTTCTCAGATGATGAAATTGTTATGGCACCTGGAAGAGCTATAACTGAGAATAATAGCAATACAATTTGCAACTGTAACATTTCCTTCCAAAAATTTTTGAAGAGTTTTCTCAGTTACTGTGTTCTAATTAAAACCCACTGAAACGATGGGAGAAGTTTTGACATGATCTAACACAGTAGGCATTTGCACCAATTTTTAGGCACACTGCTGTGCGTTTCACTATTTTCATTTCTATGTCATGTTTCTATAAAAATAGATAGGTAAATTACATCAAATCACATCAAAAGAAAGGTAACTGAATAGATCCAGATATTCCTGCCCAATTTGGAGAAAGAAATAATGTATGTGTGGAGTGCCTCCCAGGACCTGCCTGGGAGATGTACTTTGCACTAATCTTTTTGCTGTATTCTGACAGTTATTTCTTCATAATCCTCATCATAAGCCTCCGATATTTGGTGAGTGATTTAACCCTAAACTTTATGCAGGATGAATCCTGTGGTATAAAAATTTAAGCCATCCCATGCAGCCAGTCTGCTCAAGTGTACACGTGTGCAGTAAAAAGTGCTGCCGCTCAGTTTTCACAAACGGAGGAAGCTGTAAGAGCAAACTGTTCTCATGTATGCGCCACACATTTTCATCCTACTAACCGGATTGACATACGTGTTTAATGTGATCCAAAGCTGGCCAAGCAGGTTTAAGAGACTACTCTTGGTGACAGTACATTCATTTTTCACTAAACATAACAGGTATAATTTTATCAAATTTACCTTTGAAATCACTTCAATAAATCAAGGTTCTGGTGTATGTGAAGTATTTTTAAAAATTACCCAGCACTTCTGAATAACTAGGTTTGTCACGATAAAAAATGGAGGTTTTATTGGGCATCACCCATATCACACACACACACACACACACACACACACACACCAGATCTGTGTCTCAGCCAATTTGGCCTGTTCCTTTCTAAGCTGGCCAAGTTGAAAGAAAGAATTGATTACCCAGAGAGAATTTAAATACCAGCACTTAGTACGATCAGATTTGCCTTACCTGAGGATTCACTACTCAGTGACCAGATTTCAAATGACTCATGTCCTCAGCATTTGAACAATGCACTATGCTCTTGCTTGAGTTGCTGCATTATTTTACTTTACCAAATTTCATCCCATCTGTTCTTGTCTGTCTCTCCCTGTTCTTAAACTTGCCCTTCTCTCCCAGATTTCCTGTGGCTCCAGCCAAACTATATTAGCTAGATATTTTCTGGCTCTTAAACAGGTTGTAAGGTTTTCGAGAAAGAGCAAGACAAAGAAAAGGAATGTGTAGTTCTAAAAGGACAATAAAGCAACCTGACATCAGAATTCAGAACTCAAACCCAGACAAGCAAAAGCCTGCTTTATTTGATCCGACGACCTTAAGTAATTGCATCCTGCATTGCCTAAACCTGGAATTTATTTGTTCCTCACATTCGATAGGTTGCTTTGAGTCACTTAAAAATAGGCGGAACCAATTGAGTTTGAAAGTGTATCAGAGCCATGAGATGCACAGAAATACTCGAGTCATTCTCATTTGTCCAATGTTGTCTGCACCTTAAATGAAATGCATTGTATTTGAACTAGAAGCCCCAGTTATACCCTTTCACAGGAAGGGGCTGAAACATTTGGAATTATCACAATGTTATGAATATTTCACCACTATATAATAGTGGGATTGTGCAAGTCCATTGTCACACATGCAGTCTCACTGGAGGAAGGATGAATGACTAGTCGTCAATACTTTGCTGATTCTCTCGGCATTGGCAGCCTCAGGTTTTCGTGGAGAGTTGAGGCTCCCTGGAGTCTTTGAAACTGAGTTCACAAGCAAAAGAGTAGATGAGATCCAGAGGAAAAGTCAAACTTGATGATTTTTCTTTAAAACCATGTCTTAAAAAATGTATTTTTCTCATTGATTCCGAAACATTTTTATCAGTAATGTGAAACTGGGGCTATTAAAATCACTTTAATTTATGTATCCTTTTATTTCAGAACATTAACAGTCCCAGAATGGAAGCCTTCAGTGATTCCTCGGAGGTCTGGGTTTTACAGATGAAGCAGACGTTTCTGAAACCTGTTTTTGTTTCTTGTAGATTAGCCCGACTGCAGCTCAGGGGTGGCCTCACACTCCCACCCCGGACGGGTGTCCGTTCCATCCCATCACTGCCGTCTGTTACACTGACCTCTCCCAGGACGATGCTTCCTTCCCAGTGCGGTTTGTCCACATGGCCTTGTGACCCTGACGTGTGCGCTGGCTCTCTCTAGGTGACTCTGAAGCTCAGCAAGCTGCTTGTTCTCCCATGGATTCCTGTCCCAAGCTACCTCTACCACCCCAGTCTCCAGCAAGACTTTCGTTTGCCTTGTCCCCTCCCCATCTGCTCTTTAAAGCTCTGCAGCTCACCAATTTGATGGTCCATTAAATTCACCTGTCTGGAATGAGCCCCTGCCAGTACTTGACCAAGTTCATGTTTCAATAGGAAATTTCTTTGTAATGGTACGATGCCTATGTTTATTGAAAGAATTTTACCTAAAGGGGCGGCATTTGATTTGATTGCAGCATAGAGAAGAAACACTGGCTTTTCTTTTAAAATTAAGCAATTATTAAAAGCTCCACTTTATTTATTTTAAAATAATAATCTATGCAGCACTTCAAGAAACAACTAAATAGTGTTGTATATTATAGACTGGTGACATTCTATTAAATTATGTACAACATTTTTGCTTTTCTTAATGCTTCTTGAGGTGATAATGAGAAAAAAAAGTTGTTTTTTTTAAAAAAGTGTGCCTTGCTGTATTTCTTATACCATTTATTAGAAAGCTGCTTTCACGGTAAAATTAGGTTGGTTTAAAAGGAGGAAATAGCAAGGTTAAGATGTGTGAATAATTTCTGTACATATGTATAACCAAGTACAAACATTGATGTATAATGACAGTATAAAATGCTTTCATGTTTGCAATGTCTAGTGGTGTGGAAAATATAAGCCTTAAATCTATTAGATTGCATGGTAATTAAAATTGGCATAATAAACATAGATTATTAGGGGAAAAGGAAAATCAGTGATCTCTTCTACCTGTGTTCTTTACCAAATTATTGCATCTGGACTGGAACAAATATTACATATAGCAGCTTCCAAAATATCTTCTATATTGCATAAGAGGCTTAAAATTACTTAAACTAGAAACTACACAATGGAGCCATCACAATTTTCAAGATTCTTCTGATCACTATACAGATCTTGGAACACTAATGATTTACTTCCAGTTCCCCTAAACCAGTAAAATTATATCCTAGATTTTTTTTATTTCTACTTATCATTAATGGTTTTAATGTTGGCTTTCAGGATACCTAGTACATCTTATATTTATTTTATATATTTTTTGAATGGATTTTATAGAAAGATGGTAGAAAAGTATAGAAAATTTGACTATTCTTTTTATTTAAATTATAGATTTCAAGTGTATTTATTTTGTGTAAAAGAAGTTAGCTAAAAATATTCTGTTTGGTCTTTACTGCTCTTGTGAAAGGCAGTTTCTAATTTTATCCTAACACCTACTCAAGTGCCTGACACAGTAGGTATTCAATAAAAATTTTGTTGAATTGAAATACTGAATTAGGTAATATGATGACATTTATCTTTTCATTTTGAGAAATGTACACTAACACATGTAAACTAGAAAAAGACCTAATGCAGTTAGAAAATCACATGTACTATGTGATCAATTTATACCAAATTTCAAAAAGAAATAATGTGTGGATTCATATAGTCACAGAAATGACAATCATCCATTCAATTGATAGTTCATTAACACCGTTTAACTGCAAGGCACTAATCTAGATGCAGGGGATGCAATGATGACTGGACAAAGGCCCTGCCCTCGGGAGACTTACCTACATATGGATGAAGTGAGCACACAAACAAGATTCAGCAGTGATCCTGCAAGAGAGGAAAAGAGCAAAGCGGTGAATGAGGTACAAAGACAGAAGCAGCAATGAAGGACAGGGAGGAAGAAAAGGGCTAGAAGAGAGCAGAAAGTTAGGTAGTAGAAAATTAGTGACGCTTAGTGCAGGGGTAGTAGGAGAAATGGTAAGTTGGGAGACTTAATGAAGGGTCTTTTAAAAGGTTATGATGGACCTTTGTATGTGCTATGCGAGGCAGTAAGGAAATTTTGTCATTTTTGTTTTGCGCCTGATATTGCTTACCACTAAAACTTTATTAGTAGCACACCAAGAACATTTAAAAAGAGTAACCTATAATTCTAACAGTTTAATAGCTACTTGTATTTTTATGCCCCTTCTAATCTTTTCCATGCATATTTCTAAAGTGATGAATCATTCTAGACTTTTGAATAGATAGTAATTCATTCACAAGGGGTTTTAGGCAGACATTTAGTTGCAGAGTTCAAGGTGATTACAGGGGAAGATATTAGAGATAAGTGTCTCATTAGGAGGTAGCTGTAGAAAATAAGCTAGTCTTGAGAAGATCACAGGGAGAGTGGCCTGGGATGTAGAGAAAAAAGTCCTAGTGTCCGAAATCCCTAAGAGCATTCTGGATTTCCTTTGAGGTGTGCTATAATTTTACACACTGAGACAACCTAAATTTTCCTTGGGTACTAACTAACGCCAAGTCTGCATCTCTTAGTAAAACATTCAAAGAACAAACAGACCATGATGTTTTACTTACCTGTGATATGCTCATTGAAGACATTGAGGTATTGAAAATATTTGTTTATTAATAATCTATTTAGTTTTAACACTGAATTTGTAGAATGATTTTCAGGTTTAGGGTACAATGCTTTGTCAGGTTGGAAAGGATGGAATAGCCTCAATTTTTTGCTCTATTTAGGTGCTACCTTCTTAGTTACTCTTGAATGGTCACATCAACTCTGCCTACACACTTCCAGAGGTTTATCATCTGCTAAGGCAAGCGTGTGTCTCTATTAAGAAGCTATTTCTTGGGTTGCTAAAATCTGCATAGTGCCCCCCTACCCACCTTTAATTTTGTTCACTGGTCTTAATTCTTTCCTGCTAAGCTTCCCTAAAATTTCTACCCCTTATTTTTCATGGTAACCCTGGAGATAATTGAGACCAGTTACTCATCCTCTCCCAGCTGCTATGATTTCTGTTCTATAATTCCCTCAACAGCCCTTCATATGCCATGATTTTCATCTATTTCAACCTGACTAATGTTAGCAGACAGAATCCTTGAAACTGAGGAGCTGTCTTCATCATCATACATGTAGAAAAGTATCTGAACATTTAAATGGTAAGTTTTCTCTAAAAATATATTAAGATATGTTTATTCTATTATTGTAAAAATAAATAAGTAAATAAATAAATAAGCAAATAAATAAGAATCCATTACTTCCTTCAGTGGCCCAGTCAAGTGCCAGAGTTATCTTGAATGCTTACCTTACAGCAAATCCAAACCTAACCTGTTTCCTTATAAAGCAGGGTCCCCCTTCCATTTATTCATTCAGTCATTCAACAAACGTTCATTGAGTGGCTACTTGTGTGCGGCACTGTGTTTGGCATTAGAGATACAAAGGCTACTAAAACGTGGTCGCTGCCTACAAAGGTTTACAGTTTTTCTTGTGAAAGTGCCTTTCATGTCCTCGAATAGAGTGATTTCTCCAAATTAAATGATGACCCATTAATTTTGTTTTCTATCTAGTTTCTCTACATTTTAAAAACTCTAGTGAGCAAAATGGTATGCAGAATTATGTGGCTCTGACTGCTAGAAGTAGTGTTTTTGTATTTGAAAGTTTTAATAACGGAAAAATATTTCAGGTTTCTGGTCATTTAACAAATATGTGTTTTATGCAACAACAGAACAATCTAAATTCAGGGCTTTTGAGAAGTTAAGTTTGATGATTTTGTTGTGTTTGTTCTGTGCAGCTTAGAAATTTTACCCATGCTATAATTCCAGGAAATAAATTAACTGAAAATTAGAAAACAGACTGAAATGATTTGGCTATTTTTTATAAGTCAAATTATTTTCATTTCCAATGAAATTGGTATTATTTTAGAATTTTACTGAATATACTATATATTTCAAATTTATTTTAACTTGAACCAACTAAATTTACAACTATGTCTTTTTTCCCATATATACATTTCCAATTTTTATTTTGAATGATTTTAGACCTATATACTGGTAAAGGTTGAATGAGTAGTACAACAATATTTGCATACTCATCAGTCAGATTCATTTATTGCTACTCTTTTACCACATTTGCTTCATCTCTATACACACACACTCTCACATACACACTTTTTTATGTGATTGAACTATTTGAAAATAAATTGCAAATCAGAACACTTTGTCTGTAAATACTTCAGCATATATCATCTAAGAACAAGGGCATTATTCTGTTAAATCCACAGTACCATCCTCATGGCAAGAAATGTAACTTTGGTACAATAGCATTTGATAATTCTTATTCAGATACCTTAATAATACCCTTTTAAAGTTGTTTTTGTTTTAATCTATGATTCAAGCAAAGACCACACATTGCTTTTAGGTTTTGTCTTTTTACTTCTGAACAGTTTTTCTGCACTTTAATTTTTCTTTGGTCCTTCATAACTGACATTTCTGAAGCATTCAGTCCAGGTTTATAGAATGACCCACAATCAGGCTGTGTCTAGTTGTTTTCTCATTATTCAACGCAGGGTAAACTTTTTTGTCAAGTATAGCACATAGGTGATGTATTTAATAACTACTCTTTAATGAAGAGTGAATGACTCATTGACATTCTTGATATGTCTTGAGGTTCACAACTTACTCTTATAACTCACGTTTCATTAATCGAAGGCAGGGTCAGCAAACTACAGTTTGTCAGTCAAATCTAGCCTACTGCTTAATTTTTGTTTAAGCTCTGAGCTAAGAATGGTTTTTACATTTTTAAAATTATTGAAAAAAATGGAAGGAATATTTCATAACATAAAAATTATATAATATTCAAATTTCAGTGTCATTAATAAAGTTTTATTGGAACATAGCCACACCTATTTGTTTACATATTGTCTATGGCTGCTTTGCACTGTAACTGCAGAGTTAAATAATTGTGACAGAGACCATATAGCCTGCAAAGCCTAAAATATTTCTATTTTGCCTGTGACAGAAAGTTTTCCCATATCTGATTTATGGTATTCTAAATTCTGACACCGTTTTCTTAGAGGTAGATAGGTTTCCATTTGCAAAATCAACGTAACATATTAGCACCTGTAATAGTTATGTTTTGCTTTCTATATATTGAGCTGGCAATTTCTGTTTCCTGTTACCTTAGTAAAATAAAGTGTGCTTTGTTTCATAAACTTAAAGGTTGTTCCCCATCCACAGTTGGTTTAAGGATTTAAATTTAGTTTACTTAGTACAGCATGGCTTTGATTGATTTTGAGGGTTAGTCAATTACAGACTAAGTCATTTGTTCAATCAAAACCATCAGGAAAATTGACACAACCTAAATTCACTTCAGTTCGCCAATAAACTGGAATCCTTTCTCTAAGTGTTTTGCTAAAGCAGTCCAGTGAAATTTAAATTCAGGCCATTTCAAAGCCAGTTTTTCAAATGTATTTTTCCAACCCAAACAAAGGCAAAACCTTGATCCAAGATTGTTTAAGATGCACGTTCATTTTGTTAAGTCTTAGTCACAAATAGTCTGAATTTGCCAAGGAAATCAGTACTTCTCACAGACCCTGCTGTGGCCACAGGTGGGCCCTCTTACTGAGGAGGTGTTCAGAAGGTAACGGGCTTCCACCTTTTTCCCTGGTTGATCTTTGACAGCACTACCACTCCCCCCGCCACATGCCTGGAGAAGGGACACTCCCGGAAGGCATTTAGCCACTTCCACCTCCTTAAAGAGCAACAACACACCTTCCGTATAACCATGCCTATGAATATGAGGCTTTTCATGTATTTGCGTTTTCAGAGTAAAATAACAAAACGATGTGTGCAAGTCATCCCCACAATACTGAGGTTTCTGTGGCAAAGGCGTTTTGCCAGCGCCTTGAGATCATTCTGACCCTGGAGTAATGGAGACCATTCTGACCAAGGGAGACAATATGCAGAGTATCGTGCCTGTGTCTTCAAGCACACCTGGGCCTGCATAGAGCAACCTTTCTGTCTCTCTCCTGTTTCAACACAAGCAACTTGGAAGATGTTCACATGTGTGAGACATTTCCCAGCTTTTGCCAAACATCAGTAACAATTTCCAGTGAGGGCAGACTCCTGGAGGGGATCTTACTGCCCCGGATGGAGTGGCATTATTCAATGGGCACCTTGGATGCCAGTCTAATTCCCACTTAAACAAAAAATCTTTCCTGAATACTGGCACTTTGTTATTGGTTGCACATCACGTGTGACATCGTATTTTAGAACCACAGTAAACCCTCGATTTTTCAGACCTTGGATTTAACGGACCTTGGATTAAATGGACAACATTTCTGGTTCGTATGCCATATGTGAAAATTAACACCCTGTTAATTTTAAGATGCTTTAAGCCAAGATTTGCTGATCGTTAAATTAACAGATTATTTTCTATTTTGTTATTAATTCACTGCTATTTTTAACAAATTTTAGCAAATAGGCCATACGTTGGAAAAAATATTGTAGTAATTCCGCCGACATTAATAAGTATCTACAAGTAGAGTCTGCATCTTTAAATCCAAGAATCACCACTCGTAAACAATGTTTGGTGAATGATTAGCACGTGAGCACATCCCAGTGCAAAGTAATTAGTTCTGTTGTCACATGGCATGGCTTTCTGCAGCAGTTTTAACCTGTGCCAGCAATTTTCCCAGGACATGTGCTAACCCCGCCCCAGCTGTGTGCCTTTGTCTACTCACCATGACTGGTGAATGCATGCATTGACTAAACCTATTCAGTATAAATTTAATTACAGTAATACATGTAGGAAACTTTTCTGTGAAATTAAATTTTTTATACTTATTTTTAATTACACAAACATGTCTACATAATTAAAAACAGGTAAATTAACTAATTTAAAGTACACATTCAGAAAACCTACTTTATAATATAATGGACTTTCAGCTTTAAGACACACCCTCGCCCGAATGAGTCTGTTACGTAGAGGTTTTGCTGCTCTGACGCTGAGGCTTGTAGTGAATGGAAGTGCCCCGAACCTGGAAAGCTCTTCCAAAGAACAGGAGCACCAACAGCCCTGGGCACGGACGTACAGCCCAGACGTTCCACAACCAGGAAGAGCTCCGTCTCTCTGGTGAGTACGTTCTTCAGAAAAAATAGGAAATTCAAATGTAAAATGCAACAGAACTTGGCCTCACATGAACAGTGGAGAAAAGGCTGATTCTGATGATCTGGCCCAGGTAACTTCACCCCTGCTGACTTAAAGAGGAACATCAGGTTTTCCCAAACGGAGGCAGAGCCCTCTGTGTCTCTCTACTAGATACGGTGGCACTGCTTTTCCCCCTTCTTCATTTATTTATGGGGAATTTGGACTAGGATTACCAGGTGTGAAATTTGGTGTGTGTTTTTTTCACACCATCAAGACATGTAGTAATATGCTTATTAATTTATATATTTAATATTTTTAAATTAATAAATATACAATTTGATAAGAAATGACACTAAAATTATGAAAACATTTCTTTGTCCTCACACTTAACCTATCATTTAAAAACAAACACCCGACTCCCTATAAACAAATGGCCCATAGCAGGCATAAAACAAGTATTATTTGGCAAATTTTATTCAAGAACTAAAATGATTGAAGGCATTCAGAATATAAAAAATGCATACAATCCTCTTTAAGCCCCAATATTTTCTAATCACTGGTTTATGAAAAATTCTCTAAGATTTATAGAATTAGTCTGGTTCTATTAGTTGATCAAGTTACTTACACTTCAATTCAAAACAAATAATTCCCTCTGTGTGTGCATGTTTGCTTGCTTGCAAATATGTTTCATTTATTTTAAAGTGTCTTTTTATATAAAAAAAGCCAAGTTTCTAAAATGTATCTCGTCATTAAAATAGTGTGAAAATCAAATCAGTCTTCATAGTGGTGCTCTTATCCCTGCTGATCTCAATTGACTGATGATGCTTACAACAAGGTTTTGTAAAATGAAAATTCCTTAACTGTTCAGGAAGCAATTTTTGTACATGGACAGGATTTGCCTCTCTTCTGACTATTTTTTTTTATCAGTGTTTTAAGTTCAGGCTTATTCTCCTACCAATGATGTCTTTCCATGCAAACTATATATAAAAATATTTTTTTTAGAAAGTAAAATGGCTGATTATTTACAGGTTAAGAGGTATTTTTATAGGAATGAGATAATATTTAATGGGTAATTGTTTTTTAAATGAAAAGAACAAACTCTCATTGATTCAGAATTATTGAATACCAGAATATTCTTGTTCCCTTAAGAATCTCATTAAGTCACCTGTGACTTAATGGCAACTCAAACATTTTTAAACAAAATTGAATCTTTGATGATGTGGCCTCACTATAGTAATTACCAATTATTGTATGATAAGTAAGTAAGTTATAGGAAATCGGGCTAAATCAATAAACACACTTCGGATATTATTTTAAGAATTAATCTAAATAATAAAATGAATCATGATTCAATACTCTATAATTGGTGATACCCATTTTACCAATGGGCTAGAGAGGTAGCTGGTTATTAATTGCTTCCTTTTCATAAAAGCAGAGTGTGTAGGAATAAAAGCTGTTTTAGAAACTCATTTTCTATCTAGATAAATAAGGGTTATTTTAGTGTTCACATACATTGCTAAATTCCCTGTCTGAATATGTAAATCATGCCAAAACTGAAGAAAGGACTTTCATTTTTGAAAGTATTTCTCATAATAATTCTATAGGAAAAAATGATAGCTAAATTAGCACCTGAAAAAGGCCAAAGAAAATTATACTGTATATAATTATGCCTCATTATGACCTCTGCACATTTTCCAGAGAAGTTAGGCATTAAAAACACACACAACAGTAACACCTTAAAGGTCAGAGTCTGATGAAAGAAAAATGCAATAGTTAATTATGAAGGACAAGATTAATGCCCTAGTAGAAACATACTTGTGTGTGTGTTTTTTGTGTATTTTAAATTTTTATTTTTGATAGCACTTTTCCATACTTGTTTGAAAGATACTATGTTGAGTTTTTAAAAATGCCTAATATGGGAAATTATAAGAAAAAGTAAAACCCAATATTAGTAACAAAATATAAAATGGTACACATGCATAGTATATATTCTCTAACACTTGCACATGCATATTATTATTCTTTTTCACAAAACAATAATTTCTATATTTATTTAATTTATTTTTCAATTATAGTTTACATTTAATATTATTTTGTACTAGTGACCCAGTGCAGAGATTCATGCACATTGAAAGGAAATTAATTACAAGAAATATTTTAATATTGCTATCCACCCTTTCTCTATATTAGAAGTGTCAACCAAATTCACGATCGACAATGACAGATCAAAACACACATGTGATTGGCACCAGTGAGAGCTTTATATGTATTGCCCATGCACGAGTCAACTTAGCCTTTTATATATATAGAATAAACTTGCTTAATTAAACCTACTTTCTGATTTAGCTAAACTTTTTTCAGCCCAGTGAAGCACCCCAACTTCTCTTTCAGGTAATTGTCAGCAACACAGCAGTAAATATCAACACAAAGCAGATTATTATTATAGATCATACAGGGAGAACAAAGGGTAAAATATTTAACTGTAGCAGTGTTGGACTATATTCTGCACAGTGAGAAAACCTGAAGTCATTTTCAAGTTCCACCATTTCTTACTTATTTTCCATCAAGTCAAGTTTCTAAACTTTCTAAATCTCCATTTTCCAGCTAATAGGATTCTACCAAGTCTCCTATCTGCCTACTCCAGGACTTCTGTGAGGATCAAATGAGATGAGGCATGGGAAAATGCTTCACAGACATTGGTTACAGTGTAAAATGTTTCCACCTGGCTATAAAGCAAGTCATGTTCCTGGGCTGAAGAAACTGCAAGGAGGCTAGTTGCTAGGGAGAGGAAGCGGGCGTTGCTATGTGACGTCATTACTCAGCGCCCAAAGCGACTGTTTCTGGGCTGGGCTGTGAGCCACATTTTGCATCATGGGGTCTTGGCAGCATTGGCGGCGATTTGGTGGGGTGTCGCTCGGGGTGGTGGCAGGGCCTGTGTCCCACTTAGGGGAAGCCGAGTGTTGGTTTGTCGGCGCCAGGTCTGTGGTGCTGGCCAGTGCGTGTGATGGAAGCTCCTGCGTTGAGCATCTGCCAGCTGGTGGTCAGTTTGCATCATAGCTACTGGTTGGACGGTCAGACAGACACTTAGGCTTTTATATATAGAGATAGATTGTATTAGTTTCAGGTATACAGCATAATGATTAGACAATCATATACTTTACAAAGTGGTTCCCCCAATATTTCCAGTACACCATACATATTACGATATTATTGACTGTATTTTCTATGCTGTGCTTTACATCCACATTAATATTTTGTGACTACCAATCTGTACTTCCCAATACCTTCACCTTTTTCACCCAGCCCCCCAACCCTCATCCCCTCTGTCAACCATCAGCCTGTTCTCTGTATCTATGAGTTGGTTCTTATTTTAATTAGGAGCATGCATTTTTATCATTACACTAGTGGCCCAGTGCACAAAATTTGTGCACTGGAGGGGGGGTCCTGCAGCCCAGCCTGCGACCTCTCACAGTCTGGGAGCCCTCAGGGGATGTCCGACTGATGGCTTAGGCCCACTTCCCCCTTCCCCAGGGACATTTTTAACGCTGCGTGGAGGCGGGAGAGGCTCCCACCACTGTTGCTGCGCTCGCCAGCTGTGAGCCCTGCTTCTGGCTGAGCAGTGCTCCCCCTGTGGGAGTGCACTGACCACCAGGGGGCAGCTCCTGCGTTGAGTGTCTGCCCCTTGGTGGTCAGTGTGCATCATAGCAACCAGTCGTTCCACTGTTCGGTTGATTTACATATTAGCCTTTTATTATATAGGATTTTGCTGCAGAAATAATTGAAAATATACCATTTTCCTTCCATGTATTTTGTTTCGTATCTGAGAGAGGTGGTGGAGAGAGACAATTCATTAAAGTACAAGTAGAAATTACATTTTAATTTAATAAAATGAAAAGGTGGGCTTTGCTATGATCCCTAACAGTCTTTTTGTGATTTTTTTCACCTGGGCCTTTTCTTGCCAAAGGTATTCTAGCTTTAAGAGTAAATACTGAGATCTCAGCTTGCAAAATATTTACCTCAAAATTTTTCATTATCTTCAAGAGGTCTTTCCTAAGATAGAATTCATGGGCCATATTTTTGGGGTTGTACTCTAGCAATACACCTAACTCTAAACATTTAAAATGATAACTTCCCAGCTGGCATGGCTCAGCAGTTGAGCATTGACCTATGAACCAGGAGGTCACAGTTCAATTCCTCTTTAGGGCACATGCCGAGGTTGTGGGCTCGATCTTCAGTGTGGGGCATGCAGGAGGTGGTCAATCAATGATTCTCTCTCATCATTGATGTTTTATCTTTCTCTCTCCCTTCCTCTCTGAAATCAATAAAAATATATTTAAAAGTAAAATAAAATTACAACTATTTTTTAACTTTTTATTAGAATATAACTTCAGATTTACAAAATTTGCAAAAAACAAAAATAGTACACTTTAACCAGGCTCACCTATTGTTAATATCTTAGCCCATTTGATTTATAATTTCCTATTCATTTATTAATATAGTTTTTTTCTGACCAATTTGAAAACAAGTTACATATATCATAACCTTTTATCCCTAAATACTTCATTGTATTTTTTCTAATTGGGACATAGTTAATATTCTGTTACATAACTGTAGTATAGTTATCAACTTCATAAATTTACACTGATAGAATATAGTTATATAATCTACCTTTCACATTCCAAGTTTGTCAATGGTCTCGATAATATCCCTTATGGAATTTTTCTTTTCAGTATACAATTTGGATATTGAACTTAATTGTCATATATTTTAGCTTCCTTTAATCTGGAAACATTTTTTTTTTGTTTTTTATTTTTATGATATTATTATTTTGAATAGATTCCTTCCCTTACAAGTAGATTATTCATTCATTTTGTGTTTGATCTTCCTCCGTGATTTGATTGAGATCTTGCATTCTCTGCAGGAACACTGCATAGGTAGTATTCTTTCTTCTTAGGATATCATGTCTGGAGATAAACAGTGTCCATCTGTCCACCATTAGTAATGTTAATTTTGAGAATTTTGTGTGGAAATGCTTTAAAACCATGTAAATACCCTGCCCCTTCTCAAAATTTTTCCTATATTTAGCATCCAATGATATAATTCCTGCCTGATCCAATCCATACCAAGGTGTTGCGAAATTATGATTTTTCAACTCTACCACTCTCTCCATGTTTCCCGGTTGATCCTTGCTATTCTGCGTTAAGTAAGATCTCTCCTTTCTCACTTACTTATTAGTCTGTTTGTCATAAATATAAATTCCTTTCCCCCAATTATTTATAATTCATTACTGTACTTTAATCAGTTTAGTGCTTAAATTGTCCCAGATTTGTCTAGTGAGAGCCTCTTCAATCTAGCTCTTGCATTCTTATGACACCTTTGAAGCAATCCCTTACTTTGTGGTATGACAAGGAGTTTCAGACTTATTTTTTACCTATCTGCCCCGACCCTTGAGTCAGCCATTTCTCTGGAGAGTCTTGGCTCTTTTTAGTAGGGATTGGCATAAAAGACCAAGATCTGAGTGCGAGGCATGCTTGTAGCTAGTGGGGTATCTTTGCTTCTTGACCCAATCTTTTCAACCAAAACAGCTAGAAAATACATGAATGTGTCCATACATACATGTATATATACATACAATTATGTATGCAGAAAGGCATATTCATACATACATGTGTGTAAATATGTACATATGTACACATAAACACACATATACACACATATACTTGTTTTAGAAATCAAGAGTTCACACCAGTTTCCTCCAATTTAACCCAACCCATAAGATTCTTTCTTGACTTCTATGATTCCATATTTGTATTTCCCTCCTTCCACCATAAGAACCCTGGATACCAACAACATAAGTACAATTATTCATTTGCTGGATAATATAATACATTTAAAATTGTTTCAGAATTGATTCCCCTTCCCATACACTCCACCCTGCTCAAGATTGTGGGGGTGTGGTCAAATACTCTCTCAAAGTTCTAAGTTACTTTCTTACTAAGCTATTGGCTCCTTTCTCCTCCTCCTTCCCTTCCTTTTTGATTTTCCTGTGGCAATTATCCCTATTCACCTGTCTCTTCATTACACTCCATGCTACCCTTACCCCTGCCAACAACTGGCAACTTCTGGATCTAAAATCTTGCTTAAAAAAAATGTAGAAATAGTATGTGTTGGTGAGGATATGGAGAAAATGGAACCCATTTTTATATCAGCTGTCATAAAAAAACCAAAAAAACAAAAAACTTTCTCTCGAGAGTATTGCCTCAGTATACTATACAAAGACTCCCAACTGGAGAGGCCAGTCAGGACGAAATCCATCCAATATTTTACTGGCCAAGTCATGGCATTATATGAATGGAAATATGTCTACCCAGAGCAAGGGTCATATTTTCCTAATTTTCAAAAAGGCACTTAGAGTATAGAAGCAGCCCTTCCTCAATTCCTTCTTTCCTACCATGTTATCATATCTCTATTCTACACCAAGTGCATGTATCTTTTTAAATTAGTGTTTTGGGGATTTTTGCATATATACCCAGAAATGGAATTGCTAGATCATACGTTAGTTATAATTTTTTATTTTTTAATGAAACTCCATAATATTTTCCATGATGGCTGCAGCAATTTACATTTCCACCAACAGTGGACATGGGTTCCATTTTCTCCATATCCTCACCAACCCTTACTATTTCTAGATTTTTTTTATAATAGCCATCCTAATAGGTGTGAGGTGATATCTCATTGTGGTTTTGATTTGTATTTCCCTGATGATTAGTAACATTGAGCGTTCTGTCATGTAACTCTAGGTTATCTATATGTCTTCTTTGAAAAAATATCTTTTCATATTTTTTCCCATTTTTAATTGGATGGCTTTTATATTGGGTTATATGAGTTTTTAATATATTTTGGATACTAGCTCCTTATCAGATAATATTATTTGCAAATATTTTCTCCCATTCAGTAAGTTTCCTTTCATTTTGTTGATGGTTTCCTTTGCTGTGCAGAAGCTTTTTAGTATGATGTAGTCCCACTTATTTATTTTTGCTTTGGTTGCTTTTGCTTTTAGTGTCTGATTCAAAAAATCATTGCCATGCCGAAACCAGTTTGGCTCAGTGGACAGAGCATTGGTCTGCAGACTGGAAGGTCCCAGGTTCGATTCCGGTCAAGAGCATGTACCTTGGTTGCGGGCACATCCCCAGTAGGGGTTGTGCAAGAGGCAGCTGATCGGTGTTTCTCTATCATCGATGTTTCTAACTCTCTATCCCTCTCTCTTCCTCTCTGTGAAAAATCAATAAAATATATTTTTAAAAAATCACTGCCAAAACTTATGTCAAGGAACTTACTATGTTTTCTTCTAGAAGTTTTATGGTTTCAGGTCTTAGGTTCAAATATTTAATCCATTTTGAGTAATTTTTGTATATGGTTTAAGATAGTGGTCCAGTTTAATTCTTTTGCATGTGGTTATCCAATTTTCTCAACACCACTTATTGAAGAGACTGTCTTTTCTTCATTGTGTATTTTTGGCTCCTTTGTCATAAATTAATTGACCAAATATGTGAGAGTTTGTGTCTGGACTCTCTATTCTGTTCCATTGTCTTATGCGTCTGTTTTTATGCCAATACCATATTGTTTTATTACTATAGAGTTGTAATATAGTTTCAAATCAGAAAGTGTGATGCCTTTAAATTTTTGTTTTCTCAAGATTTCTTTGGCTATTTGGGGTCTTTTGTGGTTCCATACAAATGTTAGGATTGTTTGTTCTATTTCTTTGAAAATTGCCATTTGGAATATTGATAGGGATTGCATTGAATCTGGTGATTGCGTTGGGTAGTAGGAACATTTAAACAGTATTGATTCTTCCAATTCATGTGCACAGAATCTTTCCTTTTACTTATATCTTCTTTCATTTCTTTCTTCATTGTCTTATAGTTTTCAATATACAGGTGTTTCCCTTCTTGGTTACATTTATTCCTAGGCATTTTATTATTTTTATGCTATTGTAAATGAAATTGTTTTATTAATTTCTCTTTTGATACCTCATTATTAGTGTATATAAATGTAACATTTTTTGTATTAATTTTATGTCCTACAATTATTCTGAATTCATTTACTCTAACAGGTTTTTTTTTAATAAAGTCTTTAAGGTTTTCTATGCAAAATATCATGTCATCTGTAAATACTGACAATTTTCTTTTTTCCTTTCCAATTCGGATGCCTTTTATTTATTTTATTGATAAATTGCTTGGCTGGTACTTTCTATACTATGGTGAATAGAAGTGGCTAGAGTGGACATTCTTACCTTGTTTCTGATGTTGGAGAAAAAGCTTTTAGCTTTTTATCACTGAGTGTGATGTGAGCTCTGGGCTTGTCATATATGGCCTTTATTATGTTGAGGGATGTTCCCTCTATATCCACTTTGTTGAGACTTTTTATCATAAATGGATGTTGAAGTTTGTCAAGTGCTTTTCCTGCATCTGTTGAGATGATCATGTGATTTTTATTCTTCATTTTGTTAATATTGTGTATCACATTGACTGAATTCAGATTTTGAGCCATCCTTGCATCCCTGGATTAATGTATTGTTAAATTTGGTTTGCAAATGTTTTGTTGAGATTTTTGCATCTATATTCATCAGAGATATTGACCTGAGATTATCTTTTCTTGCAGTATTTTTGTTTGGTTTTGGTATTAGGATAATACTGGCCTCATAAAATGTTTGGAAGATTCCCTTCTTTTCTGTTTTGGAGAAGAGTTTGAGAGGGATTGATATTAATTCTTTGAATGTTTAGTTGAATTCACCAGTTGAGGCATCTGGTACTGGACTTTTGTTGGTTGGAGGTTTTTTATTATTGGCTCAATCTCCTTATTAGCATTCAGTCTGCTAAGATTTTATATTTTGTCATGATTCAGTCTTGGAATATTATATATTTCTAGGAAGTAACTTACCAATTTTTTATATTGTTCAATTTGTTGGCATATACAGCAGGTCTTCTAATAATGTTATTTCATTCAACATTGTTTTGTTATGTTAATGAGATGCCTTAGAAATTTAACTTATGTTTATATAAATTCACCTATGGTAAAATTGGTTTCATTATACATTGATTTGCTTAAAGTCACAGAAACTATTGATGATGTTATTTAGGAACTAGGGGCCCAGTGCACGAATTTGTGCACCTTGAAAGAAACTGTGGGCTACGAGGCTGCTGTGGGCACAGGGGCGGGTCTCTGATCATCCTCTGTGCCCCTGCCTGGACCCCTCCCACCACAGCCCCTGGTCCCCTCTCTGCCAGCAGCCCCACTCCCGCCATCACCACTCCCACGTGCTGATGGCACCAGCCCTGCTCACACCCACTGACAGCGCGGAGCGATTGGGGCTGGCACTGTCACTGGGTGCAAGTGGTGGCTGCTGCCCCAATCACCTCTCAGGAGCAGGGGGAGATGGAGAAGACCTCAGGGGTGATTGGGGCCAGCAGCTGCTACTCGCACCTGCTGACGGCGCCGAGGGATCAGGACCAGTGCTGGGCACCAGCAATGGGTCCGAGCGGTGGCTCCGGTGCTGGCTGCGGGTGCGAGCAGGACCAGCACTGGCAGTGGGTGTGAGCGGCAGCTGCGGCACCAGCAGCAGGTGCAAGCGCCGGTGGAAGCACGGAGCATTGGAGCAAATAATTTTCAGTAACCACCAGAGGCTTACCCTGATGACAGTGACTAGCACCCCCACCTTGGTCTGGCACCCCTGCTCACCTGCTCCACCATCCTGCCATGGCCAATGCCTGCCATGTTCCACGCTTTGCTGCCTGCTGCCAATGCCTGCCATGTTCTGCACACACCCGCTGGTGGTCAGCACACGTCATAGCAACCGGTTTTTCGGTTGTTCGGTCTATTTGCATATTAGCCTTTTATTATATAGGATAATTGACCATAGTAGTTTCATATATACTTTGTTATTTCTATGATATCAGTTGTAATATCTTTTTCATTTCTTATTTATTTGTGTTCTCTCTCTCTTTTTTCTTAGTTAAGTTCAGGTAAAAATTTGTCCATTTTGTTTATCTTTTAAAAGAACCAGCTCTTACTTTTATTTACCTTTTCTACTGTCTTTTTGGGCTCTATTTTATTTATTTCTGTTCTAATCTTTTCTATTGCCTTCCTTCTACTAACTTTGGGCTTCATTTTTTTTTCTTTTTCTAGTTATTTGAGGTGTAAAGTTAGGTTGTTTATTTGAGACTTTTCTTGTTTCTTAAGGTAGGCATTCATTGCTATGAATTTCCCTTTTAGAACTGCTTTTGCTGCATTCCATATATTTTGGTATGTCACATTTCCATTTTTATTTTTCTCCTGGTATTTTTCATTTTTTTATTTATTCTATAATTAATTGGTTGTTCAATGGCATATTGTTTAATCTCCATATATTTTTGAAATTTCCAGTTTTCTTCATGTAATTAATTTTTAGTTTTATATAATTGTAGGAAAAGATGCTTGATATGATTTCAATTTTCTTAAATTTATTAAGACTTGTTTTGGGTACTAATATATAATCTAATTTAGAAAATATTTTATGTGCACTTGAGAAGAATGTGTTTTCTTTTGCTTTTGGATAAAATATTTCATAAATATCTGTTAAGTCCATCTGGGCTGAAGTGTCATTTAAGGTCAGTATGTCCTTATTGATTTTCTGTCTGGATGATCTATTCATTGATGTAAGTGGGGTACTAAATCCCACACTATTATTATAACACTTCTATTTCTACCTTTAGACCTGTTACTATTTGCTTTTTATATTTTGGTGCTCCTGTGTTTGATGCATAAATGTTATAAATGTTACATCCTCTTGTTGAATTGACTCCTTTATTATATAACTCTCTTCTTTGTCCCTTATTACAGTCTTTGTTTTAGAGTCTATTTTGTCTGACATAGCTACTCCAGCTTTAATCTGAGTTCCATTTGCATATAGATTGGTTTGGTTGTTTTTTCTTAAAAAATTTAATCCATTCAACGACTCTATGCCTTTTGATTGGAGAATTTAGTCCATTTAAATTTAAAGTAATTATTGATAGGGCTGTTGCCATTTTGTTAATTGTTTTATGGCTGTTTTCATAGTTCCTCTCTGTTTCTTTCTTTTTCTATTGTTCTCTTTCTTTGTGATTTGATGACTTCCTCTAGTAGTATGCTTGTATTCCTTTCTCTTTATGTATTTACTGTAGGCTTTTGCTTTGTGATTTTTAGGAGACTTACATATAATATGTTATATCTATAACAATCTATTTTAAGCTGATAACAACTTAAGTTTGATCCCATTATCAAACTCAGCATTATTCCTCTCTCCCCATGTTTTATATTTTTGATGTCATAATTTACATATTTTATCTTGTGTATCTCTTAACTAATTATTGTAACCACAGTTATTTTTACTACTTTTGCCTTTTAACTTTATATGAGCTTTATAAATGATCAAGCAACTACCTTTACTATGTCTTTACCTTTCAGTGAGATTTGTTATTTTATGTGTTCCTCTTACTTAGTGCCCTCTTTCTGTTCCGCTTACAGAAGTCCCTTTAACATTTTTTGTAAGGCCAAATTAGTGGCGATGATCTTCTTTAGTTTTTGCTTGTCTGGAAAACTCTATATCTCCCTTTGACAACTGACTAATTTTACCTGGTACAGTATTCTTGGTTGGAAGGTGTTGTTTTTTTCACTACATTGGATGTATTTTGCTACTCCCTTCATACCTATAAACTTTCTGCTGAAAAATCTACTGAGTGTCTTATGGAGTTCCCTTTTAGGTAACAAGTTTTTTTTTTCCTATTGCTTTTCATATTCTCTCCTTGTCTTTGACTTTTAAACATTTTATTATAATGTGATTTGTTGTGTATCTCTTTGGGTTCCTCTTATTTGGAACTCACTGGGCTTCCTGGATCTGGATGACTGTTTTCTTCCTCAAATTATGGAAGTTTTCAGCAATAACATCTTCAAATAAAAAGTAATAATAATTTCAATAATACCTGAAGCTGTTCAAACATTAATAAAGGTTTTGAAAAAAAATTATCTAATTTAAGTCCTTAAAAAAAGAACTTTGCATAGAGTTATTTCTTACAATAAGCTTAGATGAAAACTTGAGGCATTTTGGAGAATTTTGAAAATGAGTGATTGGAGGATCCCTTCAAAAATCCCTTCTTGTATAAATAGTCTCAGCCAGGCTTTTGACAGGAGATGAACAATAGGCAATTCAAAATTGAGCTTTCTATCCAGTTCCACTCACAGATAATCCACATTTTTCTACTGAAAAATGATCTGCTGTGTAGACGACAAAGATGTTGTTTCATTGTAAAATAAGAGGACTTTTCTAATATTTTTACCTTAATGAAGAGTCACTTCACCTGTGTACGACAGTGAACTAAGTGAGCAGTTTTAAACAGATCAAGAGCAATTCTCACAAAGCAATTCAGTGTTGGCACAAATTGATGGAAATGCCAGAACTCTAAGGCAAAAAGAGCATACTATTATAAAAGGTTTAGAGGATAAGAGGTACCAAAGGTGTCTATTGACCACAGAAGATCCTTATCATGATCCCTGTAAAATATTCAATTTTGAGATCATCTGCCTGTTAAGGGTTAATTAGGTAAATCACAAATTATGGCCCTAAGGAACGACATATGGCAATCAGTTAAGCAGACTAGTTTAATGTTATCCCTTTAGCTGTCAAAGTGTGCCTGCCAAAATTGATCATTTTGGTTTTAGGAGAATTAATATTTAGTAGCTTTTCTTGACATAAATTGATCAATAGGTTGAATTGCTTGTCACAGCCACTTCTGTGACCATATAGAGGGCATGTCATCAACACACGAGAAGCACTTGTCTTGCTGTGGCTAGGTCATCTAAAGACAACCAGTTTGTTCAGTTATAAAATTAAAAGGAGATCACTTGGGATGTAGCCCTGTTTCATGCCATTTAAAATAGACATTTCATCTGTCAAAAAGAAGGCCTTTCTTATCCACGTTAATTTGTGCCATATTGTCTAGCAGTAATGGCTCTGAGAGAGAATTATAAGCCTTGAATCTATGTTGAGGTCATACACTTAGGCCTCTTTATGGATTCAATGACCAATGATAAATCAATAAGTTTCATGAAAAGTCTAAAAACACTCCTAACTGATTGAAAGACTGCAGTTCATCTCCAGAAATATATGCTGCATTCTGATTTCTCATCTCCCTTTTACTTGTCCAAACCCATTTTCCCTATCTACCTTCATTTCTCTTTTTCTGTATTATCTTATGGTTATTTTAACATATGTCTTATAGCCTAAATTAGCTTTCTGCTTTATTGGATCAACCAAATCTTTCATTCTGTAAATATATGAGTGCTCTAAAGGTTTGCTAAATAAAATTATGAATGAATGGTGGGTAAATGAATAAAGGCATAAATATGTTCTACTTTGGTTATGATCAAATATAGTTTCTAACCATTCAGTTTAGAGACATAGATAGAAAAAAAACACACTAAAGGTGAAAGAACATGATGAGTGTGATCTGTGTCCTTTAGCTTAAGAGGATGTTTTGGATTTTTGTAAAGAAAATTTAGGACCATAATCACTCCAGATTTTCTAGGTGCAGATTGTTAAAAATGAATGAGCTTCATCAGCACTTGTCATAAAGTTTCAGACCTTGTCACATTGGCCAAGCCACTGTAATGCTCCAGTTGGCTTCCTGTAATGTTCTCTTCCTGCAGAATAGCCCAAGAACACCTAGACCATGAATACTAAAGGCCGTGAATTCCTTAATTTTCTCATTTCTGTCCTGGTTCCAATGTGTATATCTGGGTATTGTATTTAGCTTCAAAAGGTTTTCAGTTAGCTAATAATATATTATATTAGATGCCAGCTCTCTTTCAGTACATTACACAGCCAAGTCAACATTTTCTACCTCACGGCATACATACAGAGCGATGATATCATACCTTGGAAAACAGGGAGAAAGCTATTTATGTTTATGGGCTATATGAGCCACCATGGGGGCTGAAAGGGGTCCAGCCTCAGCACAATGGTGACACTGCATTCTGGAATTTGACAGGATAAAGTTTGGGGAGCTTTAGTCTTTAGTATACACAATAAAATTTTGAACTAGAGTTATCAGGTCCAGTTTTTCATTCCCAGGAATTAGATTTAATTACTCTAAACATCCAAAACAGTGGTTGTTTAACCTATGTTTAACACTGTGTACAGAAATCCTTTGTCATCCACCTTGCTCTCCACTGTTTATAGTCAGCTCCTTTATCTTCTCTTAAGTAAAAATCAACATTCTTATAAAAACTATCCTTCAAACTTTGAGTAAGTCACTTCTCAGTCTATTTTCATGTAAATGAGGCCAATCCTTTCTACCATTTTTTTCAGGGCTGGTTTCTTATTTTGTCAATACTTTATTTTATCTTACTCTATTTTATTTTGGGTACTTTACTGTAATTCCTCCACATATTCTTTAAAGTGCAGAAATCAAAACTTCACAAATTATTCTATAGAAATCTAGCCATCACACTATATGTTCATATGGGCTTACCTCTTACTGTTGTCCACCAACATTCACAAGGATTATTCCATTGTAAATGTAGTTGATTGATATCATTTACACTTATTCTTAACAGATGAGAAAATGTGAAGGAGGAACTCAAATAATAAAACTATAAATATTAATATCAATCATAGCTGCCATTGAGTAAAACACTGCATTTAATTGTGCTTGACACATTTTCTCGTTTGATCCTCACAACACCTAACAGGTAGATATATATTATTAGTATTCCCACTTTATAGATGAGGAAACTGTGACCCAAGGACATTAGGTTACCTGTACAGGGCTGGTCTTGGATTTGAGTGGATTAGTTCTCTGACCACTATCCCTTACTCTCTTCTAGAATAGTAGTTCAGAATAATGGCCAGACCAATTTGCACTGTATATTATTCTGGTTCTTTCACTACTTACCCTGATGTAGAAGCAAAATCATGTTAAAAGGTGATGTCTACCTCCAATTTTGTTTATTACCTCCTTAGGAAGACCAGTACCTCCTTAAGAGGACCAGTACAACTCCAAAAGCGTTACTGCTCCTCAAAATATGCTTCTAAACACAGTTTTCCAAATTGATTACAGTAATTTTTAATTGAGTTATACTTGACATATAACATTATTTTGGTTTCGAGTGTACAACATAATGGCTCAATATCTATAATAAGAAAAGCGTAAGATGCTAATTAGACCAGACATCCTCCTGGATGTCCTTCCAGATGACCTTCTGGACGAAGCCTCCGGGGCGGGGCCTGAGACAGAGGCCCCCAGCCGCCGGGCAGAGGCAGAGGTAGCCACCGCGGTGGCGGGGGCCAAGCCCCTTGCACAAATTTCGTGCGTCGGGCCTCTAGTTTGTATATATTGCAAAACAATCACCATAATAAGCCTAGTTAATATGTATCACCATACATAGTTACAATTTCTTTTCCTGTGATGAGAACTTTCAATATCTTCTCTCTTTGCAGGTTTCAAATATGCAATGCAGTATTATTAACTATAGCTACCATGCTGTAGATGACATCTCCATGACTTACTTATTTTGTAACTTATTTATTTTGGCTGCCTTCATACATTTCACCCACCCCCCTTACACTACCCCACACTTCTGCTTCTGCAAACCACCAATCTGTTTTCTGTATCAGTGAGGGTGTTTTTTGTTTGTTTCGTTCTCTCTTTTTTTCTTTATTTTTAAATCTTTATTGAGAGTATTACAGATGTCTCCCTTTCCACCCCCTCCCCCCCTTCATTGCCTCTCTCCACCCAGTTCCTGCCCCATCCCAGGCCTTCAACCCCCTATCGTCTGTGATCAGAGCTAATGCGTATATGCATGTAAGTTATTTGGTTTATCTCTCTTTGCCCCCTCCTACCCTCTTCCCTCTGAGATTCATCAGTCTGTTCCATGTTTCCATGCCTCTGCTTCTATTTTATTCATCAGTTTATTTTGCTCATTAGATTACTTGTTCATTTATTTGATTTTTAGATTCAGTTGTTGATAGATATGTATTTATTGGCATTTTATTATTCATATTTTTTATTTTTCCTTTTCCTCCTCCTCCCCATCCTCCTCCTCCTTCTTCTTCTTCATCTTCTTTCTCTTCTTAAAGAATACCCTTCAGCATTTTATATAATACTGGTTTGGTGGTGTTGAACTCCTTTAACTTTTTCTTATCTGTGAAGCTCCTTATCTGACCTTCAATTCTAAATGAGAGCTTTGCTATAGAGTAATCTTGGTTGTAGTTCCTTGCTCCTCGTCGTTTTGAATATTTCTTGCCACTCCCTTCTGACCTACAAAGTTTCTGTTGAGAAATCGGACAGTCATATGGGCGCTCCCTTGTAGGTAACAAACTGCTTTTGTCTTGCTGCTTTTAAGATTCTCTCTTTGTCTTTAACCCTTCTTTTATTTTGAGGTGTTTTTTTTTTTTTTTAGTTTCACATCTAAGTGAGATTACACAGTATTTATTTGTCTTTCTCTGTCTATTTCACTTACCATAATGCCCTCAAAGTCCATCTATGTTGTCACAAATGGAAATATTTCATTTTTTACTGGCTGAATAATGTTTTACTGTAAATATGTACCACTATTTCTTTTTTTAATATTTTATTTATATTTTTTCAGAGAGGAAGGGAGACAGAGAGTTAGAAACATCGATGAGAGAGAAACATCGATTCAGCTGCCTCCTGCACACTCCCTATTGGTGATGTGCCTGCAACCAAGGTACATGCCCTTGACTGGAATCGAACCTGGGACCCTTCAGTCCGCAGGCCAACGCTCTATCCACTGAGCCAAATCGGTTAGGGCAAGTGCCACTATTTCTTTATCCATTTATCCACTGATGGACACTTAGGTTGCTTCCACACTCTGGCTATTGTAAATAGTGATGCCATGAACATGGGGGGCAGATATCTTTTTGGCTTAGTGTTTTCATTTTCTTCAGATAAATACAGAGATGTAGAATTGCTGAATCATATATAGCTCTATTTTTTCCATTTTTTGAGGAATCTTCATTCTGTATCCCAAAGTGGCTGCACCACTCCCACCAATTACCCTCACAGTGCATGAGGATTCTTTTCTCTAGATCCTCACCAATATTTATTTCTTGTCTTTTTCATAATAGCCATTCTAACAGGTATGAGGTAATATATGAACATCTTACTTCTAGGAAAAAATCTTATTTATTAAACAAATGGTTACATAACACTCACGATGTGTCCAAATACTCATCTAGGTGCTTTTAAAATATCTTTATATCTATAAAAGCCTAAGTGACCATCGCAACTGAATGGATGACTGAACAGGCTGCATGGGGCGACCAGGCCCGCAGGGGGGGTCAGTGAGGGGCGACCAAATGACTGAGCAACAGGCTGTGTGGGGCGACCAGGCCCACGGGGAGGCAGTTGGGGGCAACCAGGATGGCAGAGGGGGGAAAGTAAGGGGTGACCATACTGGTGGGGGGGCAGTTGGGGGTGACTAGGCCAGCAGGGGGGTTAGTTGGGGGTGACCAGGCCAGCAGGGGCGGGGGCAGTTAGGGTCAATCAGGCAGCCAGGCAGGTCAGCAGTTAGGAGCCAGTGGTCCCAGATTGTGAGAGGGATGATCCTGGGGATTGGTCCTAAACCAGCAGTCAGACATCCCCTGAGGGGTCCCGGATTGGAGAGGGTGCAGGCTGAGCTGAGGGGACCCCCGCCTCGTGCACAAATTTTGTGCACTGGGCCTCTAGTAACATATATAAGCCTCTAAAGTAGGCACTACTTTCAATGTGGAGAAACTGAGGTCAAATAAGTTAAATAATTGCCCGAAGTCCCAGAAATAGTGTGGTAGTAGGACTGAGACCTGAACCTGAGACCAAGCCTTTACCCACCCTACATTGCTGAGCAATGTGTTATTTATAAAATGTAGGATGACTATTTTAATTCTGTTACTGAATTTAAAACTGTAAAGTGTGTGTTTGTTGGCAGGTGTGTGTAGGTAGACATATGCCTTCTGATACACCTTTTAAAAATTTAAATGGAAATGAAAACACACCCTCTAACCCAGAGATGGCTTATTCATAGTAACATATTTGTCAGAAATCTGTGGTCAAACACACATACAGACCTCAGGTCTCAAAGCCTCCAGGGCAGAACATAAATAGAAAGTTACCAAAACCCCTCCCCTAGTTGGGGACACGTGGGTTTTCAAGTGGCCCCAGAGTATGGTGTCCTGACTCTCACTCCCGCAGGCAGCGCTGAGCGTCCTGCAGATTATCCCGGCCTCCCCGGCCCGGGGCAAACGGAAGGGCCGTGAGCCTATGTGGGCATCGTCTGCCTCTGCCTTCATCACTGGAGAGGATATTATTCAGCTACGACATACCTGTCATTTTTTATGGCAACTGCGTAAACACATCACCATTACTTTGCATTCTCAACTGTTGGTCATGGTATCGCTCATGAAAAGGCTGTTCAGTTCAATTTAAACAAAGAATTTTAGCCATGACACCCGCTACCCGATTAACTTTAAATAATGTAATTTGAAAGATATTTGGAAGTTCCTTCCTATCTAATTTCCCTAAAAGAGACCTGGGACATTTTGACCTTTGCTGAAATCAGAATATATTTCCATTTGGGGAAAGAAAGGAGTGTTCCTTCTTTCAGCTTCTAGAAGCACCTAAAACAAGGCACTCCAGTCAGGTGCCAGGTGTAGTTTAAAGGTACTGCTGGTACGTGTGAACGTAGGCATGCCCGGGGAGGCACAGGCCACGCTGCCAGGAAGCGGGTAAGCTTGGTGTGTTCTGGACACACACCCACCGCCGTGAAGGAAGAGCTCTGGGCATCCGGGTCACAGGGCCTCAGTTCGAATCCCAGCCCTGCCTTCTGCGATCTGTATTACTCATCCCCTCCCAGCCTCAGATCCCTCAATTGTATAATGGGGAGGCAAATAATTTGCAAGGTTGCTTTAAATATGAGCTCTAACAAAGTAATTAGCCTGGCTCTTTGTAAGTACATATATTAAAATGCTACTTCTTGCTTAGAAGGTCCATGTTCTTGTGTACAATGTTGTTGTGGGAAGTTAAAGAGAAAAAGGAGATGCTTTTGGCATCTTCAAAAGAAGGCTCTGGCCAAAACCGGTTTGGCTTAGTGGATAGAGCGTCAGCCTTCGGACTCAAGGGTCCCGGGTTCGATTCCGGTCAAGGCATGTACCTTGGTTGCGGGCACATCCCCAGTAGAGGGTGTGCAAGAGGCAGCTGATCGATGTTTCTCTCTCATCGATGTTTCTGGCTCTCTATCCCTCTCTCTTCCTCTCTGTAAAAAATCAATAAAATATATTTTTTTTAAAAAAGAAGAAGGCTCTGGCTCCCAGTCTGTGCTCAGAAGCTGGAGCCTAACGTCGGTGACCAAACACACTAACCCAACACACCACATGCAGTAATGCCGGGTCACATGCTTGCTATAACGCCCTGGTTCGGCGTGAGATGTTTTATTTGAAACCAAAACAAGACACGCCGCTTCAGGTACTACCCGCGTTCCCAGGATGCAGAAAACTTATCCGAAGTGGGATCACAGCGCTGTACAAGGTGTCGCAGGAGCGAGTACAGTCTGTGCACCTTCCCAGATGTGGCAAACAGTGATTAGTTATATCTCAACAAAAACTGCTCTTATTTAAAGCGAGTTTGGAAACAATAGCTCCAACCCTTCTTTAATCACATCCCTTGATGGGAGAATGTTCTTATGCACATCAGCTCAGCTCACTTCCTTCCAGAAGGACTGACATCTTAAACTGCACTAAACAATGAATCACCTTGTCAAATAAAGCGCAAAATGGAAAACCTGTTACCAAACTCATCTGATATAATGACATTTACAACAACATGTTTGAGGTGATAAACCGACAATAATAATTATATTTCCTTTAGACTTTGATTTTACTTGGAAAGTTCGATGCAATCATACTTTCTTCCTTCAAGAAAATTTTACACCCCGACATTTAATTTCTGAAACTTCAAACCTTCTATGAATGTGCAAATCACAGTTGGCGTTGAAAGAAGCACTCCCGGAGCCCGGAATAATGATGGAAGCATTTGAGTTCAGAAATGACAAACAGAGCACTTTTCTCGCACTAACAACAAGGTTTTGCTGGTGGACTCTCTTGAAGAGAATAAAAGCAGAACCAAGGTCATGTAAAACACCAGATTACAGCCGCGAGCGTAGCACTTCTGTACATCGTAAGCACTGAACTATTCTGAAATGAATAACCATCTCTGGGAATTTTCCATGTAACGTTCTGAGCGTTCGGAAGACTGGGTGGGGTTCGTAACCCTCACAGCGCAGGCAGGGACTTTCCCGGCCTGAGTCTCCAGGCCCTGCAGACGGCCCTGCTCCCCCTCTGCCCTGCAGTCCCGCTTGTGACCAGGCGCCCCCAGGGCTCCTGGCCAAGGCCTGGCTTCCCTGAGGGCGGCCCAGCGTGGGATCCTCCCCCACTTTCCTACCCTCAGCTGTGTTCGCAGCCTGTGGGCTTGTGCTTACTAGCCTTCTACGTCCACTTGGCTACTTGTCAGGAGCTCTGGCTGAAAGTTCAGAGAAGAAACATTTTAAACTTGGGACGAACATGAGATTTGATCTGTTATTCGCAGGTTCCAGTTCCCTGTGCGCTGTCTGTCTCAGAACTCCCCAGAGAAGCCAGCACGGGCTTTCTCTCTTTCCAGAATATTCGTGATGACAAAACCTCCTTATGACCCAACCAGTTTGGAGATTAAGAGACAACACACAATCTAAGTCTCGTGTAAAAATGGGGCTTTCATTTCTAGAGGTAACTGAGCAGTTAATTGTTTATTTTGTATGTCTAGGAAGATGTAAAGTTACATAAGTGAAGGACATACAGCTTTTTCCTCTATGATCCCTCCGATCTTACATGCCCTCTCAGGATGGAAATAATCAACTAGAAGGCCCTGGCCGGTAGCTCAGTTGGTTAGAGTGTCGTCCCGATACACCAAGGTTGCAGGTTCGACGCCTGGTCAGGGCACATACAAGAAGCAACCAATGAATGCACACATAAGTGGGACAAGAAATCAATGTTCTCTCTCTCTTTCTCTCTCTTCCTTTCTCTAAAATCAATCAACAAAAAAATAAGTAATAAACTATACTACTTTAGACCTAAGTTATGGAAAGTGTTTATTAAATTGCTTGTTTGAAATACTTTGCCTACAGCGGCATCAGCTATTAGATTCCAAATTCCTAGTGATCTGTATTTTGTTCTTCTAATGCTAACACCATGTGTTCCAAAATAGTAGTGTTCAACAAACTGGTTGATGTTAGAATGAATATAAATATTTAAATAAAGGATATAAACAAGAGAGGGTCCCTATGGAGCAGCATTCTAAAGAGGGAATACAGACAATTTTAAAAATCAGGAAAATCCGCTAGTAATTAGTGTACCCCCACTACCTCTCAGACTTCGGAAGGCAAAGTAGCTAAATGCCTACTTCGAGGTCATTTTTTGCACCCCTAAACTTGCTAATCATGAATGATTGGGTAATCGTGTAGGTTTCCAGCATTCCTAGTCAAAATAACATTAGTGTTACAAACAAAATACATTATTAAAATTTACCGTTAATATCTAAGTATTCATTTTCAACTATAGCTAAGGATTCTAGATATAATTTGGGGTGAAAAATCTACTTTATGCTTTAAATTCTACAGTCAGTTAAAATAAAAATATACATCATCACAAGAATAACTGCTACACGGTCTGATAATTATGAAAGCTGTTCATTTTGTTATGTACAAATGCCATTGTGAAGAACTCAACCATTTAAATAAGTCAGGATTGGCAGGTAAACAAACAAAAAAAAGAGCCTTTAGGATGTGTACTTAAATTTTAGTTAAGCCCCATTTAGGTTATAATTTTGAGAAAATATTCTCTTTTTGAAGTGTTTGTATCGTGTCAAGATGAATTGAAAGGAGAAAGCCAAATTTCACACCTTGACATTTTCTAATGAGGCGAAACTTCAAAAAGCATGTTTAATAACACCCATGATAAGCCACCTCTGGTCCGATCATACCACAGGCTGCCAAGAACATGAAGACAAGGAGGAGCTGCAAGAGAAGAACCAGGAGAGCCCGCCCGCTCGCTCCTGTGCTGAGGGAGGTAGCCTTGCAGTCACGGCGGGGCTGCCCCGTGGCTGGCAGGGCTGCAAAATTGTTACTTCACTGCGGTTTCAAACTTCCCAAATCAACTCCTAGAATTTTTCCATGACAAAACAGTAGACCTAATTAAACTGATCTATTCAAATATTGGATTTATTTTTTTTAATGCAGATGTTCTTTTTGTAATGAACTAAATATTAAATTGAACAATTCAGCGCTGATCCAGAAAAGGTATTGGGGATGCATCTAGCAAGAAGCAAGAGAGGCCTCTCTGAGAAGGTGGCTTTAAGCTGAGACCTGAAATAAAGAACGGGCTCTCAGGCCGTGGTCCGGGTGAGGAGCGTCCGGGCAGACAGGCGGGGGCAGGGCAAAGGCCCGCAGCGAGCAGCCAGCGGACCACACTGGAGAGGGAGACAGATGTGGCTGGAGCACAGGAGGCCAGAGGGAAAGCATCTCCGACGAGGCCTGAGAGACAGGCGGAGCCAGATGCTAGGCCTCCTGCCCATTCTTGTGCCCTTCCTCTACCATCCCGCCTCCCTGACCCCTTCAGTCCACCCTCAGCACCCTGCAGAATGGTCCCTTTACAGTGAAATTGCATGTTACCACTCCTCTGCCTAACATCCTTCCGTGGTTTCCCATAGCACATAGAATCATAGAATGCCACCCAAACTCCTTGCCGTGATGCAGAGGCCTCCCCCCCTCCCCCAGCCTCAGACTTCCCTGGACTGTCTCCCCTCAGGACTCTCTCCCCTTCAAGGACTAATGTCCAGCCTCTTCTCTCCTCACTCGCACACAAGCTCTGCTCATCTGGACTGTTCCCCATGCTGTCCCTTTGCTAGGGTGCCTTCCCTTCAGCTCTTTGCATGATGCCCAACTCTTTCCTCAGGGTTCAACCTCACCCTTTAGGGCCTTCTCTGGTAATTACCAAAATGGAATCTCCCTCCTCCCTCCCCCCCATGCTAATATCCCTCATCGGCTGTTTTTCCCCTTGAATTTCTATTTATTTATAAGACTTTTTTAGTTTTATTTTGTTTGTTTTTTAATTTAAATGCTTTATTGTTTAAAGTATTACATGAGTCTCCTTTTCCCGCATTGCCTTCTCCTCAGCCACTCCCACCCCCCAACACATGCCCTCACCCCCCTACTATCTGTATCCATTGGTTATGCTCATATGCATGCATACAAGTCCTTTGGTTGATCTCTTACCTCCCTGCCCCCTGCCTTCCCTCATAGGTTGGACAGTCTGTTCCATTCTTCTATGTCTCAGGTCCTATTTTTGTTCATCAGTTTATGTTGTTCATTATATTCCACAAATGAGTGAGACCATGTGATATTTATCTTTCTCTGATGGGCTTATTTTGCTTTGCATAATGCTCTCCAATTCCATCCATGTTGTTGCAAATGGTAAGAACTCCTTTTTTACAGCAGCATAGTATTCCATGTGTAGATGTACCACAGGCTTTTAATCCACTCATCTGCTGATGGGCACTTAGGCTGTTTCCAAATCTTAGCTATTGTGAATTGTGCTGCTATGAACATAGGGGTGCATATATCCTTTCTGATTGGTGTTTCTGATTTCTTGGGATATATTCCTAGAAGTGGGATTACTGGGTCAAATGGGAGTTCCATTTTTAATTTTTTGAGGAAATGCCATACTGTTCTCCACAGTGGCTGCACCAGTCTGCATTCCCACCAGCAGTGCACTAGGGTTCCTTTTTCTCCGCATCCTCTCCAGCACTTGTCGTTTGTTGATTTGTTCTTTTCTTGTTTATTAACTGTCTTCCCCATCAGACTTACAGCTACTTGAAGGCTGCTGCCAAATTCATTTTCTTTACCATTAATAGCCTCAACACTCAGCAAGGTAGACCTTCAATAAATATCCATTGAATAGGAAATAGAAAAATAAAAGTAAAAACAACCGTAATCCTTTAAGTTAAAACCCAGTAGGGGAATAAACAAATAAATCATATAATAGTAACACATGAAATGAATAGCTCCCACTACTAACTATTCACTATATGCCATATAATGTGCTCAGTGGTTTATTTCATTTATTGCCCATAACACATCTATAGATAAGACATTACTCTCCCTGTGTATTTAAACAACTAAGAAACTAGAAGCTTAGACAGAAAAAGTACCTTGCCCAAAGTTGTACTTGGTAAGTGGTAGAATCAAGGCAAGGACTTGAATTCCACACTCAGAATGAAGACTTCCTTCCTTCCTTTCTTCCTTCCTTCCTTCCTTCCTTCCTCCCTTCCTTCCTTCCTTCTTCTCTCCTTCCCTCCCTCCCTGTCTCCCCCACTGCCTCCTTTTCTTCCTTTCTTTCTAATTCTCACCTGAGGATATGTTTTTATTGCTTTTTTAGAGAGAGAGAAGCAGCAAGGTGAGAGAGAAACATCAAATGGCTACCTCCCATACCCACCCTGAACCCACAACCTGGGTATGTGCCCTGATTGGAAATTGAATCCACAACCTTTTGGTGTAAGGGATGATGCTCAGACTAACTGAGCCACCCAGCCAGGGCTCCAATCCTTTATTTAGTTGACCTCTGGGAGGCACTAAAGATGCTTTGAGGAAAGTAAAATGATTCTTAAAATATTTTATTGGTAGAGTATTCATTCCAGGAATTATAATAGATCACTTGTAATTTTAACTCCGTGAAACTTAAATGGAGCTGATAGTCAATTTCCCTCCCAGACAGCTTGCCTGAGGACTCCATTTCCGATCCCATTCCCGCAATTAGAGGGACCTGGTTAGCTCTGAAATGCGAAATACTCCTCTGACACACAAATACCCACAAGGACGATTAACATGATAAAATCTTAGGCTAAATGTGAAATAAAGGAAAAATAATTCCTTCTGAATGTATATAATTATATTTAGACATAAAATCATGTACTGTGCAAAAATTCATGAACTTTAATTTTCAGGAAAGAAAATAGCACAATCACCATAGCCCCGCCTAAATGTGTTTTCATACACATCCTTATTTATACCACATTTTGAATATGAAATATTTTCTGTGTGCCTGGTTTGGTTCAATCCTGTTAAAGAAACAAACAAACAAACAAAAAAAAACCCTGCAAAAATGCATTTCTCCATGTGGCTGGGTAGAATTCCAGGTTGTGAGGAAACTGATCATGTACTTATGCTCTTCTTTCTTCTCAATTATGAATATAAAGTCTGGGACAAAAAAAAAATGTATCCTTGGGCAACACAATAATTTGCAGTTAAATAAGCATTTTGCCAAGACTTAAAAAAAACAACGGAGCATGCAAACACAAAGGAAATTAAATTTCACACTGTAAGGGCTGATTTGAAGATTTTAAAGAGAGGTGCAATTCATATACAGTTATGTGACTCTTTTCTCTTAAAAGTCTATTCTGATCATTTTTATATGTCATTAAATAGTCTTCACATTTTGTATAATAACTGTATAATTCTTCAACATGAGGCTATGTCATTATTTCTTTAACAAAGCTTCCTTTTGTGTAGCAAAACTTTTTTTTCCAAGATTTTTTTCAGTTTTCGTAATGTAAAAATATCCCACTGGGATGAAAATCTTTTTAATAATCAG
This sequence comes from Eptesicus fuscus, assembly GCF_027574615.1. Lineage (NCBI taxonomy): Eukaryota > Metazoa > Chordata > Mammalia > Chiroptera > Vespertilionidae > Eptesicus > Eptesicus fuscus. Next base: position 86,226,375 of record NC_072477.1, read on the forward strand.
CTTTATTAAGGTGCAATTGACTTACAATGAAATACACCCATTTTAAGTTTATATTTCAACGAGTTTTGAAAACATACATATCCGTGCAACCATTGTCACAATTAAGATACAGACTATTTAATCCAAGGCCATATGCTCCCACCCTCATGGCCAGGGCAGCCATTGACCCGTCACTCTAGATACGTTGTGCCTGTTCTAGACTTCCACAGGCATGGACTCCACAGGATGCATGCTTTTTAGTCTGGCTTTTTACACTCGGCATGTTTTTGATATTCATCCATGTTGTTACATGTGACAGAAGTTCGTGGCTTTTTATTGCTGAGGAGTCGTGTAGCGTATGGATTTATTCCAGTTTATTTATTCTTTCTCCCACTGAGGTATGTGGTTGCTTTAATATGGGCTACTTTGGAGAAAACTGCTATGAACATTTGTGTACCAGAGTTCCTGGCAAGATGCTTTCATTTCTGTTGGGCACATACTGCTTAGGAGTGGGGTTTCTGGGTTAGATGGTGTGTAAATGCTTCACTTTTAAAGAAAGCACCGAACTGGTTTTCCAAACTGGTATCTCAGTGAATGTTCTGACCAACAGGGTATCAGAGTTTCATTTGCTTCAAATCCTTACCAACACGTGGCACGGCCAATCCATGCTAATGTATTATATGTAGTAGACTCTCACTCTGGTTTTTGATTTGCATTTCCTTAGTGGCTCAGGATGTCGAGTTTTTTCATATGCTTATTTGCCATCTGTATTTCTCCTTCAGTGAACAGACTCTTCCAACCTTTAGCCTATTGTGGTGCGTTTTTTTTTTAAATGAATTGTTTGTATTCTTATTGAGTTTTAAAACTTCTTTATATACCCTGGATAAAAGTCCTTTTAACAAGGTATATTTAATGCATATATTTTCTTCTAATCTGTAATTTGTCTTTCCATTTCTTAGTAGTATATTTTGAATATCAAAAGTTTCAAATTTGATGAAGTTTAATTTATAACTTTTTCTCTTATGATGCACACGTTTTGTGTCTTCTCCAATAAGTTTTCTTACCAACATCATTTCAATAAATTCTGCTATTTACTAAGTAAAAATGAATAATATCTTGGTATTTTTCTGAAATTAAAATATATTCAGACTCTATTGCTTCCTAAGGCTGATGTGAGGATTGAGATCCATGGAAAGCAATTAGTCTGGTGATTGGACATTCATTGTTCACTACACACCAACTTTTATGTCTGTGTTTATCAGAAACATATTTATTCTTTTATAAATTCCTTTACATATAAAATTTTACAAACTTTATAATCAGGAAACAAACTATTTTCCCCCATTTTCATTGCCAAGTTATTGCCCCTATGATAGCTTTTTACCTTATTAATTTTCCTTCTGTGGTTTCCCCTCAGGGGTTTGCAGTTTGGTAAAGTCCTTCCTCATCCACAATCTGCTCTGTAATAAGAATGTCGCATATGATACTGCTGGTACCATACAATGATGGGAAACAGAAATCGATAAATTATTTGGGGACTAACTACAAGCAAGTTTAAATTTTAGAACCTTATTTTACATCATATTTCAAAATAAGTTTTAGGTTAATTAAAGATCTAAATTTAACAGTGGAGCAAACGTGCCATGAACAGGGCCATGGCTTCCCATTACCTGCGCCATGTTCTGTCGGTTAGGAGAAAGTCCACACTCAGGGGAAGGGGATTTAAAGCGGTGTGTCTCAGCAGAGGAGGTCACGTTAGGGTGTGTCCACCATGACTATTCATACTACATAGATGAATCCCAAGGTCATTGTGCGAGTGAAAAAAGTATAGACAAAGGAGAACACATGCTTTGATTTCATTTACATAAATTACAGAAAATGCCAAGTAACCTACAGTGATGTGTCTCTCCCCAAGCACAACCTGAGCATTCAAGGGAGTTAACACCTTGGGGGAGGGGAGGGACTTTGGCCAGCAGGCGATGGAACACTGGATAAATGTACCTCCTGTAGCAGCATCATTCCACTCATCCCTCACCTCTGCTCCCAGGACTACATTCCTTTATTTTTCTTTTTTCTTTTTTTTGGGGGGGGGATAGAGAGTTAGAAACATCGATGAGAGAGAAACATCGATCAGCTGCCTCCTGCACACCTCCTACTGGGGATGTGCCCGCAACCAAGGTACATGCCCTTGACCGGAATCGAACCTGGGACCTTTCAGTCTGCAGGCAGACGCTCTATCCACTGAGCCAAACCGGTTTCGGCCTTTTTTTTTTTTTTTTAGAGAGAGAGGAAGGGAGAGAAGGTGAAGGTTTCCCTATAAGCTTGGCATGATGCCACACCATTAGATTGGTTGCTTCGTAAACTGGCATTTGTGCTCATTTCTCATATACTGAGCATTTTTAATCCTCAAATGTAACTCCCTACATTCTCTCTTCTTGCAATACCCATGCCTATTACAAAGTTAAGATAGGAAATAAAGGACATAGATACTAGGCCTCATCTTCCCGTTTTCTCCCTGGAATATTTATTACAAATTATCTGGAGTTTCTAAGAAGAAAACTGACACCTAAGGAGCCTGGCTTACCCTGGCTATGATCAGGTAGAGAGATGGAGAGATAGAAACATCAATGAGGAGAGAGAAACATCAATTGGCTGCCTCCTGCACACCCCCCACCAAAGATCAAGCCCACAACCTGGGCATGTGCCCTGACCTGGAATCGAACCATGGAGAATTGGTGGGAAATAAGTGGAAGACAGCACCAAGGAAAGTAAGATCTGTCGCTGCCATATCTTAGTTGGCATAACCTTCCAGGTGTGGCCAACAATATCTGGACTTTTTTTTTTCCCTTCCTTTCTTCTTTCTTATCCCCTTCTCATAAAACAAACAAAAAAAACTAAGCTAAAACTAACATGCTTTCATCAGACAGCGGGATCTTCCTCAATGTCTCTGGACATCACAAGTCCTCAGATAACCATATTTGGCCTTCTCTCTTGTGGATGCCTAAACACATGGAAAATATTCCAGGATTCAAAATGCTCAGCCACGAAATCATCCGAGAGACAGAAATCAAAATGACCATGAGGTACCATCTCACACCTGTCAGAATGGCTATCATCAACAAACGACAAGTGCTGGCGAGGATGCGGAGAAAAAGGAACCCTCCTGCACTGCTGGTGGGAATGCAGACTGGTGCAGCCATTGTGGAGAACAGTATGGAGTTTCCTCAAAAAGTTAAAAATGGGAACTCCCTTTTGACCCAGTGATCCCACTTCTAGGAATATATCCCAAGAAACTAGAAACACCAATCAGAAAGGATATATGCACCCCTATGTTCATAGCAGCACAATTCACCATAGCTAAGATTTGGAAACAGCCCAAGTGCCCATCAGCAGATGAGTGGATTAAAAACCCGTGGTACATCTACACAATGGAATACTGCACTGCTGTAAAAAAGAAGGAATTCTTACCATTTTCAACAGCATAGATGGAACTGGAGAGCATTATGCTAAGCAAAATAAGCCAGTCAGAGAAATATAAATATCACATGATCTCACTCATTTGTAGAATATAATAAACAACATAAACTAATGAACAAAAATGGAACCTGAGACATAGAAGCATCGAACAGACCACCCAACCTCAGAGGAAATGCAGGGGGTATAGGGGTAAGAGATCAACCAAAGGACTTGTATGCAAGCATATGAGCATAACCAATGGACACAGAGAGTAAGGGTGTGAGGGCATGTGCTGTGAGGTGGGAGTGGCTGGGGGAGGTCAATGGGGGAAAAGGAGACTCATGTAATACTTAAAACAATAAAGAATTTAAATAAAAAAATAAAAGTAAAAATGCTCAGCCACCTGCATATACAAGAAATGAGCACAAATGCCAGTTTATGAAGCAACCAATCTAATGGTGTGGTGTCACGCCAAGTTTATAGATAAGCCTTCATCTTCCCTGAGTCAGGCCAGAGGGAAGCTCAGAGAATGGATTATAATTCAGCACCCACATCCCACAAATGTTGGAAGCTTCCTGCATGTTGTGACTAGAGTTGCTCAAAATCTGTCTGTCCTCCAAAATCTAGTTCATTGGCTTGCTAACTTAAAATTCTTTGGAGTTGTTTCTTCCGTTTACGCTAGATCAGCCAGCAGACATTGTTAAATTGCAATATGTTATCAAACTGTAATCTAGACCCACTTGTCGAGGTACTAGAATAGATTTGTTTCCCTGTTTATGAGGACATAGTACATAGGAAAGGAAAATGTTCTGGGAAAAAGATTTGATAGGTTCCAGAAATGTTCTGGAAATGGGCAGGCACTGAGTAGGTTAGAATACTAGTAGACTAGGTTGGTGTAACAAACAGACCCCTACCCCCAAGCTTAGTTGCATCAGAACAAAGGTCATTTCTTGCTCTCAAAACTCTCCCCATTGCTCCACACAGTCTCCAGGGACCTGGGCTGTCAGTGGCAATGCCATGTTCAACAAATGCCACCCTCGGGGTTGCATCCGAATCAGGCAGAAAAAGAACATAGCACATTTGGGAGGCTGTATGGGACAGGTTTTAGGTTACACCACACTCCATTGGCCAGAACTAATCACATGGCCCTCCCCTCCTGGGAGTCTGGACAATGTCATCTAGCTGAGTGCTCAGAGAGTGGGGGGTATAGGTTTTGGTAAACAATGAGCAATCCATAAGGAGACAAGGCCTGAGCAGGGCTTGGTTCCCAAGGTTAGTTATTTTTGAGGCAACATGAGTAACCTGGAGAAATCAGATGGAAAGAATGGAAGGTGAAGTTCAGTATTAGTATCTATTGTTCTGAAACAAATTACTACAAAACTTAATGACTCGAAACAACAATAAAATTGGTTTATTGTTTCTGAGGATTGGGAATCCTGGACCACCTTGCTGAGCAGTTCTGCTCTGGGTCATCTGAAGGCTTGACTGAGGTTGGAGGATTCACTTCGAAGCTGGCCCACTCACATGGCTGATACGTTGGCGCTGGCTGTTGGTGGAAGGTCTGTTCACACGGGCCTCTCTCTAGGGCCCTGTGAGGGTGTCTTCATGACATTGTCACGGGCTTCGTCCAGAAGGAATGGCCTGAGAGAACAAGGAGAAACATCATTGTCCTTTATGACCTGGTCTGGAAATCACCTCTGCCAGGCTCTATTGGTCTCACGGGCCAGCCGCGATTGAGTGTGGGAGGATGCAACATAGCAGCATGAACACCAGGAGGCAAACATCACAGGGGGCATCTTAGAGGCTGGCAACCAAAGGTTTCAAAGGTCAACTTGAACTAATCCACAATTAACTGTTCTATCTATTAATTAGCACCTCATTAGTGAACTGTATAAATTAGCTGTACACACTAAACTCAGACTAAGTCAATCTGATTCAGAGCCTGTATGTCCACCTTTCCTTGGCATGAATCGACATCTGAAACAAATCACCGAACAATCTTTGAAGTGAGCACCAGGCAAGCTTTCCCTGCTCTCTGCTTTCAGTTCTCATTCTCACTCTGCAATGAGCTCACTCCATCACTGCTCCCCAACCTGTCCCTGACCATGGGCCCAAGAACACACTTAGATTTTAATCTGAAAGCCCCATATTTTTTTTAACTCCTGGCGTGCTCTCTTCTTACAATCCCCATGACTGTTAAAAAGTTAAAATAAGAAATAAAGGAGATAGATATCAGGTCTCATCTTCCTGTTTTCTCCCTGGAGTTTTTATTGTAAATTAGAGACCCAGTGCACGAAATTCGTGCACTGGGCGGGGCGGGGGGGGGGTGTCCCTCAGCCCAGCCTGCCCCCTCTCACAATCTGGGAGCCCTCGGGGGATGTCCTACTGATGGCTCAGGGGATATCCTAAGCCACAGTCTGGCCTCCCTCTGCAGGAGGCGACCGGTTGATCAGGGAAAGGCACCACTCCCATCACCCTGCTGCTGCTGCCACTGCCGACTGCCGCAGCCGCCAAGGTGTTTTCATCAACACAGACTCCAGTCCCTTCACCACAAAAAAAAATGACAACTTTCTTTAGGCATTTTCAAGATGTCTCTTTCATAGGGTATGACATTTCTTTCTTTCTTTTCTTTTTATCCTCACATGAGGATATTTTCCCATTGATTTTTAGAGACCGTGGAAGAGAGAGGGAAAGACAGAGTGAAACATCAATGTGAGAGGCACACTTCAATTGGTTGCCTCCTGCATGAGCCCTGACCTGGGCCCCGGCCAGGGAGAAGCCTGCAACCTAGGTATATGCCCTTGATCAGAATTGAACCCAGGCCCAGCAGCCCAGCACTGCGGCCGCGGGGCTGGGGCTGGGGCTGGGGGCCGGACCCCTCTGTGTTGTTCTCTCCGGCTCTGGGGCCAGGATCGGGCTGCCCTGTCTGTTGCTCTTTCAGGCTCTGGGCCCGCACCAGGCCCCTCCTCCTGAGCTGGTCGTGACCGTTACAGCGTCCCAGCCTAATTTGCATTATAAATATATATTATCTGGAGTTTCTAGGAAGAAAAGGAGCCTGGCTTACCCTGGATGAGATAAGGTGCTAGACTCACTAGCAATGTGGCTATTGCTGTGTATCGTGTTTGTTATACCTCTTGCATATAGAACGATTAGCTAGGAATAGGAAAGATCCAACATTGCCATGGTGCCCAGTGGCAGTAACTCTGAATCTAGTACCATATAGAATATATCCAGTCGCAGGCAAACTCAAACACAGTCTGAAAAAAAAAACAACACAAAAAAAACAAACGTTATGCATCTCAAAATACTAATTTATAGCTGATAATCTGAACTTCCTGAAATTTTGGATAGTTTGAAACAATTCTTTATCCTGAAATACTTTTACAGCTTGACTTATATCTGGGAGGGGTGCTATAAAACCAGCAGTGCCCGGATACTTGGGTGAAGCAGGAAGAATTTTTATCTTCCTTTTACCAATGACTCTACCTTACCTTAGCAGTATAGTGTCCCCCAGAATTCAGTAGAATGAAGCTGTGAAAGTGTAATTCTGTGAAAAAGTAATGCTTGACAAACAGAAGATGGACAGGGAGGAACCACTGTAACAGCACACCTGGCCGGGGCAGCCACCGCACAGGCCACTGAGGCCTGGAAGCCGGCCTGGCTGCTCCTTTCTGAACATGGACTTTGGCTTGACTGCCTTTGGGTGGCATCTCTCTCTCGAGCCATTCTGACATTTAGTTCGGACACATTATTATCATCGCCATGTTCACAGGGATAACACACCAGTGCTATTTCCATTGCTTGGGTAGGAAAAAAAGAGGACATTTGAAACTGTGAGTGATGACCAGGCGACGTGACCGTGATGAATGCTCAGTGTGGGAAGGGGCGCTTCTGTCGGTGGGCTCTGCGCCCGAGCCTCAGGAATGGAAGCTGCCTAAAGGGAAACTCGGTGTCTTCTTTCTTTTCTTTTCTCTTTTTTCTTTCTTTTCTTTTTTTCCTGACAAGAAGAAAAGTATTCATCAAATCTGCATCCAATTAAAGGTGTTGCTTCTTCAAGGAAATTACTGAAGGAAAATACGTAGGTTTCCCTTTTGAATTTGGATTTTTGTTGGGAAGAATGTCTTCATCACAGCCTTCCCTCCACAGAAAGGAATGATGTTTTCTAAAGGCTCCAGGCTTTTTCTTTTCTGCTTACCTCCAGCACGATTTACTTTTCTGGCCATTTCTCAATGAATATAACTCAAGTCCATATTTCTTCAAAGTTTCCCAGCATTGTTCATAGATAAATATATATAAATTTACTAGAGGCCCAGTGCACAAAATGTGTGCACGGGTAGGGTCCCTAGCAGCTGCTGGCTGCCGGCCGGGGCCTCCCTTCCCCCAGCTGCCTGCTGCCACCGCTGGCCAGGGGCAGGGGAAGCCCACGCCCACCATGTTCCGCACCGCCCCCTGGTGGTCAGCACACATCTACCTCCCTGTTGGTCAAACTCCTGCACGTGGGGATAATTTGCATATTAGCCTTTTATTATATAGGATATTTGTATGTTCTCTAAAATGTACTTAGCAGATAGTAAATAAAGCCAAATTTTAAGATATTAGATTCCTCCTCAAATTGAAGATTAAGACATATGCCCTGGACTAACTGTACTATAGCAATGTTTAACTATTTAACTGTTACTTTGCATAATTTCTGCAATTTCTCTAGAAGTACATTTAGAAAATGGCAGGGTACACAGCAGTAAATGCAGATTTAATACTCTCCTTTGAAAGTTTTTTTTTTTAACCCTAACTTTTAGCCACCAGTATTCTGTAAATTGGTTTTAAAAACTCCACATTTTCTGAAATAATTCCACATTGCAAGGTGTCTGATTCCTTCTGGTCCTTGACAATTAGGACAAGAGGGTGGGAGGAGTTTCCTTGATGTCCTCAGGATAAAGTGCCAAAACAAAGGACAGCAGAATCTGTCAGAAGCAATTTCCTTCTTACCTCTGTGGCGGGAAAAGGTGCCTAAACCAGACTTTACACAGAAAGAACCCTTGTACTTCTCCAAACATGCCACGCTGCCTCACAACTTTCTAATCTTCTCCTTTGCACGGGTAACTCTTCCTTTGCCTGTTTCTGTGGTGAGTTACTGCTCATCCTACCAGACTAGATGTCACCCCTACGTACTGTGTAGGAAGCCTTGCATTGCATACCACTTAGCATATGTCTCCGTGACAGCAGTTATCCTCTGGCTGTTACTTGTGCATGATGATCTTCCCTACTAGACTGTAAGATCACTGAGGGCAGGAACTGTCAGCCGTGACCTTCGAGTACTCAAGCTCAATTCAGCCCAGCACGCTGCATGTGCTCAATACCTGATGAAAAAGAGACAAATGTCATACTCTCCTATCGTGCTTTATGTACTCTATGAAGTTCCCTCTGTTCAAGATAAAATACTTATTTTGGAATTTTATAAAAGTTTATGCACTTCTATGGGAAATTTTTTGTGTGTGCAAATTTGGATATCCTAATCTGTTTTCCAAGAAAATTTCAAATTATATTATTTTAAACTTGTAATATAAAGTGCAATCAGCAACCTAAAATGTTTAAGCATCAATGCATATTTCCATTTAACTACTTGGTGCACAAATATGTCACATAGTTATATATACACATTGGTAAATAGTACCCCCCATTTTAAGGTGGGGGTGTGTGTCTATGTCATCTCTACTCAAACATGAGTGGGCTTAGAACTGCTTCAAAAAAAGAAAAGAAAAGAATCTTAACTTGAAATGAACCACAGAACCAAATGTAAGTGCTAACTACAAAACGTCTATAAGAAAACAGAAGAAATATATTATTGACCTTTGCTTATGCAAAGATTTTTTTAAATAAAAAATACATAAAGTGCAGGAACTATAAAAGAAAAAATTGATAAAATGAATTTGATCAAAATTAAAAACCTTTACTATTTTAAAGATAGTTAAGAAAATTAAAAGTTAGTCATAGACTGACTGTGGGAAGTTAAGATGAACCAAAACGAATTCAAGCTGGTAAATACCTAAAGCAGGCCCTCGTGGGGTTGAGAATTAACTGGTAAGAGGCCTATGGAGGGGCCTCAGAATGATTCCTCTGGAGGCCCTGGGCTGTGCTGCCCCTTCAGGAGAGGCCTGATGTCCAAGGCCACTCCCTTCTGGGGGCGCCTGCATCCAATCAAAACAGGGGTTAGAGGCCTGGCCCTTGTGGCCCAACGTGAAACTGCTTTGGGCCATCCCAGTTTCAGAACTCCCCGTGGGACGTGGGACGGGCTGAGGCTGTTGGGCCTGCTTTGCAGCAGCAAAATGGTATAACACTATTCCAATATTTGTGGAAAAGACTATTGTTTCCACAATAAATTGTCTGGATCTGCTGTCAAAAATCTATTGACAGCCCTACTGTTTGGCTCAGTGGATAGAGTGTCGGCCTGCAGACTGAAGAATTGTGGGTTCGATTCCGGTTAGGGCACATGCCTAGGTTGCGGGCTCAATCCCTCATAGGTAAGGTGACCAGACGTCCTGCTTTTGGCAGGACAGTCCCGATTTTTAACAATTTGTCCCGCATCCCGCGGCGTTTAAAAAAAGTCCTGATTTTTGGAAAGAATGCACGACAAGCTAGGGAACGGCGGGAGAACGGGAAGGGAATATACGGTTTTTGGCGGCCATGTGGCTATTTAGCCAGGATATGAGTTTTATATTATTTTTGTTAATTCTATAATGTTAAACTTTAATAATAACAAATAATTGTTGAGAACTGATTATCGAGAACTGCTTATCAAAGTTCGCATTGTTGATCAGTTATTAGAATTCGACCACCATTGTTTGGACTTAATGAACAATGGCATTTTTTAGGATTGGCAACGACGAAAACATTTTGTAACTGTCTCTCAGACGATACACATCGTACTGCGTGCTAGTAAGCTAGTTAAACAAGTGATGTCATTACAAATCAGCTATTCAGATAATTTAGGTAAGTAATTTATTTATTTATTTCATAAATACATAAATTTTCTTGAATTTAGCAGACAGTACTCATATTATTTATATTTTATAGTGGTGGCAAAAAGTCTAGCGCTGGCCATGAAAGTGACACTTACGACTTACGTTACGGCAAATTCAGAGGAAAAATAATACAAGTTAGTATTGTTATTATTTAGAAAGAAATATAAGACTAAAATAATTTTTAAAATATAGTTACTTTATAACAATCAAATTAATTTAACTTATAAACTAACAATAAAATATGTTTATGTAATTATGTACCTACTTACTGTGTTTTTAAGCAATATGTATATAATAATTTATAATATAATTTTAAATTATTTTTTTTAGATTTTTTAACATAATGAGTAAGAAAAGAGGATGCAAATTCAACGACGATCTAAGAAGTGAATTTCCTTTGATTAAAAAAACCAAAAGCGATTACAATATAGACCAAATTTTTAATGAAGAACCCCCCCCCCCCCCCCCCCCCCCGGGCTGAAACCGGTTTGGCTCAGTGGATAGAGCATTGGCCTGCGGACTCAAGGGTCCCAGGTTTGATTCTGGTCAAGGGCATGTACCTTGGTTGTGGGCACATCCCCAGTAGGAGGTGTGCAAGAGGCAGCTGATCAATGTTTCCCTCTCATCTATGTTTCTAACTGTCCATCCCTCTCTCTTCCTCTCTGTAAAAAATCAATAAAATATATTAAAAAAAAAAAAGAACCCCCCCCCCCCCTCCCTGCCCCGGTCAATGGTGTCCCACTTTACCAATGTTAAAATCTGGTCACCTTACTCATAGGGGATGTGCAGGAGGCAGCCTATCAATGATTCTCTCTCATCATTGATGTTTCTGTTTCTCTCTCCTTCTCCCTTCTTCTCTGAAATCAATAAAGGTATTTAAAAAATAAATAAATTGACCATAAACATAAGTTCACTTCTGAACTCTCAATTCCATTCCATTGAGCTATATATCTATCTTTATGCCAGTGCTATTCTGTTTTGATTATGGTAGTTTTTGTAGTAAGGTTTAAATCACTGTGAGCCTTTTAATTTGTTTTTTTCCCAAAAAAAAATTGATTTTGGCTAGTAGTCCCTTGCCTTTTTATATGAATGTTAATATCATTGGCAGATTCTCAAAAATAATAAAGGCAGCTGCATTTAGATAGGAATTACACTGGATCTGTAAACGAATTCTGGAAATATTGCTATAATATTTCATAGTTTTCAACATATACATCTTGCACTTCTCCTATTAAATTTATTCCTAAGTATTTTAACTTTTTTGGTGCTATTGTAAGTTGAATTGTTTTCTTATTTAATTTTAAAATTTTTCATTGTCAATACATATAAATATTGATTTTTATATAATGATCCTGTACTAGTATTCTGGAACATTATTGAACTCTTATTAGTTCCAATAGTTGTTGTGTGTGTGTGTGTGTGTGTATGTATTCCTTAGGATTTTCTATATATTAAGATGTCATCTATGAATAGAGATTGCTTTACCTCTTCCTTTTTCAATATAGATGATCTTCCTTCCTCCCTCCCTTTCTTCCTCCTCCCACCTCTCTCCTTCTCTCTCTCTCTCTCTCTCTCTCTCTCTCTCTCTCTCTCTCTCTCTGTCTCTCTCTCTCGACTAATTGTCCTGGCTGGAACCTGAAATACTCAGTCTTTCACCATTAAGTGTGGTGTTATCTGTGGATTTTTTTCATAGATGCTGTTTGTCAGGCTGAGGAAGTTCTCTTTTTTATTCCCAGTTTGTTGAATGTTTTTATCATGAAAAGGAGGTGGATTTTGTCAAATGCCTATTCTGAGTTTATTGAGATGATCATATAGTTTTTGCCCTTGATTCTATTAATACAGTTTATTATGTCCATTGGTTTTTATACATTAAACCAATCTTGCACTTCTAAGATAAATCTACTTGATCATGGTTCACAATCCTTTTTATATGCTGCTGGGTTCAGTTTGATAGTATTTTGTTGAGGATTTTTGTATATATATATAAAGTATACTGGTCTACAGTTTTCTTATGATGTCTTTGCCTCGGTTTGATCTCAGGGTAATGCTGCCTCTTAAAGTCTTAAAATCTTCAGGATACTGGTTTCCTCTGGGAAAATAAGAAGAGGAATGGGAGATTCAAATGCAAGAGTTTAGGTCTTGAAAAAGACACATAACATTTGTTAAATAGAAGTGGTAAATAAGAGAAATATTTTACAATTACTTTTAAAACTGAATCATGTTACTCCTTTGCTTAAAACTATTCAGTGCCACCACGGTGCACTTAATAAAATTCAGATTCCCACCTCAGGCCCTCCCTGATCTGACTCTAACTGCCAAAAGCCACTCCTTGTGCTGTTCTCCTCTTTGCTGGCCATGTTTTTCCAACTCAGTTTCCTCAGTCCCCCTCTTTCCTGGACACTTCTGGCTCCTCCAGCTTTCAGTGGAAATGCTATCTCAGTGCAGCCATCTCTGATATCAGTAATGTCCGCGCACTTTCACCATCCCTGCTAATGTCTTTCCAGTGCTTCTCTTTCCAGAATGACTTTAGTTTTATGTCTGTTTTCCTCACTGTGCTTTGAGCTCTAGCCAGGGACACTGATGTATTCCTAGCCTCTAGGACAATGACTATCATATACTACACTCACTTATATGGTCCAATCCTATATAATAAAAGCCTAATATGCAAATTGTCCCCTTGGGTGGTCGTTCCACTGGGAGTTCGACCACTCACTGTGATGTGCACTGATCACCAGGGGGCGGTGCAGAACATGGTGGGCGTCGGTGACGCGGCACTGGCAGCGGGCGGCAGTGGAGGCACTGCCAGCCCTGATGGGACCCAACAAGAGTGGGACCACAGTGGGATGGTGGAGCAGGTGAGCGGGCAGTGCCAGGCCAAGGTGTTTGCAAGTGGGGGCCTGATCGCCAGGCCGATTGCCCCGCAGACAGCAACCAGCAGTGGCAGCAGGTGCTGAGGGAGCCAGGCGGGGGGACCTGGCCCTGATTGATTGCCCCACAGGTGGGATGGTGGAGTAGGTGTGGGGGCAGCACCAGGCCAAGGCAGGGTGCCAGGCAGGGCTGCGGGGCTGCGAGGCTGGGAGTGAGAGCTGGGGCTGCGAGGCTAGGTGTGGGAGCAGAGGCCCAATTCTCACAGGCCACCCTGAGGGACACCACCTGTGCACAAATTCGTGCACCAGGCCTCTAGTTTAATATAAAGATTGTGAATCTACAACCATAACGTTAGTATCTTAGATAGGTCACATATCTTCATTTTCTTTAAATAAAGTTAAACTCAGTCTAAAGCCCAAATCCTGCATGGATGGTGGGAAATGCAATGCTAATCAACATTGACAGTTGGAGTAGGGGAGGGTGTGCTCATCGACTCTTCACCATCCCATCCCCCGAAATCCTCTGCGTGGGACCCCTAAATCACCACTTGTGACCCCACTCCACTCGCACCAAGTCTTCTACACCCTCTGGCCCCATCCAATGCCCCCTCCCTTCTATTCTAAGTCACCTCAAATAATTTCTTCAATGATGAGACACTTTTGCAAAAGACTGTAAGAGCATTTACCTCACATTCTTCCCCGAGACTAGGGAGGAACCTAATGAAATTGCTGATGGAGAAAGAAATGTAGGAGGGAAAAGCACAAATCTTAATAGACATCTCAAAAACGAGTTTTTTCCACAGGGGGAGAAAAACGACTAAATGAATGAATGAATGTATTCCAGTGACTGAAGCTAATAATTTGACATTATTGTGGCCCTTGGTGATCGAAACCCAGGCTTTTTCTCCAGCCACACTCTAACTCTGGACATTATTTCTGGATTTGGGCTATGCATTAAAATCTCCTGGGTAACTTTAAATACCATACGGATCTCATCCCAAAATGAGTCTGAGTCTCTGGCGTTCCTTCAAAGTCTCCAGCTACACTGGTCTTTTTTTCTACAGATTGAAAAGTAGAATGATTTTTCTCAATATTTTGAACTAGGTCATTAAACTGGCTTTCACTTGTAGCTGTTTCCATAATGAATGACTGGCCTGTAATCTTCATCTTTCAGTTCAGCTATTCTCCTTAGAGAAGTCTTCCCTGAGCCGCCAAACCTGGCCAGGGCACATCTTCTATGCTTCATGGCCCCTAATACCTGTGCTTTAGAGCACTTGTCATAGTTTGTAATTATTCTCTTGTGTTACCTTTTAAAAACTGTATGTCTCCCATATTAGATTGTAAGGCCCATGAGGACAGGGGATATTGCAAAATTTGTTCATAATTATATTCAGAGCTTACATTATTAAAGGGAAATAACAATAATTTGTGGAATGAATACTTGAATGAATGAATGAATATATGCATGCATGTGGGAGCCTATGAACATTATACTTGGAATATATAATATATGATAAAGATAAGAAATTATACTCTTTTTTATTGATTTCAGAGAGAGGAAGGGAGAGGGAGACACACAGAGAGAGAAACATCAATGACAGAGAAACATAAATCAGCTGCCTCCTGCACAACCCCTACTGGGCATGTGCCCTGACCAGGAATCAAACCGGCGACCTCCTGGTGCATGGGATGATGATCAACCCCTGAGCCACACCAGCCAGGCGATACTCCTTTTGTTTAATGAAGTTTGGAAGACCTTACAAATCTTTCATAGATGGTGTGTTAACAGCCTAGTTTTAAAATATTTTGTTTATGATTTTAAATCTACATCAAACAGCATTAGTAAGTAGAGTTTCTGAGAAATATTTGAGAATTAAATTTAATTTTCCAAGTTGAATAAAGAAAACTGAGTCTTGGCATGTCACTGAATGAACAAACAACTTTGAAAGTTTTACAAACTACATTATTTGTACTGATGTGCAAAAGTCATCCTACAAGCACCAAATGCGTGTCAAAACAAAAGCAGAGTATCCTTTCCAGGAATTCTTTAGTAGATAGAAGCAGATTCTGGGTTTTATCAGACAGTGTTTGATCATTTATTTATTAAAAAAAAAAAAAGCTCAGATGCACTGTGGATTTTCAGTGAAGTCTGCTTATAAATACAGTACTTAATTTGAAGTACTGTATTTATTTTAGAAATTTATAGATTTGTACAAAAAAATTCTTTACTGAAAAAAATATAAATCTTTTACTACAGTATTTTTTCTTCTTTAAAAATCGTATTATTAAAGGACTATAGTTTATCATTTAAAAATACTTAGCTCTATCTCTCAACAACTCAGTTTTTGTTTTCTAATTGTTTGTTTTTTTAAAAAGCCTAGATGATGAAATTATAATTTATAGGCTGAGTATTCAGTTCTTAGGGTGCTTTGAAAAAATAATTAGCCATATAATTGCCTTCATATGTGACGTCTCTAAGTGGAATGCCTATGGTAGGTTAGAATATATAAGATACTAATTTTGTTTCTTTTAAAGATCATGTCTGGGTATCTGCTCTCTGCTTTGCAGATACCAGTTATATGTCGCTGTTTCGCATTTAAGGACAAGTGGTATTTACAAAGCCCTTAGCTGCGTCTAACGTTCTGCTCCGTGGATTGTGTTGCTGAGAGGCGCGCGGCCGGGCAATCACACCCTGTGTGGAGGGAGGCAGTCAGGTTCTCTCTGGGCTCAGGAACACTTGCCTCAATCCAGGAAGCTCACTGATAACATTGCTTCAACGACTCCGATGGCTTTTTCTCCCCTCAGTTGATCTTTGAAACTGTTGCCCTCGCATTTTTAGAGGGCATTTTAAGCAATACTTACGAAGCAAATATCATCGAGGATCTGTTGTGTGGCAGACACTGGGTGCACAAAAAACAAAGGTAAATGCATTCGGTGCTTTCAGAAAAGTTATTTGCATCACTTACTTGTTGGCTTTTTTTTGCTTCTAAGGAGTCGGTCTTGACCTAAGTGACACCTTTTTAGCAGGAGGCAGGTGATGGCATTTGTTGGTCACCTTTCAAGTGCCAGGTACCTCATGCACATTAACAACTCCGGTGCTATGCCTCAGATCCCTCTGGGATAAGTTATTGTTGCTTCATTTTGCAGATGGGGAAACTGAGGCTCAGAGGGTAGAATCACTTGCCCAGGAGTGAGTGGCAGAATGTCACCCTGCTGTCTGGGAAAAAAGTCTCTGGAAACTAAGAACTCAGAAGAAATGGTAGAAGATGGAGCCTTGTCTCTCTTGCTGAAAGATTGTTCTTTAGAAGATCAAAGCGAAATATCAGTGAGAATATTAGAGGGAGGGAGGTCGCAGCAGTGGCACCAGGAGAGAAATAGATGCTTTTGCCAACGGCAGGGGTGAGTTTGAAAAGGAGCTCGCCCTTCCCCAGTGTTCCACATTAGCAAATTGCTCAGCACTTTTCCCTGTGAGCCTGTGAGTTTTAACACAAGCAGTTCTTTTGTATGACAAGCATGACGCCCATTCTTCTGGTACTTGTATGGAGTCCCTTAACAGCAAAATGATGCAAATATTTGTCTCCCGGCCACTAGGCACACTGTATTTCAATCTAAGACCTGCAAGTAGTAGCTTATGAGCCACCTGTAATGGTCCTGAGCATCTTTCCTCAATCTATATTCACATCAGTTCCACTTTCAAATTAGTCAAATGGGAAGCTGAAGCTACCCAGTCAGAGCTTAACACCTCTGATTTATGGTCAGAAGTATCTTAATAGGATCATTCATTTTCCTCCGCTCATTCAGAACATCTGATGTTACAAGTTTCTAGAAATGTTCATGCATCCTCTGGTTCTGCAAAAATATAATCTTTATCTCCCAAAGTGACCTTCAGATGAGCAGGAAATGAAAGCTGGACGGCCTTTCTCAGTCACCTTGCCTTGCTTTATTGATGTGTCATAATGGAAATCTTGAGAGCCAGAAATCTCAGAATTATTATGATATTTTAATCTTTTTAGGTTAAGTGTAAATGTGAAGGTGTGGGGCAGAAAGCATTAGTGTAGGCCTGGCTTTATGAAGTATCTCTTTCTTGCCCTTTTCTCCTTGTACAATTGCTTTAGAGAGGACGTCTCTTCTGCAAATCCACAATTTCTGGGCTTTTGTGAACTTGGTCTTATACCTCTTATTCCTTCATAAGTGACGTGACTTATGAAATTGGTTGGAACAACTCTAAGGTCCCAACCCCCAGGCCTCTACTCACCACCATCGCCCTCCCCACCTGGGCACCCAGCACGAGGTCCTTTGTTTCCACTACACATTTTAAAAACATTTGCAGACAAACGCATCTAACTACAGTCTGGCTACTAGTCTCCGTCCTCACAGGAAACCCGTCTGTGTAAACACGTGCTCTGTGCAGCTTGAGACAGCACACGGCAAGGCACAGAGCGGGCTGTGCCCAGAGCATTCCAACTTTTTAAGCAAGCGTAGGCTCGCCAGTGGTCCTGCTCAAAAGCTAAAACCTGGCTGATATTCTACTTCTTGAGCATGAGCTCTCAATTCCAAACCCTCGGAGTATGTCTTTTTATGACATGGACCCCTAAATTGGTACTCTACGATATTCTTTTGCTGGAATGAACTCTTAGTAATGGATCAGTGGCTTACCTGAGGTAATCATCCATTCTCCTGAGGCAGAAATAATTGCTGAATATTTGATTCTAAGTGCATCTCAAGGGCAATAAAATATTAGGGTGAATTGGTGAATTTACAGAGCCACTCTAGTAAATATCAACATAATCCTTCCAACATCCTGATTTCTGTTTTAGCCACAAGATCACTCTAAAATACTTGGTTTTAACTGTGCCCGAGACTGCCAGATATTTCTTAATGTCTCCTATCACTTCATACATACTGTAGGAAAAAGTGTATTGACTTTATTTTTAGTTGCTAAATTAATAAATTCTCATTGTAAAGAAAAACCAAGCACAGAAATGTACAAAATGAAAAGTAAAAGCTGCTTCTCCCTTAGCCAGTTAGGCTCAGTGGATAGAGCATCAGCCTGCAGATCAAAGGGTCCCAAGTTCGATTCTGGTCAAGGGCACGTACCTCGGTTGCAGGCTCCTCCCCGGCTTGGGCCCTTGTCAGGGTTTTTGCAGGAGGCAACCAATCGATGTGTTTCTCTCACATCGATATTTCTCTCTGATTTTCCCTCTCTCTCCCACTCTCTCTCTCTAAAAATCAATGGAAAAATATCCTCGGGGGAGGATTAAAAAAAGAAGAAGAAAGCTGCTTCTTACCAAACTCAGTCTCCATAGATAACCACTTAGGAGTTTAATTTGTGTGATTCCATGTGTTTCATAGAAAAGCAGATGTATAGATATGATGTTCAAATACATTTAAGAAGTATATTATGGCAGTGTATTTCTATCCTAATGTTTGTAATATGTCCTCAGTGTTATAGTTCCCATCTTTTTTCTGAGGGCTGTAGACTGTGGCAGTAACCGCAGAAGGACTGTCTTGAAAGTGGTGGGCTGTCATCTCAGCTATACAATTGGGCCATACCGAATGGATTGAACATCTGACACATTACATTTTAAGGTCTCAAGGAGATACTTTATGATAAGATTTAACAGACTACATACTCTTTCCTTTAGGGAGGCCATAAAATTCCCAGATTATAGGAGCAGGTCTTGTGCTCAAGTATTCAATTCTCTATTTTTAAGCTTGATTTTTCTTTTATCAAGATCTGTCAATGGTACTTTGGTTAAGTTACCTCCTCTGGCCAAGGACTCCTTTCCTACATATTTGTTTTTATAATCATGTGGTTTTAAGAAGTAGAACTTCCTGTCTATGAGACTCTACTAAGGAGCATTCTTTTGTTGCTGAAGAGATCTAGCTGAGTTAATGAGATTGTTAATATAAACTGATGAGGCCCAAAGGTTTGTGATAGCTCAAAAAAAAAAAAAAAAGAAAAAGAAAAATCATAAAGCTAACAGGAAGTTTCACAGTGCAGAAAAGTGCCTCTTCTACCTGATAATAAACAGAAAAGTGTCTGCTTCAGTCTTTTATTGACAAAGAAGGGAAGATGGCAGGGAGTGGGATCCCGCATCTATACATCAATATGGCATAAAAGTTAGGTCCAAGTAGAAAAACCCTAGGTCCTGGTTTTTTTCTTCAGATACATTTTACCCACGGAAAGACAAGTCATGGATGAAAGAATGCTTTCTTTTCTACTGGTAGCCACTTTAGGTTAGATACTATGTTCTGCAAAGTAGGATTTCAAAAATCTTTGCTCCCATGCGCATACAATTGTCCTCTCCAGCTAACTCCGCCAGTCCCTTTCCGTGGTTAGAAAACTTCAGTGCGAAACAGCCATGCTACAGCTCTTTTAATTGCCTTCTCCCCATTTTATTTTTATTGACTATGATCGTAAGACATCAGAATCAGTCTCTTGCCTTGCCACTGGTAATGGCCACTAGAATGGGACACGTTTCTCACTCTCCCGTAAGTAGGGACATAACAACAGGAGTCCCTCTAGTTTCGCTTTCTCTTTTCTCTCTTCAGAATCAAAGTCGATAGTCAGCAGTTTGTGCCAACATAAATCTTGTTATTGTTTATACCAACTCACCCTTTCTAATGCTATTAGAACCCCGGCGGACAGAGACCCCAGAGATTTGCTCATCTTGAAGCTCTAAAACGGCACCACTTTTATGACCACAGGAAAGCCTTGATCTGTCACTTTACCCCTCCGACTGTTACTCACTGTGATTTCTGGCGTTTCTTTCTTGCTCGTTCCCTTCTACTCCCACCCCCCATTTGATTGTAAGGGAAAATATTTGGAACAGATAAAGAGAAGCATGGATGATGAGCAATGCTTAGTTGAGTTCTATAAAACTCTGCGGTGCCTAGAAAGTCTGCATTCCGTGTGCTGTGTATACCTATGGCTTCCTCAGAACTCACCCCATTATTCTGGGGGGGTTACGGGAGCTCTGAGAACAAGAAGGGGGAAGGGAAAGCAGGGCCTTCTCCTCCCTGACGAGGACCTGGCTTGGTCCCCCAGGACCCTGCGAGGGCCCCGCAGACCCAGGTCCAGGCTGAACGCTGCTGCTTCCAGGCTGCGGGGTTCAGGCAAGACACCGGCTCCTCCCGCCTTCAGTCTCCTCACAGGAATCATCACATCTGCCCCCCGGAGCTGCTGCGAGGCCCAGATGAAGGGATGTGTGTGGGAGGGCGTCGTAAACCTGTGTCACACAATAAATACTCACACTTAAAAAGCCAGTTGCTTAAAAGAAAGGGAAAAAAGGTTTGGCTATGCGAAAGAGCCAGCACTCACCTGCTCAGGCATCTAAAAGTCACAGTCAAATGGCCCCGTGATCTTTTGATTTAAAGACAGATATTTCAGAGCGTGTCTCTACACAATCGAAACTTTTAAAAATATTGTTTCAGTTTTCACAGTGTTGTAGAATAAGAAGGTGTTGTCATTTGACACATGAGAGGACAATGGCGTAAAAAAGTATGTCCCTTGCCCAGGCCCCGTGTTACTTGGGGCCAAAAGCGGTCCAGTTTTGACGGCCTGGGCTGTCTCAGCCTCCATGGGAAGGGGCAGGGGGGGGGGGGGGAGGGAAGCTCCTCCGGGGAAAGGGCACACGTTCTCTAATGAGGCTCACCTTGCATTAACCCTTTGCTCCAGCCCAGAACTGTATTAACTGTACCTTCATTTTATTCTGTTTCCCGATTAAAATAAATCTGTTTTTCAACATCTCCTTGTAAAGATGCAATTAGAAGCAGGGTTAATAAATAGAGAAAACGGGGCAGAGAAACTTCCTAAGTGCCTACGTCAGCCGTACATCTTCAAGTTGAAAGCTTCCTTTTTCCATTTTCTCCTTCTGTGCTCCACACATGTAAAATGTGCAAAATATAGGCTTTTCGTGAGGTTTATGCAAACACCGTGATGGTGAACTGATCATTGCCACTGAGTCATGGGAGAATTGAGAGTGAAATCTATTGTCTTTCCTACCCACGAGGATTTCAAAAACAGATTCACATTAAAAACTTCACTTGGAAGAATGCTTTGCTTCATTTTCTGACCAGTGGGTTTATGTGTGAACAAAATAACAATGCACAGGGTGAATGAGACGAAGATCTGGAGTAGATGTGTCTTGGGATTTCTAGTCATTTTGGTCTCTGAACCTTCTCAGGAAGTTACTTAACCCAACTTCAGTTTCTCAGCCCATAAGGCAAATAATTGACCTTGGAAGAATAATCCTAGAAGCCCTCAATGTATGAATGGGTTAGTACCGTGGTCGGCAAACTGCGGCTGGCGAGCCACATGCGGCTCTTTGGCCCCTTGAGTGTGGCTCTTCCATAAAATACCACGGCCTGGGCGAGTCTATTTTGAAGAAGTGGCGTTAGAAGAAGTTTAAGTTTAAAAAATGTGGCTCTCAAAAGAAATTTCAATCGTTGTACTGTTGATATTTGGCTCTGTTGACTAATGAGTTTGCCGACCACTGGGTTAGTATATAAGCCAATGGCCTGAAATTTGAAATTTACTTTTTCCCTGGCAGTATTTTTAGAAATGCCATTTGGTTCCTCAAGGAGTCTGCAAAAACCTCCCCCACAGACAACCAGGATCTCTAATGCTATTCAAGCGGCAGCTCGCACTCCGACTCCTCACACACCTCTCCGCCCTGGCGCACCAGCCTTGGAGGGAAAAGATTCAGAGGACAATGGCTCCTCCAAAGAGCAGGTGGATGGGTATTTTCGAGGTCCAGTGACTTATCTCTTACGGTTTGTTAGACAAAGTATTTCTCTAACATACCCCCCCTGTGTGACTGAGGAACAAAGGGTTTAGGGTTTGCTTCCTCCAATCACTTCTCCCGCATGTAGATTGTTCTCTAGCCAAGCTTTCAGTGCTTGGGAGCTCGCTGTTGGGATGCCTTAGCCCCCCGCACTCAGGGCAGGGTTAGCGAGTGAATGCGTTGAAACCTAATCTGCCCAAAGCCAGGGTTCTAGAGATTTAGTGCGTAAGGAACAATTGTTGTTTTCAAAACAAAAATGATGTCTTAGGACTTGAAAATGGCCATTAAAAAATACGTAAGCTATACAACCTAAAAAGCACCAAATTTAAGTTGGGAAATGAACTATAATCTTTCGTTTTGAATAGAAACAGTTATCACTTAGCATCTTCTAGAAACTTCTTTGTGTTTAAAGAAGGGAAAACATATTCACACTTTAACTTACATGCTAAGAAGATTTACATTTAGCAGATGGTTCCTAAAAGAGGACAAATTAAAATTTAATGGTCTCCAAATGTAAAGGAAAACATTGGTTTCATGTAATCTTTTGGTAAAAATAAGTGAACTTTAAGGATTAGCTCAAATATGAGAGTGAAAATAAAACCTTACATATACCCCAACACACTCTCTTTATAAAAGACCATGGATATGCTATCGTAAACTAAAAAGGAAATTAATTCCAATGGCAATAATAGCAGAATAAGTAAATCTTATTAATAGATGACTACTATTCCATGCCAGATTTGGAATATAGGCCAGTATATCTACATTATCGTCCCTCTTAGCCTGCTGGCATGTGCGAGCTGGGTTCCTCTGTCTCTGGGATGACTCCCAGGGGGAGGGGGTGGTAGGGCACATGGCCACATATGAAGCGGTCTTTTCCCAACATTCGGATCTTTGTGTTTCAGAGTATTAACCAGATTACAGGTCATAATCTGTAAAAGCTCCCCTGCTAGTGCCCTGCTTGACTTCTTTCCAGATGAAATCTCTTCAAACAAATCCTGGATCACAAAGATACTCTGTTTCGTGTCTGGAGCCAAAAAGAAAAAAAAAAAATGCATATAGAAAGACAAGTATCCGCCAAGGGTAAAGAGCTAGATTGATGAGGTTCTGCGTTTATCACCTCTGGGAAAAAAATGTTCCTGTGAAAGAAGCCAATTGCAACATTTAGGATGAAGTAATTCATCTAGTGATTCTTCTTCCATTTGAACTTTTCATTTCCTTGTGCTTTTTTATGGATGCCCAGTTTGAATGTGTCTAGATAAGGACATGACTTATTTATTGGCACTAAGAGCTTCTTATAAATTTCATATAATTTGTGGATTTTTAATAATCCCTCTAATTGTTTCTTTACATGAGTTACCACTTTTTTTAAAAGCCAAATTTCATTTGCTTTATGACAGCAAACGAACGAAAGAGAAAATTACGGTTTAAATAAACAGCTATCCTCCTTGGCAGCCCAAACCCATCCTTTGGCTCATAAAACACTCCTGATGGGGCACCCTATTATTTTTAAGGGGTTCATGAAATGGACAGAATTCAATTGTTCTCTTTTGTTCTTTCAGCATGCAGACAGGATATTTATGGAAAAGCACTCTAAAAAAAAAAAAAAAAGGCAAAACCTTCCATTCTCATTGGGAAGGTCTGGGGTAAAGCTGCTATAATCCAGCTTGCTTGCTAAATGCCCTCAATTTTTCACACACATTTTCCCCCAGAGGAGAACTTTTTAACTCAATGGCTATTTGCTAGTGTCCTTTAGTTTTTTCACATGTGAGTGGTTTAGAACTTGTTTCTGTGGCAAATAACCTGGTGACATCTTCAAAATAGATTTTAAGAAGACTGGCTGCAACAAAAGGTCGTTGGTCTCTGGACACACGAGCGTGGGAGGTGTCCCCTTCCTTCCCTTCACGCAGCTGCGCCCCACGCATGCCACACTGGACTCTGTGCTCCTCTCGCCTGCCACAGCCCTTCCTGTCCAGCCCGCCACGGTGGCTACGTTCCTATCAGTGAGCTCGTTCAAAAGGTCTCCTTCCTCCCAAAGTCACCTTAGGTAGAGCTTTGAGCCTCCCGTGTCTCTGAGGACGGGTGGCATTGAAACCAACCGGCAACATAAACAAGGGCACGTGAGGAAGCTGCCCCTGGGAAATAAGAGGTTCCCTCTCCTCGCCAATAGACGGCCAAGGTCCCCCCTCTGCTGGGCATGCCTGCATCTCCAGACCACATCCCCTGAACTGTTCTTTGGGCCCTACCACCGCGGCTCTGATAAAATCTGTTCCTACCCATAGCAAGTTCACTTTTAAATAGAACTCGGTAAGTATATACACCATGTAGCCTCTGGCACAAGCAAGATGTAGAACAACGCCATCACCCTAAGGAGGTTCTCTTGTGCCTCTTTGTGGAGATGCCTTCTGGTTCCAGCCCTAGCAAATCACTGGTCTACATTCTCCCATTGTAACGGTCTTTTCTAGAATTTCACATAGGAATCATCCCATATGCAATCTATGGTACTTGAACTATTCCACTTAGCCTAATGTTTTGTTTGTTTGTTTTTTAGATTAATCAGTATAGCTATGTGTGTTAATATTTCTTTCCACTTTTTAAATGTTGCAAAGAATATACCACAATATGTTTATTGACTAATTGACAGATTCATATTGATTTTGCTCCCACATCTTCAGTCTCCCCTGACACTGATTTGGAAGTGAATTCCTTGAGTTTCGAGGTGTCGGCTCTAAGAATGGACACTAATTAAACGCATGTGCATTTGGATGTAATGGAGAAGGTTTGGAAATGCAGAGGGACCAATAGGGTCCTCACAAAGGAAGAGTATTTCATTGTACCAATGCTCTCTGGGAAATGAGGAATTGTCCCCGGGTAGGGAATTAGTGCCCTACTGGAGAAGTATAAAGTTACTAGTAATTCAACATCTAAAAGAACAAAGACACTGAATAGTCATGTCCCTGCTGTGGTCTGCCTTGATTCCTGCACTTCCTCAAGGCAACGTGACTTAATGTCAGCCTTTACCTCCGACCTTTCTGTTTCTTTTAATGGCCACTTAGATTACGGGTAAAATGTGATAAGGAATTTCTGAAGTTATTTAAACATGTAAGTCCCGTGATGGTTCCTTCACATGTACCCGTAAAGTAGTTACCTTTTTCTACCGACATCAATACTGGCATTTTAAAATCCGATGACCAATTATTTTAAAATAATTGCTCTTTACTGAACTCACCCGTTAATCTGATAAAAACTGGTTGATCTGAGTTGATATCTAAAGTTATGACTAATGTGCATAAAATTACCAGCAGTAGCTTGATAAGCATGAGGTTCCTAAGTCTCGCTTTTATAGTTCTGATGAAGAAGTTTGGGGTACAGTCTAAGAATCTGAATTTTTTAAGCATTCCATCTGATTCTAAAGCAAGTGGTATGTAGATCTCCTTCTGACAAGTGCAGGAATGCAACAGATCTGATACCAGAGGCTGGTCAAACTGGTTGTTCGGCAAACTACATACATTAGTAGAGACGCTCAGTCGTGACAGGAACACAAATCAAGCTGGTTTACACAAAACAGATATATATTGACTCATATCATTGGAAGGTATGGGAGTAGAACTGGCTTTAGTAGAGATCTGACTATCTCTGGCTTTCAGAGGATGCCAACATGACTTGTTTTCTCTCTCCATCGTTTGGATTTGTTTTCCTTTATGTTGATTTCTTCAGGAGAACTCTTTGTAAGAATTGGCAAGATGGCCACCAATAATAGTTCTAAATTTTTATGCCATCTTCTCAACAACTTCATTTGAAAGGCAAAAGTCTCATGATTGAGTCTCATTGTACTGAGTTTTATCACATTCCCATCCCAATAATATTTGGAAAGTGCTGAGTGACCAGGCCAGATTTGGGTGCCCACTTGCCCCTCCGAGTGAGTGAGTGTACGTGTGTGTGGGTATAAACATAAGTTGTGTATGTTGAAAAATGGGGGGCAAGGATCAGCTCCAATTAAACCCTATGAGTTGACCATGGGGGCAGGGATGATTTTCTCCCTCCCCATCAACAATAACAAAAGAACATGTTAGTGACCGGAAGCAGCCCGAGTCTACGACATTACATCTTCACATAAATAGATGCTAGTAACATACTATATTTTCCTCTGGCTAGCTGTACAAACGTATAATCTTATATTTCAAACTCCTAATGACAGTGTACTAACACTAACTTAGTAAGTGCCTGTCGATACATGCTTAATAACTATACTAGTATTTTAATCTTGATCATTGGCATTGCTATGACCAAGTAGCTTTTGGAGAGCTTCGCTACTTAAGAAAGGAGGGAGGGTACCTAATAAGACAGTTTCAGTAGATTAGAATCTTTTGGATGATTCGTATTATTTTTTTAATTGTACTTTGAAATCCATAACTTAAACTGCCATCACTAACTATGATAATGGGATAAGGAAGTGTGTTTAAGGAAAAAATGTCTGCTAAAACTACTCCTCATTGAGAGCTGAGAGGCAAACTGGAGGAATTAAAAAGCAAATAGCAGAAATAATTGAATGAGCCTGGATAAAGATGATGAATTCTAAAAACTGTGAGTACACACTAAGCCATGATTCTGAGAGTGAATGATTGTGATGTGCACAAATGTGGGCAGGTACAGGAGAGAGTGATGGCTCTGTGTTCAGAAAGACCAGACCTAGAATTGATATGGACAAGAGTAAAGAGTTTTATCAGTAATATCATACTGTGAAAGAATTCATGTAGCATTGTCTGGGAACAAATCTAAGGCTAGGGTAGCAGTACACGAAAGGGAAAATAAGACAACACAGTGGCATAAAAAACAG
The DNA here is from genome assembly GCF_027574615.1 of Eptesicus fuscus. Taxonomy (NCBI): domain Eukaryota; kingdom Metazoa; phylum Chordata; class Mammalia; order Chiroptera; family Vespertilionidae; genus Eptesicus; species Eptesicus fuscus. Next base: position 86,253,322 of record NC_072477.1, read on the forward strand.
CAGGAATTAGGGAGCCCATGGCCTGAAAGATCTCTTTTGATCTCAGTTTTCTATGATTCCAAAACAAATGTGTCTCCTTTGTGAATTTTTTCTAAGCAATAACAATTCAAGCTTCAGTTGGATGTCAAGTATGTCGGCCCCTCTCCCAGGCTGTCTGACTTGGGTCTGGGGAGTCTTAATGGCTTATGACTCAGCAGGTTTAGGAAGTAGCAACAGATGTCTGTTCTCTGTTTGTTAAAACTCATGACCAATACTTCTTATAATCTAAAATTTTAAACCAAATGGCCTAAAAATGTCCATATATCTAAAATTAGAAGCCAAATGTCTAAAAATGACTAAGATTTAGCTCAGAATAAATTCAAAACATTTTATGATTTACTGCTTCAAATTTCAAAAGTTCAAGTGATGTGGCAAAGTTTGGTAGTAATTGCAAAAATTTCTTCAGGATCTAGTAATCTGTCAGAATTGTGTACTTTAAAAATATATAGCTATATACATGTATATATTTTAAATTTTCCCCAATGGACACTGCATGATATTATGTATATATGTGGCTTATTTCTTGACATTTTCTCTTAGATGAATTGACCATGTATCCTACTTAGGGCAAAGGAAGTTCAGTGAAACTATAGTAAATTTGATACCAAGAAAAAGACAAAAGACATGAATGTAAATTGAAGTGACTTTAAGGGCTGGATATAGGATGACATCAGCATGTTGGCAAGAAATAGGGATACACAGTGAGGCTAGACTGTCTGATGTTCTGTTCAGGGTGGAACAAATGAAGATGAAGGCAAATGCAAAGCTATAAGCGATAAATACAACTGTCAAACTGTGCCCTTCATAGTTATTAGCATATTTATTTTCTAGTGTAGAGGATATTACTTAACATATACAATTCATATATCACCTCCCTCTTTTTTTCTCCCATGTCTTCGTCTGTATCAGCCCTGCTGTAGCTCTGACCTGCCACCCACTCCAAGAAGATTTTGAAACCTGTGTTCTGTAATAAACTTCTCCTTTGTCTTTCAGGACTCCTTCCTCCTCCAGCTAACTGAAACTGGACTTTTACTTGACCATAAAACCTTCCTATTGCTCACTTAACAGCTCTACTTACAGATAAAGGTCTCAGATTTGTCTAAAAACGTAGGTGTGCAACAAGGACTGGAAGAGTAAATCCAGGAAGCAGGAAAAGCCTGTTTAAAGATGTGTTTCAAATTGATCACTGCCTGTGACAATGGGAGATCAATCCATCCGTGGCACTCTGAGTACCAGGGGATAGGAGAGGGGAGCATGTGCTACCAGCTAAGTGTTGGTAAAGTTTTGTCCTAATCAGTGCTAACTCCCTCCATTGTCAGATTGCACACAAGTGCCCACCACATTTTAGGGTGAGAAAGGCCACAGGGCAGAAAGCAGGAGCTGAGAGGCAGAGCTGAGCTGAGATGCTGTCAGGTTACTGTGGGAAGCTGATTGGGGCAGCAATGCCTGAAGTAAGCCATGGCCCAGGGAATGATGAGAGGTACATGGCACGTTCCATACGAGGGGCAGCTAGTTCCTTCATCTCTGCTGCATCTAGTCCATTGTTTCCTGGCTTTACCCTGGCCTCTGCAATCCATGGCATCTCCCTCACCTCAGCTTCCAGCCCGAAGATGCTCTTCCAGTCTCCGCAGTGATGGTAACCCTGAAACCTCCATCTTCCTCCACAGCCTGTGTCCATCTCCATTTTCCATGGTGTCAGTATACATGGTGATGGTGCTTTAACTCCCTGGCCTCGAAACTCATCTTCAGGTACCACTCAGCCTCACTTACCCCAGCACAGCCTCACCTGTGGCTGCACGGACACCCAGGCCTTCCACACCCGTACATCCTGAATACAGGAATTTCCCCCAATACATAACCAATTGGCTTCCTCAACCTTTCTGCTCTCCTCTTTGTTCCCTGTGTGCCTTCTAAGGCTTCCCTGCTTCCCAACTCATATCCAAGCAATTCTGGTGTATGTGCTTCCTTACTTAGACTGGACTTCTTGAAATGAATAATCATGTCAATAACATGTGAGATACCACCTTTTGCTTACTGTCGACTTTATTGATCCATATCCTTCGTTCTTACCAAAGGTTACTGGAGAAAATTCTGAAAGCCATGATACCAGTACAGGTACAAATCTATACTATTTCATCTCTGCTTAAATAGTAATCTTGTTTTATTTATGTACTAGAGGCCCGTTGCACAAAGAGATTCGTGCAATAGGCCTTCCTTTCCTTGGCTTCCAGCACCGGTTTTCCTCCGGCACCTGGGACCCAGGCTTTCGCTCTGGCCAGAGTCTGCCATCTTCGTCTTCACTGCTTTGCTGTAGACTCCGGCCAGAGTCTGCCATCTTCATCTTCGCTGCAGACTCCAGAGTCTGCAGTCTTCGTCTTTGCTGCGGCCAGAGTGCCACTCCTGTAGATCCCTTCGTCCCCCGCCCTCCCTCTCATAGCAGACGTCCTGACCGGCCCGGCCACTCAGCGCCTGGAGCAGCTGGGTGGCCACCATCTTTGTCCTTCTAATTTGCATATTCCCTCCTGATTGGCTGGTGGGCATAGTGGAGTGATGGTCAATTTGCATGTTTCTCTTTTATTAGTGTAGATGTTGAACCCCTAGACTAGTGCATTCCTTACATGCCTTTTCCACATCACCCATACTTCCATTCCTAACCTTATGTACTTCTCATTAGGTATCCTTGCTTCCTACTTCACTGAAAATGTTTAAAAAGGACATTACAACTCAAACCCCCACAATTTCTCTTATTTCCACGAGTGTGCTAGAAGCTCTCCACATTTTAAATGGCATTTCTCTTTGATTTGAAACCATTCTGCTATGCCAATCCACAGCCAACTGCAATGCATTCATCTTTTGAAACCAACCATTTTCCCACGGTTGCCTCCTGGAGGAGTCCTCTCTACCCCACACCTGGGTCAGAGCACCCGTTTCTGGGCCGGGCTTCGGGATGTTTTCATTGATCACTAACAGGAGCATTAGGTCCCAACCTGAAGTGGTGTGCAGGGCCTCTATGATCCACTTCTCACATGCCCACACATGCTTCACACTTCTCCCTAATGTAGGAGATCTTTCCCCCTTCTTTGTACTATTCACGTTCTATTCATTCTCCAACAAAAGATAAAAGATGTGAATACTTACTTGTTGGCCTAAAAAGGGTTTTCTAGGTCACGTTCTCTTAGCTGTAGATTTTCCCCTTAAATGTGTATCAAACATGTTTTAAAGGAAACATTCTGTTATTTAGCTGTCCTCGTGTTCAGTGGCCAGTGGGCGGGGGAGGGGGAGTGTATTTTTAGCAACTTTGATTTATGGGGACCCGGACCTGGATTTATATTTAACTTTGAAGAAAACCTTCAGTGGCCTGCTTCTAAGTGGCCTCTAATTTCTGACTTGATGAGGACATTCCAGTGCTATCTCTGCTGCTCCCACTTGTCTTCTTCTGTCCCTTCTCCAGCCTTTTATTCCCACCAGTCAGAGGCCTTCAGGAGCATGTTCATACCAAGACTTTACTTCACAACAGCTCCACTGAAGCAGGGTTCTCAAAATAGGTAACGCCCATGACCAGCCCCCTACAATTGTCTGACAAGAAAGAAATCAATTAAAAGAAGAAACAAGGTTAATGTAAAAATTACAGCTTTTAGAAAAACGAGCACTAATATTTCATTTCAGAAAAAACACGGCAGGGGAGGAGGAGAGGAATGCAAATCTTGGTGAATAGGAAATTGCAGTGACTCAAGAAAATGAATAGCAGTTTAAAGTTGCAGGTCAAATACCCACCAATACCAGAAAGTAATGGCAAAGAAAGGTTAAAAAAAAGAGGTGACAGATCTGCTGATTACAAACGATCTTAAAAATGAGTTTCCTTTGAACATTAAATGGAAAAAATCTAGAGTTTGGAATTCCAACTGTTTACAAAGAAAAGATGATTCAGAAGAACTACGTGACTTAAACAATAACATCTTTCGGATTCTTCTGGGAAGATTGGTAGATAATGTGAAATTTAAACTAACATTTGGACTTTGTCCATTTTGTGCACAGTGAAGACAGTTTTGGCATGCTATTTAAAATATTTTCATATCAGTTTATCTCTCAAAATATAGTGAAAACACACACATCTGCAGCTGCACCCTGTGGTAAAAAGAAAAAAATGGAAGAGCTGAGGCCACTACCTTATATAAAAATAAAGATCAATTCCCTGTATCCATTTTGCACTTATTTTCACCCTTGAATATAAGTAAGATACAATTTTAAGGAATTCTTTGTAAGAGCAAAATTGTCGCGAAAATTTAGGCAAGTTGCTTAACCCTCACTGTGCTTCAGTTTCCCAAATCTAAACATCCAAAGACAACAACGCAACCTACTCCCCAGGTTATTGTGAGGATCTAATAAATGCTTCCTAAAAACTACTTAGGACAGTGTATGAACGTGGTACCAAAAATAAAGAGAAAAAAAATAAGGCAGTGAGATAGTACTTACCATTTATTAAGCCACCAGCAATTAAAACATTCATAACTGCTAGAAAAACAATTAAAAGAATATGTAAGATTATTATTATTATTTTATTTTATTTTTTGCTCTTCTGATTGGTTGTTTTTTGCTTCCTCATATTCCAAATCATTGATTTGATTCTTTTTTTTTAATTTCTTTATTGATTAAGGTATCACATATTTGTCCTCGTCCCCCCATTCCCATCCCACCCCCCTCCCCACACATGCCCCCACCCCTCTGTTGTCCTTAACCACTGGTTAGGCTCATATGCATGCACACAAGTCCCTTGGTTGATCTCCCCCTTTACCCCCACCCTTCCCTACCCTCCCCCCTAGGCCCGACAGTCTGATCCATGCCTCCTTGTTTCTGGGTCTGTTCTTGTTCATCAGTCTATGTTGTTCATTATTTCCCCTAGATGAGTGAGATCATGTGCTATTAGAAATACACTTATAAGAACCGAAAATGAGACAAGCAATAATGGTTATGGTGACTGGCCAATGAATCGGTGTGTAGTGAGTTTCTTTCTGGGCCTACAGTTCTTTTGAGACCCAATTTCAATGTCCAACAGTTCCTTATGTGTACATGTCAGCACTGAAATCCTCGACTGTTGAATCCTTGTAAATTATTCTTTATTTCAGTTAGTGTATGCTTAATTTCCGACTGGTCCTTTTTCATGTCTTTGATGTTCTGACTGAGGTTCTTGAAATTCTCACGAAGATCCTTGAAAGTCTCACTAAGTCCCTTGAAGCTCTTATTAAGATCCTTGAGCAACCTATTGTTTAAAACTCTGTATCAAGTAGTTTGCTTTCTTCCATTTTTTTTTTTTTCTGGAGATTTCTTCTGTTCTTTCATTTGTGACATGTTTTTTTTTGTTTTGTTTTTTGCCTGTTTCCCTGTGTTTGTTTCTATGTATTAGGTAGAGCTGCTATGTCTCCTGGAATTGGTAGAGTGGCCTTGTGTAGTAGATGTCCTGTAGGGCCCAGTGGTTCAGCCTCCTCAGTTACCTGAACTGGACACTCTAGGTGTGCCCTGTGTGGGCTGTGGGCACAGTCTTGTTATAGTTGAGTCTTGAATGCTGTTGGCGTCACTGGGAGAAATTTATCTCCAGGCCAATTGGCTGTGAGGACCAGCTGCAACTATAGTGGAAGAACTGCTTCAGTGGGTCTTTGGTGTTCACTGAGTCTGCCCTTGTGTCTGTCCCTTGTGGATGTGTAGAATTGTAATCTTGCATGGTCTGAAGCTGTCTACCAGGTGCATTGGCTCTGGGGTCTCCCGGGAGGTGCAAAGTCAGCCACTGCCTGGGGCCACTGGAAGGAGTTATGCAATAGGTGTTATTTGTATTGGGCTTGGAAATGCCCAGGCAAGGACCAGCTGTGAAGCAAGGCAGGCTGGTCCTAGTGCTGGGTCTTGGGCCTTTTACTGATAGGTATGGGGCACACTGACACCAGCTGCTGCTTGTTTGAGAGATTTTAGCAAAGTTTAAAGCCTGAGCCAGGACAGGCCATTCATATGGAAAAGCAGCTGCAAACAGATTGGGTGGGGCTGCAAATTGGATGGGGCTGGGTCTCAGGGTTAAGCAAACCTGAGTGGAGCAAACAGTGTGAGCCAGGTTGATGAAAACTCAGATATGGCTGCCAGTCAGCTCTGCAATGGGGAGGTCTCAGCACAAGAGCAATGTCCTCTGTGAGCACCCCTGTCTGGGAGAAAGCTGTCCCCAACTTCTTGTTCTGATGCCAGACAATCCAGTTCCTCCCCATATGTCCCTGGATTCTCCCCTCACCATTGCCCCAGCACTGGAGCTCAGAGGGATCAAGTCTGAGTAAGTCTGTATGCTGGCCCTTTAAGAGAAACTGCCTGGGCCTCCAGCAGCCTCCATGTCACTCAGCCACAATCCCTGCTGGTTTTTACAGCCTGAAGTTACAGGGACTTCTCTTCCCAGCTCTGGAACACTGGGCTTGGGGGTCTGTGTGGGGCTGGGACCCTTCTCCTCACAGGAGGCTCTGCAGCCAAGATATCCCTCCTGATTAAAAACAAACAATCAATCAATCAAACAAACAAACAAACAAACATGCCACACTTGGGTGCCTGACCAGCCTGTTTCGTACCTTCGCCCCTCCAACCAGCCTCAATGTATTTTCTTTTTACTTCTCTAGTTGTAGGACTTCCACTATGCCATAATTCAGGTGGTTCTGAATGATGGTTGTTCTGTATTTTAGCTGTAATTTTGATGTTGTTGTGGGAGGTGGCGAGTACAGGCATTTACTTATGCTGCCATCTTGGTTCTGGGACAATTTCAAGAGTACCAGCATTCGCATTATGGGGGTGCCAAAAGGAGAAGAGAGAGAGCAAGATATTGAAAACCTATTTGAAGAAATAATGACATTAAACTTCCCCTATATGGTGAAAGAAATAGATTTATAAGTCCAGGAATCACAAAGGGTGCCAAACAAGAGGAACCCAAAGAGGCCCACACCAAGACACATCATGATTAAAATGCCAAGGACTAAAGACAAAGAGAGAATCTTAAGAGCAGCAAGACAAAAGCAGTTAGTTACCTATAAGGGAGTGCTCATATGACTGTCAGCTGATTTATCAACACAAACTTTGCAGGCCAGAAGGGAGTGGCAAGAAATCTTCAAAATGATGAGGAGCAAGGACCAACAACTAAGATTACTCTACCCAGCAAAGCTATCATTTAGAATTAAAGGTCAGATAAAGAGCTTCACAGACAATAAAAAGCTAAAGGAGTTCATCATCACCAGACCAGTATTGCATGAAATGTTGAAGTGTATTCTTTAAGAAGAGGAAGAAGGAGAAGGAGAAAAGGTAAAAAAATATGAACAATAAAATGACAAGAAATAAATAGCTATCAATAAGTAAATCTAAAAACCAAAATAAATGAACAAGGAATCTAATAAACAAAATAAACTAATAAATAAAATAGAACCAGATTCATAAAAACATGGAACAGACTGATGAATTTCAGAGAGAAGGAGGGCAGGAAGAGATTAAACAAAGAACTTATATGCATATATGCATTACCTATGGACATAGACAATAGGGTGGTGAAAGCCTGGGATGAGGCTTACTAGTTAAATTCTTATGTTTTACCTCTGATTTGTATATCCAAAGATATTATAAAATTAAATCCCAAACTTGTTGCTGCCAACATCTCCATAAAAACTTTTAAAAAACAATCAAATCTTTGTTTTTATATTTTCATATTTTGAGTGTTTATGATGTGAAGACACAGGCTATATTTACATTTCATCAGCTACATCATTTTGGATCAACACTTAGCACTGTGCTTAGTTGGAACTCTAAATTTAGGGATGATTCTCTGGTCCAAGATTCCCATGAAGCTAGGTCATTCACAACCAACATTTAAAGAAAAACAAGAATATGATCCTAATTGTGCCAATTCATTCCAATTATGAATTTTGAAGAGCTGGTATATACTATTTGAGATTCAGATACACACATGTAGTTCTTGTTTCAAATGAAAAACTCTGACTCATAAATGAAGTCAACGGGTATTTGTACGAAGTGCTTAATAAGTGGCCACCATTGTCCACCGAAAGATGTATAAGATCAAGTCCTTTGGCGCATAGTCCCTCATTAAAGACAAGTTCTAAACAGTAGAAATAATTAAAAGTGATAAAAATAGTATATAACCACATATACTACAGATTGAATGTACAATAGACATTTGGAGAAGGGAAAGATTAACTGTGGAGCTTTGTCACCATCAATTGTCCACTTTTAAATTATGTATTGTAGTTAAACTATTTATCTTTAGCAAGAACCTTAAAAAATACTTCTGAGGAAGTTTCCCCTCACCTAGAGGTGGTTTGTAAATATAAAGCAATGTAAGGAAATAAATCGTGTGGAATTTCAAACCTAAATCCTTATTTACTTTAATTTGGACAACAAAAATGGGCTAGAGAGTTAGATTTAGGTGCTATTATATCCAATCTACAAATATTGTTTCCTTGAACACTTTCTAAGCATTCAGTCAAGCTTGACATATTATAGTTCCAATCCGAGTTCTCTAATTTTACACAAACAACAGTTGAAAGAAAATATGCTAAATATCTCTGAAATTTTCAATTAAAAACCTGGATTTTTAAATGCTATTGCAGATATCCAGTATTTGAAACACGATTGTTTCAACCTTTATTCCCCATAGTTTACATTCCTTTAAACCTCTAACAATGTTAACGTTTAAAAATTATCTCATTCTAAATACTGGTTTTCCTGCCTCAATGTTCTTGTTTGTTTGTTTGGTTTGGTTTTTGTTTGTTTTTTTACTGGCAATAAATCACCTTCAACCCCAAATACCCAAGGCACTGGCTGAAGGAGAATTTTTATTACTTTTATGTACAGAAAACTCAAGAATGCACACTTAGCCCAGCTTAGGGTCCGTTGCCTCCCCAGTGCCATTGGATCTCATTGTATCTGTCCTTGTAATTGGTCCGATGCCTCCACCAGCTTAGCCAGAGCTCCCTCTTTCGAGTTAACCTGTGTGAAGGCCACGGTGGTGCGGGTCTTCCTGTGGGCCGGCCGCCCCAGCCTGGCCTTCCCCTGCTAATGCAGTGGGGGACCCCATCTTCCGGTGCAGGGCGGGCAGGAAGACCCCCAGCCCGATGGGGTCCATGCTGTGTGCTATTACCACCAGCTGGCCGTGTGTTCTCCACCAGGGTGGTGACCCTGTGAACCCTGCTCCAAGGACAGGGGGCCTCTGGGTGGGGACATCCCCTTTGCCAGTAGCTGTTTTCGCAGCCCGGGCCAACCATCTCTGCTTCTTCTCTTGCTTTGTCTCGGGCTGTACTTGCGGGGCAGCTTCAGCAGTTGCGTAGCTGTTTGGGGGTCCAAGGCCTGGACAAACTGATTTATGCTGGAGGCACTTTCAGACATTTGTAGAGAACAGCCCTTTGCTGCTGCAGCCTAATGTAGGGCCATTTGGTAATATGGGCTCGGTTCCTCTTGGGCTGGAAGTCCTGTCCAATGCCAAAATTCTTGGGCCTTTTCTCAAACAGGGGGTTGACCACCTTCTTGGCCGCCTGCTTCTTCAGGACAGCAGTGGCCAGGGCCACCTTCTTTCCCTGAACCTGTCTTCCCTTTGGCATCTTGGGCGGCGGGAGGAGAGAGCCCTGTCTCAATGTCTTAATTTATAAAACTACTAGAGGCCTGGTGCACGAAATTCGTACACAGGAGGGGGGGCCCTCAGCCTGGCCTGCACCCTCTCACAATCCGGGACCACTGGCTCTTAACCGCTTGCCTGCCTGCCTGCCTGATTGCCCCTAACCACTCTGCCTGCCTGCCTGATCACCCCTAACTGCTCACCTGCCTGCCTGATCACCCCTAACCACCTCTGCCTTGGCCTCCGCTGCCTCAGCTTCATCGGGAAGGTCATCCGGAAGGATGTCCAGAATGATATCTGGAAGGTCGTTCGGCTATCTGGTCTAATTAGCATATTACGCTTTTATTATTATAGATGTGTTATTTTTAGCATGGTAATCTAATCAACAGGGCATACTTCTACCAGATTACAATAATTATAAAGCATCTTTTATAGTAGAATCAACATTAATTTTTTTATAATGTAATAAATCATGATAAAAATGAAACAGAATATATACAAGGAGATCAAAGCAGGGGATGATTTTATATGGTGCTTTAAAATCAACACTTAAAAAATGATTTACTTGCCAATTTGTTCAAGAATCTATTTGATATAGTTTTTATGTTCAGGGACAAATGTATGATATTCTCTTAGCTGGTCTTTATTAAGCAAGTTCCATATGCAAGACCCTGAGCCAAGTGTGTTTGAATAGTTCACTAGAAATGGAGTATGGAATTCAGCAGATGCCCACTAGGAAACACTGCCAGTCACAGCCAGTGGGGAAAGCCTGGATGTCTTTCCACATTGTAACAACCACTTATTGTGCAGAAAGGACTGATCTAATCAGGAAGATACACTCCTATAGAGAGGTGGGTGGATAATTAGAAGGTAAACACATAGGTCTATCTAGAAACAAATATTTACATGTAGAGAATGCTAGTAATTGTTAGATACTGGGAAGTTTTATTGAATTACTAGAGGCCCAGCATGCGAAATCACACAAGACCCATAGTCCCTCCCACTGCTGCCGCGGGACCCAGAGTCCCTCCTGCCTCCAATGCAGGATCCAGAATCCATCCCACCTGCTGCTGCGGAACCCATCAATGTGCCTCCTGGTGACTGGTCATTTGGTCATTACAGTGTTACAGCATTACGGCCACTGGCTTTTTATAATATAGACTAGAGGCCCGGTGCACGAAATTCGTGCACGGAGGGGGGTTGTCCCTCAGCCCAGCCTGTACCCTCTCCAATCTGGGACCCCTCAAGGGATGTCCGACTGCCCAGGGATCGGGCCTAAACGGGCAGTCGGACATCCCTCTCACAATCTAGGACTGCTGGCTCCCAACTGCTTGCCTGCCTGCCTTCCTGATTGCCCCTAACCGCTTCTGCCTGCCTCTCACAATCCAGGACTGCTGGCTCCCAACTGCTTGCCTGCCTGCCTTCCTGATTGCCCCTAACCGCTTCTGCCTGCCAGCCTGATCACCCCCTAACCACTCTGCTGCCAGCCTGTTTGCCCCCAACTTCCCTCCTCTGCTGGCCTGGTCACCACTAACTGCCCTCTCCTGCAGGGTTGATCACCTCCAACTGCCCTCCCTTGCAGGCTTGGTCCCTCTCAACTGCCCTCCTTGCAGGCCAGGTGCCTCCCAACTGCCCTCTCCTGCTGGCCATCTTGTGGTGGCCATCCTGTGTCCACATGGGGGCAGGATCTTTGACCACATGGGGGCAGCTATATTGTGTGTTGCAGTGATGATCAATCTGCATAGTACTCTTTTATTAGATAGGGTAGAGGCCTGGTACAGGGGTGGGGGCCAGCTGGTTTGCCCTGAAGGGTGTCCCTGATCAGGGTGGGGTACCCTGGGGGCGTGGGGTGGCCTGAGCGAGGGGCCTGTGGTGGTTTACAGGCCGGCCACGCCCCCTGGCAACCCAAGCGGAGGCCCTGGTATCTGGAATTTATTTTCCTTCTACAATTGAAACTTTGTAGCCTGGAGCAGAGCCAAGCCTGGGGCTCCCTCCGAGGCCCGAAGCCATTTGTGTTGGGGTTATAATTGAAACTTTGTTGCCTTAAGCGGGTGGGCACGGCCAGGGTGTGTGGAAAGCTTTGCTTCCCCTGTTGCCGGCGGCAACCCTGGCCTGCTCTCTCAAGCTCCATTCTGCCGCCATTTGTTTGAATTTGTTTACCTTCTATAATTGAAACTTTGTAGCTTGAGTGGAGGCTTAGGCCTGCAAGGGCTGGCAGAAAGCTTGGCTTCCTCTGTTACCTAGGAAACCTTGCTCTCTGTGGCTGTAGCCATCTTGGTTTGGGTAAATTTGCATACTCGCTCTGATTGGATGGTGGGTGTGGCTTGTGGGTGTGTCGGGGGTATGGTCAATTTGCATATTTGTCTATTATTAGATTAGACTAGAGGCTGATGCACGAAAATTCATGCAAGAGTAGGCTTTCCTTCCCCTGGCTGCTAGCACTGGCTTCCCTCCAGCACCCAGGACCCGGGCTGCTTCCCTCCTCTGGCTGCCCGCAGGCACCCGGGACCCCAGCTGACTTCCCTCCAGCCCCAGCTTTGTCAGGAAGGATGTCTGGAATGATGTCTGGTCTAATTAGCATATTACCCTTTTATTATTATAGATACTATAGTCGCAAAAATTGTAGGTGTAGAACTCCATGAATTTTTCAAACTCTCCTTATATAATTAGCACCAGATCAAGAAAACAGAATCTTATCAGTACTCCTAAAGCTACTTCTTCCACCTTGAGGGTAAGTCCCCTTTCTATGGTCTAACAGCATGGCGTAGCTCTACCTGTCTCAGAACTTTACATAAATCGAAACATTCTGTATGTACCATTTTTTTGTCACTTACCATTTCGTTGGTGAGATTTAGCCACGTTGTAGCTAGTTGTAGTTCTTTCATTCTCATTTGGTCTTTAATATGCCTTGATTTATGTATCCATTCTGTTGTTTGGGGAAATTTTCTAGTTTGGGATTCATATAATAGTGTTGTGTGAACATTCTTGTGCATGTTTTTTGGTTAATAGACGTACGTGTTTCTGTCAGTGCCTTCCTGAAGGAGGAGATGCTGGCTCAAAGGCACACTTGTTTGGATTTACTGGATGATGCCAGTTTTCAATGTGGCTGGACCAGTCTTCATTCACTGGTTGAACTGAGAGCTGGTCCACATAGCTGTGGGCACTTGGTCCTTTCTGTCCTTTGCATTTTAGCCATTCTAGAGAATATATAGTAGCTTCTCATTATTTTAATTTGCATTTTCCTGATGAACACTGTGATGAATGTAAAAGCACTGCCACAATTGTCAGATCCTCATAACAATTTATATCGATGAGGACACCGGGATTTAGTGGATTTGCAATTTACTTAAATTCACTCAGATTGGATGAGGTAAACCAGCATTAGAGATGATAGGTTTTTCTCATTAATGGGGCACATAATAATAGAATTTTAGAGTCAGAGGGTAATTTTGAGATCATGCCATCCGAAAGCTTCTCACAGATGAAGCTGAGACCAGAGAATTGGCTGTGTTAATCATAGCAGGCATTAGATCACATTTATTTTGGTTTTGTCCAGTGGAATACACTGGCCTAAACATCTGGATTCTATTCTGGGTTCTACCGCCTACCAGCTGTGTGGTTGAGTCAAGTCACCTGCTTTCTCTGGGCATCTATTCTTCAATGACAGCTATATCTACTAAAAAAATATTTTCTTATGTGTTTATAGCCACCCAGAAGACAATTATGATAAAAAGTGCAACTTTCTGTGGTTTATAGCTGACACAGACTTGAGCGGTCTCCAACTGCCTGTCCTCCCTCTGTGTCAGGAATGCTGGTCTTCAGCGAGGCTCAGCAGCTGGACGCTGTTCTCATTTTATGACTCCTAATTCATTGATCTACAGGTTAGATAGCTCCACCTGGAAATCCATAGCACCTCAACTTTACATGACCCAAACCCATGTCTCTCTCCACCTCACCAACTCTTAAACCCAGTCGTAGTTGTAAGCCTGTTTCTCTTCCTTTCCTAACCTTAGTTAATATTCCCTGCATTTATGTCTTCTTTATTCCACTCATTACTCCATACATCATTGCATCATTAATCATCACCATGCCACCTTCTACTGGAAGTTTTTTCTAACAGGGTCCATGCTCCAGTCTCTTTCCCCACTAATCTATCCTCTGCTATCTTGAAGTCTTTATCTTTCTATATTCTGATATGATCATGCCATAATCTTGCTAAAAGATTAGACATATTTTTATTAGACACTAGAGGCCTGGTGCACGAAATTTGTGCACGGGGTGGGGGGGTGGTGTCCCTCAGCCCAGACTGCACCCTCTCCAATCTGGGACCCTTCGATGGATGTAGGGTAGGATCGGGCCTAAACGGTCAGTCCGACATCCCTCTCACAATCCAGGACGGCTGGCTCCCAACTGCTCACCTACCTGCCTTCCTGATTGCCCCTAACCGCTTCTGCCTGCCAGCCTGATCACCCCCTAACCACTCCCCTGCCAGCCTGTTTGCCCCTAACAGCCCTCCCCTGCATGCCTGGTCACCCCTAACTGCCCTCTCCTGCAGGCTTGATTGGCCCCAACTGCCCTCCCTTGCAGGCCTGGTCCCTCCCAACTGTCCTCCCCTGCTGGCCATCTTGTGGTGGCCATCTTGTATCCACATGGGGGCAGCCATCTTTGACCACATGGAGGCAGCCATGTTGTGTGTTGGAGAGGTAGTTAATTTGCATATTACTCTTTTATTAGATAGGATAGGATAGAGGCCTGGTGCATGGGTGGGGGCCAGCTGGTTTGTCCTGAAGGGTGTCCAGGATCAGGGTGGGGGTTCCCTTGGGGCATGGAGTGGCCTGGACAAGGGGCCTATGGTGGTTTGCAGGCTGACCATGCTCCCTGGCGACCCAAGCGGAGGTCCTGGTATCTGGGATTTATTTATCTTCTACAATTGAAACTTTGTAGCCTTGAGTGGAGCCAATCCTCCTGCTTGCTCTGTGGCTGCTGCCATTTTTGTTGGGATTTATTTATCTTCTATAACTGAAACTTTGTAGCCTTGAGTGGAGGCCAAGGCAGGCCAGGGTGTGCAGAAGCTTGGCTTCCTCCATTGCTGGGGAAACCCAAGTCTCCTGCTCACTCCATGGCCGCAGCCATCTTGGTTGGGTTAATTTGCATACTCACTCCTGATTGGCTGGTGGGTGTGGCTTGTGGGTGTAGTAGAGTGCTTGTTAATTTGCATATTACTCTTTTATTAGATAGGATAGAAGATGACATATTTGATGACTGTCTATGGATATTGGGATGAAATCCAAATTCCAGGGCTTGGCATGCAAAGTCTTTAGAATCTGAGTTTAATTTCCTGGTGATCCTTTTGCTTTGCTGCTTCCCTTCCCTGTCCCCTACAGACCCTGTCTGCTCTCTAACCATCCTCCATTCCCTGCATGAGACACACATGCTCCCATTTGCTTCCGAAACTGCAGATCCAGGAAACCCTTTCCATCTATACCTGTTAAATTCCTACTGATTTCCTCATCCATGAAAGTCTTCTCTTATCCTCCCTTCCATTGGCCCAGGTCATCTTCATCATCTCATCTCTGCTTTCACATCAATCCTCACACAGTTCTACTGTAGCATTTCTCAGTTGTGACCCTAGTCACCTGTTTGTGCATCTGTCTTCTCTGCTTTAAGCTCCTCAAGCATCAGGACTGGATCCATCCATTGCCATATCTCCTGTGTTGAATGAACACAGATGCTCAGTGACAATTTCTTTTTTTTTTTTTAATGTATTTTATTGATTTTTTACAAAGAGGAAGAGAGAGGGATAGAGAGTTAGAAACATCAATGATAGAGAAACATCGATCAGCTGCCTCCTGCACAACCCCTACTGGGGATGTGCCTGCAACCAAGGTACATGCCCTTGACCGGAATCGAACCTGGGACCCCTCAGTCCACAGGCTGACGCTCTATCTACTGAGCCAAACCGGTTTCGGCTCAGTGACGATTTCTTAAATGTATACATGAACATATTAAATTTGAAGAGTTATAAAAAGGCTTTCTTTACTAGTGAAATACCAAGATGCTACTTTCCTCCTTTGTTATTAATATGCTTGTTTTATTTCTTTGCTTTCTTGTCATCAATATTTTTTTTATCTAGGTGTTTGCAATAATGGCATTTTTGTATACACTTTGTGTCATCTATTTGCAATTATGATATAAAAAATCTGAAGTTTGTGTGGAACTCCTTAAAACCTTAAATTGACTATTATAGATGAATAGCCTGAAATCTAATTTATCTTAAAAAAAACACAAAGGCCCAGAGAGTAACCAGCGTAGTGTTTATAACCCAGGATAGCATACTCTCCTCATCGCCCTCTGCAATCATGGGCGGCACCTCTTTCCATTGTGCAGAATGTAAACTGACCCACTAAGCTAACTATGTAACGATGAGCACGTGACTAATCATACTGTTGCTTTTAGAAAAATCTGGAAAATACCCCCAAATCTGGCATAGGAAACCAAATACATTTTAAAATTAGAAATAATATATGCCTAGGCAAAACAAACCAAATGCACAAGTAAACCTTCTCTGAAATATAAAGCCCCAGATGGTTGTTAACCGTTTTTCTAGAAAATAAAAAATTATAAAAGAATCAATTAGTCACAAATGTATACATGCTTCACCCTTTCCTTAAGGTATTTTATGTGGACATAGTCATCATGCAAAAAATTAGCTTTTAATGTAACCTTTAAAACTTGAGAATGCTGATTTTTAAATACGGGGCTATTATAAAAACTAGGTGGTGGCACTCTTCTCAAGAGAGAAGAGTCTTTTTTTTTTTTTCCAAATCCTCACCAAAGGATAAGTTTTCATTGATTTTTAGAAATAGAGGAGAGAGAGAGAGAGAGAAAGGAAGGGAAGGGAAGGGAAGGGAAGGGAAGGGAAGGGAAGGGAAGGGAAGGGAAGGGAAGGGAAGGGAAGGGAAGGGAAACATCAATCAGTTGCCTTCTATATGTGCCTCTATAGGGGACTGAACCCAAAACCTAGGCATGGGCCCTGACCAGGAATTGAAGGCACAAGCTTTTGGTGTATGGATGATACTCCAACCAACCGAGCCACGCGGCCAGGGCAAGAAAGAAGAGTCTTGAAGATCTTTATAATAATTAGGTAAACAACAAGACACTAGAAAAAGTTCATTGAAATTTTCCAAAATGGTTTTCCTCTTCCAATATTCCATATTTTACAAATCAGTTCTAAAGAATAGACATGTGCAGAACAAAGGAAAGGAACATTTTGGGGCACATCACAAAAGGAAAAATTAACAAGGATTAAACGTTTTTTACACTTTGTTTGTTCAAAAGTCCTCACTTAAGTAATGCTAAATTATTGTATGAAGCCCACGTTGGTAACTACTTTCAATAGCCACATTATCCAGGATTACTGGCATTAAATTATAAATTAGCATGAGCTGACTGTTATTGTTTATAAATTAATTTTTTTTCTGTTTCTGTGAGTCCCATGGATTAAATTGTGTAATCTCCCTTCTCTTGAGGGACGGGGGTTGGGTGTTACAATGAGAATAACTGTGGCCTAGAAACTGAAGACTTAGGAACAAAATGTGATTTGCCAGGAAGTGGCTCTATGACCTTAAGTGAGTCACTCAACTTCTGCTGACCCTCCTTTAAAGGAGATGGAACTAGGTGATGTGTGAGGTCTTTTCTAATTCTAACAGTAGTTGATTTCTTGGGCCCCTATCCACAAGGATTATGCCATATAGCATGCCGCTGTTCCAGACCTAGTCCTTTCTCCACCATTTTTGTATTAAGATTCTTCTAGCTGACAGTGACTGAATGTATCTCAAACAGCCTGAAACCCAACAGATACTTTATTGGTCGAAAAACTGAAAAGTCTAGGAGTGTATCTAGATGTCAAAGTCTGGGGGGTCCAAGGGCTCCTCATGTGTCATCAAAATCCAGTTTCCAACGGTGTTTTTCTCAGCACCTGGACCGGGCTTCACTCTGAGGCAGGATCTCTTCAGGTGGTATTCTCTGGGGGTTCCAGACTTGTCATCTTTACAAGCAACACCAGTGGGGGTGGGGGAAGCATATTTCCAACCCTAATCCTGAGCCTCACCTGGGGCTGAAGCACAAGCCTGAGGTGGGGCATTTCCACTTGAAAACAGAGAGTTTGCACAACAAGGGAAATGGATGCTAAGCAGACAAATATCAACAAATGTCCCCTGCAACTATGCAATTTGGGTGGCTTCTTTATGTCTTTTAGCCTTTGCGCGCCGCCAGCTCCTCCGGTCACAGGAACTGTGTGTATTCATGCTGTATTCCCACGCAGAGCTATCCCTGTTTGAGGTGAGGCGAAGTAGATATTGCAGCCAGCTGTCAGCTGCAGTGACTGCAGGATCCACCATAACATTTGAGCCCAGGCCAGGCTCTTCCCTGGCTGCCCTTTGCCAATGACTGCGTACAGCGGGGCTTTAGGGCCTGGCCGTTTCTGCCCAACAACTGTCCTCCCCTATGGGCAGTGTTTGATTGGGAGCTTCCCCTTGGGTTGGCCAACACTTTAGTAGACGTGCATGAAGTCTAAGGCTCTCCCAATTTGCTTCCTCCCACTTTCCCTTCACACTTCCAGGACTGCATATTGTCTGAAAGCTTTCCCCGTCCAAGCCCAGTTCTGCTTCTTTCCCCTTCCCTAGGACGGTGTGGCAGTGGAGGGAACACGCTGATGGCCAGTCAGTCAGGACCTTCGAAAAGTGCTGAGTGGGAGATGGGTACAAGGTTAATGCATTTACATACTTGTTGTTATTAGATTGCTCTGTAACATTAGAGAAGAATAATGAAAAACTAAAGGCAATTAACAAACTGAAACCTGAGAAGTCCACAGGACCTCTTTGGCAGCTTAAAAAGGCAGTCTTTATCTTCTGCAGTGGGAAAGCAGAAAAAACCCCAAACCAAACTCCAGACTTGAAATCACCGAATGCTCAGCAGAGGCAGGTCCAACGATCAGGGGCTAGTTAGGAAGGTCAGGATAGAAGGGATGGGGCATAGAGTAGATATCCCCAAAGATGGGGCTCTGCATACTTCTTTGAATCTTCAGAGCCTGTGTAGGGGGGCTGCTCATCCCCATTAAGAGCCAGAACTCGCCCCAGGGGGGAAGACCCTGCTTCCCCCAGGTCTGGCTGCCACGTTGATAACTAGGATCAAGTCTCAGCATAGCCCGACTAGACAAGTACTGAGTTCGATAATAGAGAAAGCAATCAAATCCCAATTTTGCTACAAAAATTACCCAGCGTATCCAACAGAAGCTGGGGAAGTACCCTTGGGATTAGATTTTCACTGTTCTTAAAGGGGGCCAGAACATAAGACTCGAAGAATATTTGTTGACTTGGGATACTCTCTTGGAATATAGGGTTTCACCTTGGCAAGGTTACATGCAGCCTTGGATTTGGCAAAATATACATTCACAGTTTTGCCCCAGGACTATGTAAATTCTATCATAATATAGCCCTAAGAGATCTGGACCATCCATAATCCTTCAGATACCATATTTATTCATTTCATTGAATCCTATGTGGCTCAGGCATGCTGAGTAAGAAGTGGCTAGCATACTGAAAGCCTTGTTAAGACACGTACACCAGAGGATGGGAAACAAAGCATGTGAAGATTCAGGGGCCTGTCACCTAAGTAAAGTTTTAGGGACCCAACAGTCAGAGACCCCCTGTGACATCCCCTCCAACGTAAAACAAAAGCAAATTGCTGCATCCTGTACGCTCCACAACAACGAAAGAAACGCAAAGCCTGGTAAGCTTCTATGGATTTTGGAGGCAACACATTCTTACCCTAGAAATGCTGCTTTGGCCCAAATACCAGGATAGGGCTCTGCAGTCCAGACTGCATTTGCAAGCAGCCCTGCTGCTCGGACCATACGATCAGGCAGGCTCTACGATTTTGAAGATGTCAGTGGTGGACAAGATATGGTGGAGTTTACGCAAACCCCAGTTGGAGACTCTCAGTGCAGGCCCCCGGGGTTCTGAAAGAAGTTCAAGCCACTTTGGTGAACCATCAAGACCAGTGGAGGTGAGGACTGAGGGCCAGGGGAATGTGGAGTGGAGAGTAGAGAAGAGAACGATAAATACCAGCTGCAAGGAAGACTATTTTTCGTCTTAGGAAGAAAGACCCACTGGCGGCCTGGAGGACTGCTCGATCGCCCTTCAGGGAAGAGCGTGCAGTGCCCTTCAGCCGTGAGGAACGTGGAATGCCGAGAGCCTGCAGAGGCAGTGCCTTCAGAGTGTGTCACAGGTTTGAACCAAGGCCACACCCTTCCCTGAAAGCCTTGTTAAGACACGTACACCAGAGGATGGGAAACAAAGCATGTAAAGATTCAGGGGCCTGTCACATAAGTAAAGTTTTAGGCTTTCAGGGAAGGGTGTGGCCTTGGTTCAAACGACTAAGCATGGTGCGGCCACCAGGACTGAACACTTCTGCCCAGTGTGTAACACACAAATCTAACACCCGCCACCCCCCACCCCGCTGGGTTTCACAGTCTGAATCCTCTCCCTGCTTAATTTGGCTTCCTTTCACTTTCCATTCACAAATCTCAGATTTACATCCTGGTCTAAAGCCTTTCCTTGCCCAGTCCTGCTTCCTCTCTTTATCTTCCCCAGGCATGACCACCTCTCCCCATCCCACACGGCCCCAAATGCTTTTCACTCCTATCATCATCTTAGTATGTAATCCCCAGTCATAATAACCAAGTAACTTGATAAAAATTCTGATTTGAGCCCTGGCTGGGCAGTTCTGTCAGTTAGAGCATAATCCCAATACGCCAGGGTTATGGGTTTGATCCTTGGTCAGGGCACAGTGAATGCATAAATAAATAACACCAGAAGTTTGCTGCAATGACTCTCAGTTTAGCCTCATTTCTTGAAACTATAGCCATAGCTCTGTGTGAAAATAAAGTTTTGTGTCCTTGCTCCCTTCCTGCTTTATCTTGCAACAGGTCTCTGTCAAAGGAGTTTCTGAGTAAGTGGTGAAAAGGGCATCCGTAGCACAAAAGGGTGTGCACCTGAGAAGTATGGCTACACTGAATGCTAAGCATAGTTTTGCATCCTTATAGCATGTGTTCCCGTGTTATTCTGAAGTTAAAGTTTCCAAATATTATTTTGACTAATACGTTAGTCTCTTTCTCTGTCTCAATAGTACCTCTGTTAGAACTTTAAAGATTTTCTCTCACTGATATTGAAGGAACACTGATTTTAAGAGAGGGATCTGGTTTCCTTTTTCTTCCCTCCCTAGTTTTAGTCTTTTCCTTAACTTCTATCAAGCCATCCGTGAGTTCAGAAGGCTGAGAGAATTTTTCTTTTAAAAAAGAAAGCTTGCCTACCAGCCAGTTTTCTATTTTTCCCCAAGCACTCAACAGTCTAATCTTTTACCCATTTAAAATGAGAAAGAGTTTAGCAAGAAATTGACTTGATGTTAGGACAGGAGCTTCAGTAACAGCGTTAACAACCCATGCGCTCCGGCCTCCTCCGTATTGAACAGGACCTGCCTCTGGGCCTGCAGCCGGGAAAGAGCCTCTGAAGCACATGCTTTCGGTTTCTCTTCTGCACTTTCGGGATCTTGAGTCTGTAATGTATTCTCTACTCCTTTTAGAAGCAGAAGAATTTAGGAAGGGAATCAGAAGAATTTAGGAAGGGAATTGGTTGCCTTTGAAATATTCGATTTGGCTTTACCACCTGCACAGCACCCACATTGGTAATATATCGAAATGCTTTGAAATGTTGAGTCCTTAAAAAATATCTTGTTTTTTCTTTTCATAGGGAGAAATCAATAACATAACTCTTTAGACTAATCAGGGGAGACGCTTGCCTCAGAAAAAAGATAGAATTATAATGATCTGTAACATTGTGGGTGACCAGCGCCCCTCCCACTTTAGGGTCCCTCTTAATCCCCCGAAGAGCATGTTGAAACTCAGCTTTGCCGGCTGCACTTTGTTGTTTATTCAGTGGTGGGGGGAGGACTCTGCATTGCTAACAGGTTCCCACGTTGGTGATGGTGATGGTCTGGGGACTAACATACTCTGAGAATCATTGAGCTATATACTGTTGCTATCACTACCCAATGGAAAATATTTTTAAAAATATACTTTATTGATTTTTTACAGAGAGGAAAGGAGAGTGATAGAGAGCCAGAAACATCGATCAGCTGCCTCCTGCACACCCCGCACTGGGGATGTGCCCGCAACCAAGGTACATGCCCTTGACGGGAATCGAACCCGGGACCCCTCAGTCCGCAGGTTGACACTCTATTCACTGAGCCAAACCGGTTAGGGCGGAAAAATTTTTTAAAAATCTAAAATTTCTATGAGCATTCCTAATTGAAGTGGAGTGTCATGAACATTTATATAATAACTTAATTAATTTAATAGGGAAAATAAAAAAGCCTGATGTATTTTAGGACAATAATTAAGATATGAGAACTGTCATTTATCTTCTCAAGCTGATTGGTGGCATTACATTCCTTTATTTCTTACAGGAAAAATACACACAGCCACTTATTTATAAAACAGTTACTGGCAACTACAAATATAAGCTATTTTAGTTGTCTTCATTTTTCTTCAGTTGTCTCAAAAAAGAACTGTGTAATTTATAAAGTTTTTCCATCTGTAAAAATGTGGCTAATAACATACTTTATAGGGTTGTTATGAGGGTTAAAAGAGTGTGTACAGAACACCTAACATAGAGCCTGACTAGTAGCAGATTATCAGAAATATTAATTTTTCATTTTCATTTCTTTACCCATGTTAATACCATAAATTCTTTGTGGGTATTTTTAAATAATAGGGCGTTCCAAAAATGTATTCACAAACTTTGAATAATTGTAAAGGTAACGTTTATTAAAATATATTTCATTTTCAAAATTGAGCTATCAGCTGTTAAAGTGTGTATACATTTTTTGGGGGGAAATATATATTGCATGCTGAAAAATAAGAAAAACAAGAGAGGGAGGGAGGTACAAATTATTTTAATATATGATTATTTTCTATTAGATATTAAGGAAATGGGGATTTTTTTTTTTACAAAATAAGAATACTTTCAACAATAAAGAAAATTTTATAAAAATTATTAAAAAGGAGAAATAATACCTTCAATGCAGACTAGGCATGCTATTTTAGACTATTATTGTCAACTCAAATTTTTTTATTCATACTATTCCAGATCCATGTAATAGCATCAGTAATAGGTTCCACCTAGAGGTGTGTTTGCATATCAAGCACTAGGCTGAACACTTGGTTGTTTACCTTATTTCATTCCTATAACGACCTTGCAAAGTTGTCTTTTCTGATTTTTACAGACATTTGTTTGGTGCTGTTTCCTCTTGTCTGTGACGAAAACTCCATGTGAGCAGCAGCTTTGTTTCTATCCTGCTGTGGCCCCATAGCTTACAAAACAGCACTTGGCATCAAGTAGTTGCTCAAGGAGTGTTTTTTGAAATAAATTCACACACCAATGAAAGGAAATAAATGGAAGGAATTCTTCCCTGAAAGGTTAAGTACTTTGCCTCAAGTCCTGTCCAGGTTAAAATCTAGGGGCACTGACTCAAGTTTTCCCTCTCCTGTCCCCTAACATGCTCTGCAGAAACGGGCCTTTCTAAACTATGATTAGACTATCTGAGTTTCTCTCTAACTTCCTAATGGTAACAACGGTATGTGACATTGAAATGTGCTGGAAAGAAACCTGGAGCTCAGATAGAAGTTTAAAATAAGTTCAACTTGAAGGTTGAGGGTCTTTGGTAGAAAATGGTTGGAGGGAGCAAGTTATTTTATGGGTATGTCTTGTCTTTGTGCAGAACCAGGTGGTAAATGGTAAGACATCTGAGATCACCAATAGGAGGTTCTCTTCATTCTCAAACTGTTGAATACCTGCAGTCATTCCCTCAGTGAAAGGTGTGTTTAGGCTTCCTAGAGTCCATGTTCATTCTATATCCCACAATGTATAAACATAGGGATGGGATCACCTTAATCCGTAATCCCCCTCCCTCATATTCTGAATATTGGCCAAAGGAACAATAGCTGTCCACATTACTATTAACAAATAATATCTGCATCTTTGCCTGGGTTTAATTTTTCTGTCATAAGTCAAATGAATATTATACTTCTCAATACAAAAATTCTTATACTGAAATTCTTAAAAATTTGTCATCTTCCTTTTAACAAAAGGGAAAATGTCATCACATTTTACTCCTATATCCCTTTCTTTTTGTCTTCGATGGCAATCAGAAATGCATCTTTACCAGCTTCAATGGTGCATACTTCAGAATATGGTTATTATATTTCAAATATATACTGTGGGAAACTAATCCTCATTAACTTCAATGAGGAGTTACTTCTAATATTTTAGTTTCAGATTAAGTGGATTAATTTTTGTCTCTTAATTTCAAGTGGATTTTGAATTGAACTGTCCCCTTCTTCTATAATAATAGAACTCCTGGTTTTTATCTGGCCACATGACTCTTTGGAATGTGGACTTCATTAGCCAGATTATCTTGCAGCCATTCATGGCCAAGTAACTAAGTTTTGCTAAATGAGATGTGAGGGTAGTATGTGCTACATATTCTTAAGGGGATGACCATGCCCTCCTCTCTCACTCCTAGTACTTTATCTTGCAGCCTATAGTACAAATGTGGTAGCTTATCATCTCTGACTATATTAGTTCAACACCCTTGGCATGGTGGAGCATCAAGGTAGAAGGAGTCCAGGTCTATGCATGATAATATAGAGTACAGCTGCCTTAGACCATCTACTTTGAAACATTTACATGAGAAATAAATAAACTTCTGTACTAATAAAAGGGTAATATGCAAATTGGTCAGGATGCCCTCACAGAAACAACTGAACAGCAGGCTGCGTGGGGCGACCAGGCTGACAGGGAGGTTAGCGAGGGACGACCAAGTGACTGACCAGCAGGCTGCATGGAGTGACCAGGCCGGCAGGGGGGGCAGTTGGGGGCGACCATGCCAGTGGGAGAGGGCAGTTGGGGCGACCAGGTCAGTGAGGGGGGGGCAGTTGGGGGTGACCAGGATGGCAAGGGGGGCAGTTGGGGCCAACCAGGCTGACGGGTGGGGGGGCAGTTAGGGGCAACCAGGCTGGCAGAGGGGGATCTAAGGGGCGACCAGGCTGGTTTGGGGTGCAGTTAGGGACAACCAGGCTGGCAGTTGGGGGCGACCAGGCCAGCAGGGGGGGGGCAGTTGGGGGCAACCATGCCAGAAAGGGCAGTTGGGGGAGACCAGGTCAGTGGGGAGGGCAGTTGGGGGTGACCAGGCTGGCATGGGGGGCAGTGTGGGGCAACCAGGCCGGCAGGAGGGGTAGTTGGGGTCAACCACACCAGTGGGAGAGGGCAGTTGGGGGTGACCAGGCCAGTGGGGGGGCAGTTGGGGGCCAACCAGGCTGGCAGGGGGGGCAGTTGGGGCCAACCAGGCTGGCAGGGGGGGCAGTTACGGGCAACCACGCCAGCAGAGGGGGCACTAAGGGGCAACCAGGCTGGCAGTTGGGGGTGACCAGGCTGGCAGGCAGAGGCAGTTAGGGTTGATCAGGCTGTCGGGGGGGCAGTTAGGGGCGATCAGCCAGGCAGGCAGGTGAGCAGTTATGAGCCAGCAGTCCCGGATTGTGAGAGGGATGTCCAACTCTGGTTTCGGCCTGATCCCTGACATGGGGCCAAAACCGGCAGTTGGACATCCCCCGAGGGTCCCAGATTGGAGAGGGTCCAGGCTGGGCTGAGGGGACTCCCTCCCCTCTGTGCACAAATTTCATGCACTGGGCCTCTAGTCTATATTATAAAAGCAATTATTAATTTGTTTTTGTTAAACAAAGCTTAAGTGACTTCATATACAGTGCATTTTACTTCTATAGTGTTCAACACTTCTTTTTAGAAAAGTTAAAAATGAGGAAGTCATCATAAGCCAAGATCTTTGGCAACAAGGAAATTTCCAAGTGAAAATATTTTGTATCATTCCACAAAATAAGATTGACAAAATGTTGACACTTGAACAATTGATTTAAATGTTTTCCCTTGTATATGATAAGTTATAATTCTTCCTCACATTTATAGCTTGCTTTGACTGTGACCACACAGATCATTTTTTAGGAGGAATCATTTCTCAGTCAAAATAAATAAAATCAAAACAGTCATGCTGGTGTCTTAGCATTATGCAATGATACACAGATAACATTTATCAGATATATATACTTTCTTTATTCCCCTGAGATACAAACACTGCAAGGTTGTCCCTGTAAATAAGTCAGCCAAGAAGCTGCTGCTTCTAGAAATTTCATCAAAATGTGTCTGACAGTTGGAAAATATTATTTTAAGTTTTATATTACATGATTAATTCTTCAGTAGTTTGCAATCTCTCTGAGATATGCCTCTGATTGTGAATCACTAATAACAATTATTAAACTGCAAAAGGTTGAGTTACTCCTCCTATTTGGTCCATATCTTGAGCAGCTGTCCAGGGTACTTAAATAAAATTTAATTACTCTATATACTTATATTCCCTTTTTCTTTTTTGGATTCTGGGTTTGGGGAAAGTGAAGATGCTTTGCACAATAACTCAGTTTGTATTTTCTTTTTGAATAAGGCTTTGAAATCCTCCAGCCTGAGAAGAATGATAATAAAGAGAATATCTGTGGTAAGCCATGTTAGAAAGGTTGTACAACACTTTGAAAACAGTGTTATGATGTTTTGCTGATGGAATAATATGACTGAAATTATGTCTATATAAATTATGAACTTAAAGGATATTGACTCCTACAGACCCCTAGTGAAAACTTCATTCGTGTGAATTCCTAGAAGATGGTCATCTTGCTCTTAATAAAACGGTAAAAATTATTAAATTGTGTCTCAAGCCAGGGAGGCTCGGCACCTTTAGGGGTTCTCTCTTCAGGTTCTTCTTTCTGCTACTGAACTCAGCCTAGCTCCCTCTGTGTCTCGTCCGTCCATCCTTCTGGAGCATCACTCTGGTTTTTATATTCCCATCACTTTTTTTGGAGTACAGAAGGAAAATTGAGTTCCTGGGCCCAGATCTTCCACATTAAGTATTTACATGTTTTTGCTCAAAATTATACCCGCTTCTTGGATGACAGTGGACACAGTACCTATTTCTGTGTTCTCATGAAATCAAAATCCTAAGTACACCATTCAGAATAATTAATGATTTCATAGCAAGCAACACAAAATTGCAAAGTACATCTTTAGTCTTCCAAATAATGCAGCGAAAGGAAGGTTTAAGCTTTTCCTTTTCCTGATTGGTGATACTGACAACTGATAGCCGCGCACTATTAAGACAAGGGTTCTCAAAGTGTGGGCTGACAACCTTTTCAGGGTGTTCATAAGGTCAACACTATTTTATAATAAGATTAAGACATTATTTTACTTTTTCACTGTGGATGGTTGAAACTGATTGTGTAAAAGCAATGGTGAGTAAAACTGCTCAGGCATTAGGATGGATCAAGGCAGTGGCACCAAACTGTAATAGGAGTCATTGTGTTTGCCCCTGCCACATTCAGGTTAAAAAGCTGCCAGTTTCATTTTAGAATGTCCTTAATGAAACGGTAAAAATTATTAACATTATTAAATCTGGACCACGTATCTTTTAAATTTTCTTTATGATAAAATGAGAAATACATATATACCACTTTTGTTACTTAGCTATAACTATCTAAAAAAAACCACACCAAAAAAATTGTGCCATTATTGAAGTTGCAAGCTGAACTACCCTGAGTCCACATTATAGCCAACTTTTAAGAAATTACTTCTTGTGGAGTGTTGATGAAATAGTGGAAAAGAATACCCACCATTAAATACTTGCCCTTGACCACTCAGTCAGTGTGCTGCCAAGTCAGGATCTGAATCTAGAGCTCCCATCCGAACCCTCTATCATGAACACTCCAGGTCAGTGGCTCTTAAATACGGTGCCTGGGCCAACTGTATCCGTATTACCCAGGAATTTGTTCAGAATGGAATCCTGTAAAGGTAAGGCCCAGAAAGCTGTGTTTTAATTAGCCCTTTTTATGATTCTGATGCACACTAACGTTTGAAAATCCCTTCTCTAGCTGAAGAGACATAATAGTTCAATAAAAACAGAATGGTTGAGTCAGCATGTAGGGTAATAAAACCATTTGTTTGATTTGCTGTGTGATTATCCTATCCTACTGAAAATGAAAAATTCAAGTAAAAACCCATCTAATATGGTTGATTTCATTTTGGGGAAAAACTCATTTCAAAGCAATTAGTCACTCCTTCAATCAACCAGGCCGTGAATTAATAATTTTACAATTGGTAAGAAAATTCAGTGAAGAAGAGTCCATTGGCCCATACGTTTGCCTATCTGGAGGAACCAAGTCAAACAAATAAAACTTCCACTTAGCACCAGGTATAATTTTCATTGAAACAATAAGTAGTATGGCTGCTGGACCTGAGGGGCAGGCAAGTGCCTACTCACATCTCAGTGACTCTGTGGAAGCTCTGAGTAGGCTGACAGTAACAGAAGAAGCAAACTAGAACCAACATCTGGGACTCCGTCTTAATCACAGGTAGATTTAAAATTGTCTCCTAAAAATAAGAAATATTTCAACTCCAAAATTAAATCCACTATCATGAAAAAAGTAAGCAAAAGCAATTTCAAGATTGATGTTTAAAGACAAACTAGTGTTTTGAATATGTTGAGAGTATTAGTTATTTTGCATTCAAGTCTAAGATTAGCTTTAGTTAGATTCTATTGATTTGCACATATTTTGGAATAATTATGTGTTGTGATGTGTGAATATTTTAACTAAAAATAAAACCATAGATTTCAGACCCTTTCCCACTCACCATTTTTTTTTTACAAAAAAATTTCTCCTCCCCTACTGCCTACTGCTGACTTAAAAAATAGCTAAGGATTTCCTCTCTTTGAACTAAACCTCTTCTCTTTCTAGATATATTTATAAAGTTATCTGAGAATTAGTTTAGCATAATAGCTTGAGATGGTCAGTCTTTGATATAGGTAGTATTAATATGAAAAAAATCCTCAATAGTCTCCTTATGCATTATATATGGGTATATATATATATATATATATATATATATATATATATATATATATAGTAAATTAGAGGCCCAGTGCACAAAATTTATGCACGAGGGGAGGGGTCCCTCAGCCCAGCCTGCACCCTCTCCAATCTGGGACCCCTCGGGGGATGTCTGACTGCCTCTCGCAATCTGGGACCCCTGGCTCCTAACTGCTCGCCTGATTGCTCCTAACTGCTCCCCTACCAGCATGATCACCCCTAACTGCTACCCTGCTGGCCTGATCGCCCCTAACCACCTCTGCCTCGCCCCACACCCTGGACCCAGGATTCCCTCCTCTGGCTGGTCGCAGGCACCCGGGACCAGGGCTGGCTTCGCCCGGGCCGGCCGCAGGTGCCCGGGACCGCGGGGCGGGCAGCTTGTCCCTCTCCTGGGCCACAGGCGCAGGTGCAGCCACTGGTGCCCAGGACTGTGGGGTGGGCGGCTTGTCCCTCTACCCGGCTGCAGCCTGGCTGGTCCCCATTCCTCTCTCCCCAGTGTTAAGTGTCTGAGCCATTAGGGCGTGATAGCATGAGGGCGTGATGACCATTTGCATATTAGCTCTTTATTATATAGGATAATTATTTATTACATATTCTCTCTTAATTTCTTAGTTTCTCTTCTTGAATATCAAGAAAGACTATAATGCTAAGTTTATGTTATTTTTTGTCTCCTGACATTATTGTTTTTCTTTTGAATAGACTAGAGGACATATTAATAACATGGCAAATTTAGCAGTAAGAGCTTGAATTCAATTTGGATTGAGGAACAAAGATGAAAATTGTTTAAATCAAATATTTAACCCCTCTACACAAGGGAAAAATCTCCTTCCCAGGATATGGAGGGACCTTAACCTTAGCTCATGGCTCTTTTTACAACAAAGACTCATCTCTCATTGTTGTAAATTATCACATGTGATAATTCTACTAAAAAAAAATCTCTTAACCATAAGCATGATCACTTCAATAACATTTCAGAGTAAAGCATTTCTTACCTTATACTATATATATATATAGCATTTTCATTCTATTCATTCGTTTTATTTTGCTTTAACTTATCTTGATCTCCACATACTATTTTATTTTTTTTAAATATCTGACCAAAGCAAAGCAAAAATTAGTATAATCATGTTGTGTAGCTCCTCTCTCCTACCTGTATCAGCTTCTGACAGCCAATGGTGAAAATTCAAAGTCAAACCATTTAACTCTTAAGTAGATGAAAATGCATTTTTACAGAATAGGTAATTTTGTCATATGAACAAAAGACACAGTTGTCCACTGACACCAGGATGGAGATGTAAATATGTGATTGTGTTAGCTGTTTATATATCAGATGTATGTAATCAGGGTTAAAACATCATAAAATATCTACATCTCTACATACACTGATACATAGATTTTAGAGGGGTGTGTGTGTGTGTGGGGGGGGGGGCAATACAAAATGAGAAAGTTAAATGCTAACTGCAGCCCTTTTGGTTGGATGAGTGCCAAAGCAACTTTCAAAATATTTCAAAACAGCTGCCAGCATGTAAAGATTTTAACTGAAGGAGCAGAATAATGAAATCTGAATTACTAATGAGCGAATAAACTTATATTTTGCTTAAGATCTGTAATGACATGGAGATAAGCAGATCCAATAAGGAATTTGTCTCATACATGCAGACCAAAATTCCAAAACTATCCATGCAAGGACAAATTCTGAAACAGACTTATATGCGGTCTAAGGTAGCTTACTGTGCATGTCTTCTCTGAGTATTCTGTGTATTTTTATTACAGAAAAGAAAGTTTCTGGAGGGCAGGAGACATAGTAATTCTCAAATATGGGTCGTTGAAAGCTTGGAACTTTGAAGTTGAGTGTGCTCATTAAACCCTATTTTAATGTTGTATAGTGTACGTGATGTAGCTTCAGCATATCTACGTTTAAATGGCTAGCAACAGATCCCACTATTCTTTCGACTGGGACAATTCTGCCCTTTGGGCTTCCAAGAAAATATTGCCCCCCAAAAGGGAAGGGAAGCAGGACCACATAGTATTTCTATATCAACTATTCAATAAAATAAGTAGTTAATAAAATATAATCATTTTTACCCATAGAATCTGAATTGAAACAATGAACAAATAATGGTGATATTATCCATAAATGTATAACATTGTTGATGGTGCAGAAGGCCTTTTTACCAGGGAAAGCAACTTTTAAAAAAATTCTGCTCTTTTGGCCAAAGAGGGTTTCCCACCCTTTGGCGTCAGCTGGCACATTGGCCCTGCCTCGGAGGAATCAACAGGATGGAGCTTGGAATGTGTAGTGCCCTGGAGTCCAAGGGCGCGGGGAAGCAGGAGCCACTTGCTAGGAGCCTCCATCCACTGGCTGGCCAAGATACCAGCTGGCAGGCACAGGAGCAGTCCGCAATGGGCCAATAGTTCTGACAAACGCTGTTTTATGGAAAGCCACTGCCTGCGTCTGTGTCCATCTTTAGTCTGTTTACTAGGCTTCCTTTGGCCTACAGTACTGCCATCCTTGACCTGTGCAGTCAGAGGAGAACTTTTCCCGACCCCTGAAATAGTCCCCATCTGTCTAGAATTGGCACTTTCTTTCAACAGGAAAGCCTGCGCAGAGCCCAGGGATATTTGAGATCTCCTCTTCCAGTCCGGCCCAGTGGGTGAGCTGGGAGGAGGGGGAGAGTGCAGAGAGGCAAGTTAACCCACATCGCCTGGCCGCTGTGCTCCGAGTGGGAAGAGGACCCACATCTGTGACCGGATCCTTACCGGGTGGCTTCCCACCTACCCAGCCCTCCAACCCCTTCCCCCCACCCTCCCTCACTCAGAGGCCTTGTGTTTGGCCACTGACATGCCTTAAGTTAGAAAATGACCCCATCCCAGGAAGAAGGGAGTCAGGACCTCGGTGAGGTCTAACCAGTGGAGCTCCCAGCACACGCCACAGATGCTCATTACGATTCTTTTTACGCGCAACACGTGGGGGGACGAAGTAGTTTCACATCTCCTGACATTATCTGCCGTCCAAAGCGTTTTCATTGAGAGGAAAATGGAAACGCAGCTGCGCCTTGGGCCCCGCCAGCCAGAGCTGGGGGGCTCCCTCCCTCCGTCTCCCGCCGCTGCCGCTGCCCGGCCCGAGGCTCCTCCGGAAACTGAACCCCGGTCCGGGGAGCGCAGAGGTGGCCCGGGCGGGAGCGGCCCGCGGCCCGCGCCGCAGACGGGCCTTTGTGCGGCTGAGAGCCACGAGGACGGAAGGGGACGCGCGGGTCTGTGGCTGGTGCCGGCGCCTGGCCCCCGGGACCCCGTGCGGGGCTGCGGGGCCGGTCGGGCTCTGCCGCTCGTGGCCTCGGCAACTTGTGGCCAATGCGCCCTGCCCGCAGCCGCCCAGGTTCCGGGGGTGAAGCAGGTGCCTCGCCGGGCCAGGCGCTCTGGGCGGAGGAGGACGGGGGCTGCAGGACGGCGGCCGCCACGCTCCGCCTGCCCAACTGGGGTTCGCGTGGCGGGCGCGGCGGCCGCTTGTCCCCCCCCCCCCCCCCCCGGCTGCCGGTCCAGCGCCTCGGAGCGCGGGGGGCGCGGGGGTGAACGAGATGGGGAAACCAACAGCAGCACCAAGTGAAGTGGGTCCGGGGTGCGGGAGCGCCGGAGGAGCGGAGCCCGAGCCCCCCCGCTGGGCGCCGAGACCGCACTCTGTGACGGCCCCTCCGGGCCCGGCCGGAGACCCCAGGATCGAAGAAGGAAGAGGGAAGACAGGGGGTCCTGGCCGCGGGTGGAGGAACCGTTCCCACCGCCCCCGCCCAGTCCGCCGCCGAGAAGTGCAAGGTGCCATTTAAAAGGCGCGCCCACACCCGGCACCGCTCCTCGCCCCCTAAGGAAACGCCGAGGTGACGACCCGGAGAACTGTTATCCGGGAGACCCAAGCAAATAAACGCACGTGTTTTCTCTTTTTGTTTCCCTGGTGGTTGGAATTCGCAGAGTGCTCTGCAGTTGTGCCCGCTAAGTTACTGGTTTCGTCGTTCGAGAGGGGCTTTAGAGATGGGTCGGGGTGGTGGGGCGGGGCGGGGTGCAGGGGGAGACATCCGACCCCTCTGCTAGACCTGTAGTCCCCACCTCGCAAGTTTGTCCAAGACCAACCCCCCTCCCACCAGGAGCGAGGAGAGTCCCTTCTTCTAAAGGGAACACACTGTCCATTGCACAAAAGCGGTTTTTTTTCCCTCCCCTCCTCCTTTGCACACCACCGCTCCTGCACGAGCATCAAGTTCTCCCGCAGTCCGACTCGAAGTTGGCAGCCCCGGCGCTGCCTGGTGTGCAACCAGACGGGCCGAGAGGGGTCCGGGCTGGGAGGGGAAGCTCGGCGGGGGACCCCCATTCCTGCACACGCTTGCTGGAATCCAGGTTGCTGGAAGCCGCGGGAGGCTCGAGCCTGCCTGGATGGTGGAGGTTGTTTCTCTGGAGAAAAGAGGGGGATAGAGAGCGCTTGTCCTGCACTTCGGGTCGGAAGTGCGCGCCGTGTGTGTGTGTGTGTGTGTGTGTGTGTGTGTGTGTGTGTGTGTGAAGGGGCGGGAAAGAAAAGCACCCTCCGCTGCCCGTCATTCCCTCGCACCGGCCAAGTCCTCGCCAAGCCTCCCGGTGCATCCTTCCTCCGCCACCCCCTCCCCTTCTTCCCTCAGCTGGGCTCGCGCGGCGCAGCCGGAGCAGCCAGTGAGAGCAACATCCTGGAAAGAGGGGGGAGCACCACCGCCCCCCAAAAGGGGGAAAAAGGCCCCACCCTGACACGTTTGGCTGTTTGCAAGTCCCTCGCACCCCGCCACCCCCGCACCTCCTCCTCCCGCTCGCGGCCGCCCCCCCCCCCCCCCCAGCCCCAGCCCGCTGCGCTCACATCAAAGCTCCTCTCCGCCGCGCACAGTGGCCGCGGCTCACTAATGGGATTGCAGGCTGGTGCCTGGCTCCGCTGCTGCCGCCGCCGCTGCTCGCGCTGCTGCTGCCGCCGCCGC
This sequence comes from Eptesicus fuscus, assembly GCF_027574615.1. Taxonomy (NCBI): domain Eukaryota; kingdom Metazoa; phylum Chordata; class Mammalia; order Chiroptera; family Vespertilionidae; genus Eptesicus; species Eptesicus fuscus. The sequence continues at coordinate 86,287,061 of NC_072477.1, forward strand.
CGCCGGAGCCCCAGCCCGAGCCCCCGCCAGCCGGAGCCCAGAGCCGCCGCACCCAGGGGCCGAAGCCGCGGCGATGATCCGAATCTTTCCGGATTTCAGCGTGCAGGTGACGGCCGCGGCGGCTGGCGGGGCGGCCGCGGGGGTGCCGGCCGGCGCCGGCATGGGGAGGGCCAGCGCCGCGGCCAACGGCACCCCGCAGAACGTCCAGGGCATCACCTCCTATCAGCAGCGGTGAGTAGTCCCGCCCGGGCTGGGATGGAGCCCCCGCCCCGGGGTGCTGGGGTGTGGGACTCACTTTGCCTCCTGTTTTGTGTGTTACAACACATGCACATCGCTAGCGCTCACTTTGGCTCGCCCCTCGTTCTACGGGTGAGAAAGAAAAAAAAACAATAATTCACAGTTCGGATCGAAAGGCACTCCGATGTGCTGACAAAGTGAAATCATCTTGTGCCCTCTGCCTGGCCCCAAACCCAGAGCCGCAGTCCCGCTAGCCGGAGAGTTGCAGAGAAGTCTGAGACACCGCACAAGGTGCTTTGGCAAAGTTTGGGTCCCAGCCCCTTCCAGCGGTGCTCTCTCACTGCCTCTGCCGGGTGCCGGCTCTGGCGGACGGGCAGCCAGGGCGGCAATTGATCACCGGAGGCTGATTGATCATTTGTTTCCAAACAGAATTGGAACGATTTTCACGTGTAGCTGCAGACTTGCAATTCTACATAATAGTGTTATCGTGTCACCTGTTACTACAGGGAAAGACAGCATGAAATCCGAGTCTCCTCGGCGCTGCTAAGTATTCATCTTAAACGCATTATAATGCAAATGCCTAGGATTCAGAGATGCGAGTGAGGAAGCAAATTTTACAAAGTTAGTCTAAATGGTGAGAAAGAAGCAAGTTTTTAAAGTATGACTTGCTTGCATTTCTCCCAAATAGTTATAAATTTAAAAAAATATGACTGTGACGTTGAGATAGTAAACGTTCTTTGAATCAGTTAGGAAAGAAAGGGGGTGTGGGGGGGAATTACCACCACCAATGCCCTACAACCCTAAAGTTTTTCCTTAAGGACAACTTGTGATGTCCCAAGATTTTATCGAAAATGTAATCCACAAAAGTGTGCTGAGGAAAACTAACAATGTAGTATGAAAGGTAAGCCTCCCCCCCACCCCCCAATTTGTGGGGCTCAGTTTTTTCAGATAGAGAGAGAAAAAAAAGAACACATGAAAATGTGAAATTAAATATTTGTGTTTCCCAGATTGCACACGATTAAACATCTGAGAGATTTGCCAATGGCATTTAACTTAAAATATACACAATGCATAATTCAAACAACAGTTCCTATTTTTACCTTGTATTTCAAACTTCATTGATTTGAGAACCTTTGATTTGAACCAACAGTGTTTAAACTGAAAAGGTTAAGATAATCTATCACTGCCATATTTTGTGCCTTCTAACCAATGGCTCAGCGACCAGAGCAGATTTTGCATAACACACTGAGTGTTTTCCAAGTTGATGCCCAGTGCTGCAAATATTCTGTGGAAGACTTCATTATATGCTTTGAGTACTGTTGGAAGTTTTCAAAAAAGTCTTGAAAATAACTCAAAAAGAGGCTGTTCCTTGTCACAGAGAATTTTTTGTTGTTGTTTAAGTTATTCTAGTCTTGTTTTACTTCAGTGATTACGAGAACGTTTAATACAAAAGATCTGGGAATCTTTCAAACATAAAGGACATAGAAAAGAATTAGGTTTAGAAAAGAATTAGATTTTTTTCATGGTTCAGGTATGGTTTTTTTTGTCACTTATAAAACATTTAAATGACAATAGACTCAGGCGGTCACTTTAACCAGGAAGTGGAAGCAATAGTCACAATAGTATGGTCTGTGAAGTAGGGATCAAGGGTCAGAGATGTCAGATAGCTTTTGGACCATTTCAGGGAATTCCGGGCAACTTCAACTAGCCCATAAAATATAAATTGGGCATAAAGGGAGGTCATGGATTCAGCCTGTACGTTTGTTCTCAGAGTGTTGGTTGGTATCTCTCACCATGAAGACATTCCCGTGTCCAATTTTCCTGTAAGTCAGGAGCATCCCGGGGTAACTCTCCATAGTCCCCCACTCCAACACTGAAAGCTCAATGATGCCTTCCACCGTCATCTTTGAAATCAGGCCACTTCATCAAGTCACATAATCCCACCACTTGTTCTAAAGACTAAAGCTCTGAAAACAATCAACTCTAAAATTTAGCCTTTGGGATGTATTATTCCCTTCCTCTCTCTTTATGTCCTGTCACATTGACAGAAGAGAAGGTGTTAGCTGTGAAAAATGTAGCCTTCTTTGGTTTCCTTACTCCACTTTGATGACACCTGTTACTCCTTTGAGTCTCAGTTCATTTGGAGACAGGAGAGTGAGTCATGTGGGGCAAGATTACTGGCAGGTGTTTAAGGAGGGTCTGAGTCAGGAGTTACATCCCCTGTCCTCTGGCACTTCGTCAGGAATGTAGGCTACCAACATGTTAGGCTTTAGGGGCTATGAGGGGCAGACTTCGTTTCCACCTCAAGACCTGGATATGATCTCTAAAGCAAAAAAAAAAAGTTTTTTCATTAAAATCTTTTGCGGAGTCTGATGAGGGAGTGACTTGGGTGGTGGTGATGTGGGTGTGGAGGGCTTCGTGCAGAGAGTAGACTGTTGGGAGAATACGAGCTTTTCTCATTTGTCATCTTTGGGCAGAAACACCCTAGGCTGGCTGCCCTGGAGTTGTCCAACTGACAACTTTCCCTGCTCTCTCCCGGCCCATGTATCTCGGACTCAACGCTCTTAAGTTCACTTTTCAATCACTCTCATCTTCTCCTACCTGTCGAGGGTACTCCAAAGAGAATTCAAACACCATCATGCAGATTAAACACCTCTGCTCTGAGAAACATATGTTTTCAGTTTCCAACTCTCAACCTCACTTGGCTGGAATAGAATGGTAGGACTGAATGGGACCCCTCTGCAGGTCTACTTTTTCTTAAATTTAAAGCCAAGTGCCGAGCTTCACATTGGACTGTTTTCCTCCTGGCCTTTCCCTTTATTCAAGTGCTTTTGGGAGTCCCTTCCACTTTCCCGGTTGACACATGACTGACCCAAGTCTCTGCCCAAAAAAGCTGCCCACACCCAGCCGAGTGCTTTAGTGGCGAGAACGCTCTGAACAGCGTCTACCCAGGTAACAGGATTCCAGCACTGGCCCTGCACCGAGGGGGGCTTTCCTAAGGCCTCGTTGGGCTGCAAAATCGGGGGGGGGGGGGCAGCTAGGCTAGACAAGAACCAGAGGCCCGTAGTTTGGCCCGGTCCTATCCCAGGTGCCGGGAGCCCAGCCGTGCGCGGCGTTTGTGCATAACTGCGTTTCAAGTCCTGGGGATTCACCTGTGAACCCTGGGCTCTGCAGCTCTGCATGTGCGCGAGTACTGCAGCCGCTCGGGCTGGGGGAACCGGGCTGAGAGCACCAGGACCGCGAGGTGCCGGTGCTGCTGCCCGGCCCGCCCACTGGGCTCCGGGCCGCGGGCTTGGCCAGCGCACTCCCCACCCGCGTCTGTGCTCTGCCCCCCGAATGGCGCGCGGGACGGGTCCTGCCCGAGCCGGCTCCCTCGGCCTGCCGGCTGCTCTGTTCCTTCCCCCGGGCCGCGATCCTCCAGAGAAGGAAGGGAAGTGTTCAAAACTGCAACTGAGTGGCGTTGTTGCGCCAGCAGCCGAGCATCCCAGTCCCCCACGGAGAGAGAGGGAGAGAGGGAGAGAGGGATGGGGGAGGGGGAGGGGGAGAAGGGGTGTAGGGGGGTGTGTGTGTTTGCCTGCGAGGGAGCGCTTTGGAGCAAAGTAGCTGGAAAATGCCCAGAAACACTTTCCCGGCGGTCCAGCGGGGGAGCCCCCGGGAGTCCCCCTCCCCCGCCCCTCCGGGCCTCGGCCCTGACCGCCCCCCGCAGGGAGGGTGTGCGCCCACCTGCCGCCCGCGGCTCCGGGGGGCGGCGGCGGCGGGGTGGCCGTGGGGGGTGTGGCGGCGCGCGCGGCGAGAACCCGGAGGCGGCGGGGCCCTGTGCCCGGCTGCCCGCGGGCCGTGCGGCAGCCTCCCCCCCGCCGTCGCCGCCTCCCCCTCCTCCCCGCCGCCGGTCGCCCGTCTCCGCCGGGCATGTCTCGGGAGCCGGAGCGGCCCGGGCCGCGGGGGCTCTGCGGCGCATGGACGGCGGCGGCGCCCGGCGAGCAGGGGGAGGAGAAGGCGCAGGCGGCGGAGGAGGCGGCGACCTGCAGCGAGAGGCACCGGCGGCGCGAGGGGCCGGCCGGCCGCCGGCGAGGCTCCAGCCCCACTACTTTCCCGTAGCCTCCCCGCCTCGGCAGCGCGGCCGCCGCCGCCGCCACGGCCACGGCCACGGCCACGGCCGCTGCCCGCCGGGCCCCGCCGAGCGCCGCGCACGCCCGCACTCACTCCCGCCACCCCACGCACACGCGCACCCCCCGCCCTCCCACACCCCCACCCGGGGCGGGGGGAGAGAGGCAAAAAGTAAGAGAGGAAAAAAAATAGCAGGAAGATGGCGCCCACCAAGCCCAGCTTTCAGCAGGATCCTTCCAGGCGAGAACGGTAACACTTTTCTGTTTATTGAACCTGCCGCCAGGGCGGCTGCTCCCGCGCCGCCGCCGCCGCCGCCGCCGCGGCGCTGGGCCGGCTCCCAGCCCGCCTCCTGGGCCGCGAGCCCGCGGGACCCCGGCGGCCGGTGCCGGCTGCGCGCCCGCCGCTCCCCGCGCATTGTCCCCCCGCGGCTGCGGCGAGCGGGCTCCCGCGGCGGCCGCGCCGGGCTTTCCGAGCAGTCGCACCAGCTGGGCTCGGCGAATGGAGTGACTCGCTGCCAGAGGAAAAAAAAAAAAAAAGGAAGAACAAAAAAAAAAAAAAAAGAAAAAGAAAAAAAAAAAGAAAGAAAAGAAAAACAAACACAAAAGAGAAGGGGCTGCTGTGCGAGGGGAGCCGCGGGCGGTGGGGGCCGGCCTCCCCGGGGCGCCGCAGGTCCCCTGGCAGCTGCTCTCTAGGAAGGAATGGGGCTGGGGAGGGGGAGGCCGGCGGGCGGGCGGGCGGGGAGGGGAGGAGGCGGAGGCGGCGGCCGGGGGCGGGGAGCGAGCTCGCGCCGGGCCGGGGCTGAGCCGGAGCCGCCGCGTCCGAGGAGCTGCTAGGCCGGGCGCGGAGCGGAGCGGGGCGGGCGCGCGGCCGCCGCCTCCCGCCCAGGCTGTGCCCTCGGCCGCGGCAACTTGTGGGTCTCGCGCTTCGCCCCTCCGCTCGCCTTTTCCCTCCTCTCCATCCCCCCCAGCCTCCGCAGAAAAAAGCAAAAAATAATCAGGGAAAACCCCCAAATTTCAAAATAAGCAACCAAACAGCGAGATGGGAAGTGTGCCAACAGCTGGGAGCATCTGTGCCCCGTTAGTGACAGTTCCGGGACCTGAGCTGTAAAAAGTTCCTGGTGAGAATTGCACATCCAGGCAGGGGCTCAGCGGAGCATGTCTGTTTGAAGTTAGTTAAACTAAAGCCAAAGGGAAAGGGAATTTGTATTCAAATATCCTTCACCGTCCTTCCTACGTGAATGGCATTGTTAGGTTTCAGAGTAACTAACCCCCCAGTGGTGTTCCCTCCTGCTGTCCCCACAGCCTACTTTGTTTGGAATCTTTTTTTTTTTTTTTTTTTTTGCTATTAATTGGCAGTGTCAATGACATTAATTGCATATAGCATATTTGTTTGAGCAAAGTGAATATCTCTTTCTGTCTCTGAAGAGGAAGTGCTCTATGGGAAATATGAAATGTTACCCATCGATTCATGAGGGAAACAAATGGAGTTAGATATAGGCACCCCCCCCCCTCCCCAGCAGAGATGTTTACTTTCTTCAAATGTTTAACTGAACTTGAAGATGAGGGGAGTCCTTAGCTGCAAAATTTAATTATTATTACATGGGCGGTTTAATTTTTGATAACAACATAGCATTTAACCTATAGCTTATATCCAGAGAAAGCAGAGAGGTATTTAAACAAGCTATTCATTTAAAAAGCTTCAGTTGCATTGTTGCTTGTTGCCTTCATACAATAAGGACTTCAGGATTAATTTTGTTAAGTAGATACATACTAATTCTAAACTCTAGGTAATTTCTATGTAAGTCATATTCCTGAGAGTAAACCAGTTCTTAGAGATGTTAAATGTGTATAGAATTTACTTCCTGATAACTCATATAGCTAAAATAAATATTTAGTATTAGTGTTTTATGAAAAATTCACATATTAACTATTTTACTTTTTTTAGATAGAAAAAATTTATCAACATGGTGATGAACACTTTTGAAATCAGAAGATTATAATTTCCTTCCTCCCTTCCTTCTTTCCCTCCCCTTTCCCAGGTTCTGTGGGGTAGTAAATGTATTTACTGGGATGGCCCCAGTAATCTCTCTAGCAGAGGCCTATTTGTGTGCCATTTTGGGAATTTCTCTGAGATAGGAATCTTGAAGATAGAATTAATTTGTGGAGGAAACTTCACAGCCTGTGCATGAGCGCTTTCTTTATCACCTGTCTCCATTTGGCATTCGAAGAAGGTAAATCAAAGTGCGCGATTTGTTATTTTGCTCCACTTGAGAGCTGAACTAAATAACACTTGGTCTGAAATTCTGATTGAAGTTGTAGGAGGATATACTGTATTTAATTTAATGCCCTTTAATAGCATCTTCTTGTTCAGCTCGGATGCTGTCATTTTAAAGGTTGGATCTGAGAAGGTTTAACCTGTAGGGAGAGGGAGGAGTAATGAGGAGGTAGGGGCCAGAGGAGCAATGTAGAGGAAGGGATGGAGGAGTTATAAACCAAATGTTTCAAACAATAATAACTACAAACTTGTCTCTGGTATCCAAACAGTTGTTTTATACACGGAGGGTTAACTTGGTTTTTAGGGTTTTAAATGCTCTTAACACTTTAAGTGTAAACATTACACATGCCAGTTGTTTTGGTTTTGTAATGAGAAATGACAAGTAGGATGGTTTGTTCAGGAGGGGGTTTTCATAGTTACTTGCTAAGTAGAGTCATTTCACCTTGATGTTCGCTTTGTGCCTGGAACTTGTTGGTTAGTAATAGTATTTCTTAGTGATGGTTGAACACAAGTAGGTTTATAAAAGGTGACTTTCTGTGGACATGCTTTAAAACCGTGATTTTCAAGCTTTTTCCTCTCATGGCACACATTAACTAATTATTAAAATTCTGAGACATGTTAAAAATATATATATTTTTTGCTGCTCTAACAATAAAATAGGTATGATTTTGATTCATTCACATCAGAGAGCTATTGTTGTGTTGACTGTTGTCATTTTTTAATTTGACAATCTAAGGGAAAAGAGGTCAGTGCCCCTGACTAAATAGTCAGGGATTGCATGTTTTACAAATTCTTGTGGCACACCAGTGGGCCATGGCACACCTGTTGAAAATTGCTGCTTTGAGTGATATCCTTTCAATTAATTTCAAATCATTAACATCATAAAGACATTTATGGACACGATTCTTTACTGCTTTTCAAATACATCAGTAATAAAAAACATATAGAAAAAGTATCTTTTGAGTCATCCTTTTGCTTATTTATGAAATATCTGACCTGAATATAATAGTAAAGTAAAAAACTCATTTCCTTCTAGTTTTGTTTACAGAGTAGATTTTGGAAAAATAAGGTGTTTCTTGATAATGTCTTTGATTACTACTTAGTATTCCTTAAATTTCTCTGATTCATACACAGAGAAAATGCCTCTTTAGAACCTTAAAAATACAAGTTGAAAACCTTATATATTTAAACTTGTTTGATTTTTCTTTAAACTCGAGTAGGCTGCAAATTATGTAGCATGACCACAGAGTTTTTCCACTATGTGGATGTATAACCAGGATAATTAGACTGACAGAAGTGTCAAGCATGTGACATGCTCATGCTGGTTTGCCAAGCACATTCCTGTAGTCCAGGGCTTTTGGTTCGAAAAGTAAAGGTGGTGGGAGTGACGTTTGGGGAGGCATTTCCTGCTACAGTGTAAGCTTAAACGCAGAGTGATAAATGATGATATGCGTTGTCTAACACTTGCTTATATATAAATAGCTCCACAAGATTGCTTAAATGATAATCGAAAATATGAAATAGGATGGCCTTCATATCACAAGGCCAAGGGTCTACAAATGGAAAAACTGAAATAATGAAATATTTCCAAGGCAACAGACTGTCAACAAGAACTGTAATGCATGGGCATATCATAGAACCACCCGAGAGGATATTAGATCGTATAACTCCAGAGCCAGGAGTGATAATGACCTTTATTATGGAGCACCCTCCCACATTACAGCATCCTTCCAGATTCCCACTTTCTAATTTCTGAATGGAGAGACCTATAGCTACTCCAGATCTGTAACATGCCAATTACTAGGTTTGATTTGTTACAATGAGCAAACTTGAATATAACATTATTTGATGCTTTTTTTTGGGGGGGGGGGGGGAAGTTACATGAGGTATTTTCAGCACCTAGTGGTGTCATGAGTAAAATTTTGGTCCCCCTGTCTTCACATTCTTGGAAATATGACTTTTATATTTACTTAAAGGCAGGTGAAAATAATCTCTCAGCAATGAATTGATAAGAATGACATTGCAGGTTATATAGGATCTACAGATTAGAACAGCTTGATATTATTAGTCATATGAAGTTTTATTTTCCCTGAAATTCTTCTACATGATGGTTGCCTCTACAATAGAGCTATTTTATAGGAATGCCAGAATTTTCATGAACTCCTCGCCTCTTTTGCTCTGTCCCAGATCTTAGTTTGCAACCCACTGGCTTGTTCAAATTGTATATGTTTAAAACAGGAACTGAAGTTCAGAATCCCCTGCTCTATGGTGAAGTTTTCTACAATAGTGTGTGTGAATATATATATGTATACATATGTGTATATATATGTGTATATGTATATATATGTGTATATATGTATAGATGTATAGGTATGTATATATATTTATATACATGCTTTTGTAGAGCAGCACTTTGTGTGTGTGTGTGTGTGTGTGGGGTGGGGTGTAGGAAGTGCAGCTTTTATTTAGTTCTTTTTTAAGCTGTAGAGCTTTATATTTTGTGGGATATTTGTGGAGCATATGTCATGAAGATTAGTAACAATGACCCCAATGTAAACCTTAGTCTATTTATGTTTTCTTTTTTTCCCTGCAATTCTTGTGATCCTTTTTCCTATGGAGAATGCCATCTCTAAATTTAAAGAAAATTCAGCACATGAGAGAGGAAGTAGCCTCTCCCTGTGGGGGATACATGGCCACTTATTCTACATTGTAGCATTTCATTCTTGAAATAATTTAAAAATTTTTTTTGCATTGCCATTGGCTTAGAATCTAACTTCAGGTGTTGTATAGACATTGCTTAATTGTTTACTAGGGGTAAGGCTGAAACCTAGTGGAAGAGTTAGTGTGTTGAAATTTTTAGTTGATTAAAATACTAATTTTAAAATTTAAATGCTATCAAAGTTGCACATAACAGAATGTGTAAAACTTTAAATATTTAAATCTGTATTATGATTAAGTAAGAACTACCAAAATTTATGGGAAAATATATTTATGTTTGCTTTGCATTAAATGATGCTAGTATTTTCATAGTAAATAGTGCCCAGCCCTCCCCCCCCCCCCCCGCCCTTATTGGGCATTGTAATAAACCAACTGTAACCAAATGGTATTTTTCCTGTGCTGGGCCCCATTAGTGTGAATAGGTAGGATGTTTGCACTATTAAGTTTGATAGAACCTTACATAGTTAGAATAATTTGAAGCAATATTAATAATACTACAGGGTACAAGTAGGATATGGCTCGGTAAGAGGGAAGTGATTGCTATTATATCTGAAACAACTAGCGCAGTGACAAAATTAAACAACACTTGAAGTTATTGTCTGTATATATTTCTAAAGCATAATGTTTTGATGAATTAATTGGAACACTTGGGGCCTTTTGCACAAAATCATGAGATGCAAAATGAAAATCCCATATTGCTATGGCCCAAAGTGCTTGTGGCCCTGGCCAGTACTTACTGACTGGTTCCCACACTCAGCTTTATTTATTGAACCTCTACTATGGACCATGGGTTAGTAGTGAATAATAGATCCTGTAAGAGCAGTTGCTCTGGTCATAGATTTATCTCTATTTTGGACATGCCAAATATTGCAGAGATCCAGAAAACACCTTTTCTGAAAGAGGAAGAGGTGCAGAATTCATGGAAGTATACATAAGGCTCTCTGTTGCTTTTGACTTCTGTTAGCTTAGTATTATGGGGGGGACAGACATTCAGCTTCTAAAATATTGGAATTAATGATTATGAAATGATTAGTTCTAGGTAAACAAAAAAAAAGATGCTATATAAATATACATTATTGGACATTTTAAAGAAGACGTCTGATGGTATTTAAAAATAAAAAGAGGCCCTGGCTGATTTGGCTCAGTGGATAGAGCACCAGCTTGCAGACTGAAGGGTCCCGGTTCGATTCTGGTCAAGGGCACATGCCTGGGTTGTGGGCTTGATCCCCAGTAGGGGGCGTGCAGGAAGCTGCCTATCGATGATTCTCTGTCATTATTTATGTTTCTCTCTCCCTTCCCCTTCCTCTCTGAAATCAATAAAAATATATTAAAATAAGTAAATAAATAAATAAATAAAAAATAATAAAAAGAGATCACATATGAGGATAAACATTATTGGACACTACTGTGTTTCAGGTCCTGTATTGAATACTTCACAGTAATTTTCTCATTACTTTCCCCATTGCCATATGAGGGAAGTGCTAATATCCCATTAATGGATGAGCAAATAGAGGCTTCTCTATTCTCAAGGAGGGTGGTAGAGTTAGAGATTGAATTCGGGTTTGGGTAGAAGTGTACCTTAGCAGCAGTGTGGAGGGGCCTGCAATATTTGATTTCTGAAGTCGGGGATTTCTGAAGAGATGCTGGAGAGAGTTCCTACGACAGAAAGACCAAGCACGTTATGGACAGTGATCAAGATCTCAGCTTCTTGGTCCTTCATCAGATGTTTGGAGAATTTCAGAAATACAGTGTTTATAAAGTTAGAGGAAGAATCAATGTTTAAATTATTTTCACTCTGTTCTTTAACATTTGAGTAGTTTTGTGAGCAAGCTCCATGACTACGTATATTTCAGGGCAGATCTTTTTACTGTATGGTTAGAGAAGAATCATTGTGCCACGTGCATAAGCCTATTTGGTCATAGCCTTGCAAGTATACCAGGACCTGTTCTGATCCTGAGCCATGCCTCAGTTTGACTGAAGTTTACGATTAAGGAATTTTAATTTTGTGATAGTTTTGCCACCAAGTGGTTACAAACAGCCTCATAGAGCTTTCTGAGTAACACACTTTAGTGCCTAACTGTATTTCTGGATATTGGGCTATTACTGGCTAAGGACTTGTACAAGTTGGCCTCTTGCCAACTTATCTGGCATATTAATAATGGCAGCAAGCAAGCATTTGTATAGCACTGTGTGCCAGGTACTTTTCTAAGGGTTTCGTATATATTATAGGCCTTATTTAATTAAAAACATAACATGTTAAAAATGGACCACAATAAATACGTAAGTGATGTTATCATTATTTAGTGCCCCCCCTCCCCCATCTTGAAGTCTTTGGTAATGTTTTTATTTCTTTAATGCCAGGAATGAAAGGGGTTGTTGGTCTGGTATAGCAATTTCTTGACAAAACTATACTTTAGGAAACTTCGTAGCATTTGACTCCATCTCTGCTCACTGTAGCATGTACACTAGATTTGAGGTAGCAGACAAGCATGCCACATTTAGCTTAATGTTTTTGGATGTAATACTGTTAACCAAATAGCTTCTTTAAAAATGTGCATAGTAGAAGTTTCAGAGTTTGAAAGTACTAAATAAGCAGTGCTTGAATATTTGTGGTTGGATGAGCTGAGTATTTTGCTGTGTATCTTAATTACTCACTTTTATATTCAGAATTTTTTTGTTTACATGAAGAATAGGTTGTCATATGAAAGGTTGGGAATGTCTCATTTAGAGGGTTGGTCTGCTAAGATATTGAAGATAAAAAGCAGCAGTCAGTAGAAAGTATAAGTAAAAACTAGGCTGCAAACTTTAAAACAGCATTCGGAAAACCTTAAAAGAAATCACAGCTGATTACAGTATCTAATCTAATAATAGACAAATATGCAAATTGACCGCACCTTCGCTACACCTAAGCCACGCCCACCAACCAAGCCACGCCCACCAACCAATCAGGATGAGTATGCAAATTGCCCCAACAAAGATGGCGGCTAATTTGCATATCAAGACAGCTGCAGAAGGGAGTAAAGCTTCGAAGAAGCAAGCAAGGGGGGGGGGGCGGGGGCGGAGGCGGGGCTGGGGAGAAGGGCGGGGCAGAGGCGGGGCCGGGGGGAGAAGGGCGGGGCAGAGGCGGGGCCGGGGGGAGAAGGGCGGGGCGGAGGCGGGGCCGGGGGAAGGAGAAGGGCGGGGTGGAGGCGGGGCCGGGGGGGAAGGGAAACGCGGGGGGGCTGGAGGAGAAGGCAGGGCGGGTGACAAGGGCGGGGTGGAGGCGGGGCCGGGGGTGAAGGAAAACAAGGGAGGGCTGGAAGAGAAGGCGGGGCGGGCTGGGCGGAGGCGGGGCCAGGGGTGAAGGAAAACAAGGGAGGGCTGGAAGAGAAGGCAGGGCGGGCGGGGCGGAGGTGGGGCCGGGGGCGAAGGGAAACGCGGGCGGGCTGGAGGAGAAGGTGAGGCGGGTGAACAAGGGAGGAACGGAGGCAGGGTAGAGTGCAGCAGGAAATCCCATTGCAGGAATTTTTCCTGCAACGGGAAAGCTAGTTTTATATACTATGCTAATGCAGAATTAAAGGTCTCTGACTTGGGTATCTAGGTTGTAACTTATCAAATCTTTATCACATCTTTTGGAAAGTAGTGCAGCGTAGCATTTTAAAACGACTTTATGGAATCATAGGTCATTTCAGTAATATCTCATGCTAGTAGACTGGGGCCATTTTATTTGTAGGATTTATAAAAATATTTTATTATGAAAAAAATTAATATTGGATCAAGGGCCATTTTTATGAGAATATAACTAAAATTAACACCCTCCCCCAATCTATGAGTTATCCTTTCTGCTATTGTAACACTGCAGAAAATGATATTAGCTCTAAACTTCATTCAGAAGAACTTTACTTAGAAAGATTGTAGTATTTTGGTTGGGGCAAACGAAAATATTGAAACTTTGTAAAGCCTATCTCTGTCTCTTGTTCTAGAAAAAGGAATATCAATGAAAAGAGATACTTTACGAATTAATATGTATTGCACTTATGAAGGAACATTTTTTTCCTACAAAAATAATTTCTTCCTCAGGATCTATTTCTGAAAAAGGTACCTTCTATTCATATATATGAGTGGGATGGTTTTATTTACTGCACAAATTTCTATATATGATATACATGGTTTATATATAAGCCATATATATATTTGAGTATGTATATAAACCAGATGTACCATGTTTGTGCATATCTACCTAAAATGGGAAAATATTACAAAAATGTCTTGAACATAGTATAAATGTCTTACTTTAAAGCAAGTTAAATTTAAATATATGCTGTGGATTGGTGACTTTTTTGTTTTCCTAAAGCTGTAAAGAAAAGTAGGCTCATCATTTTTTTTTGCACATTTTTATTGTTCTGTGTAAATGTAATTTGTTAATCCTGTGAAATTTGTCATAGATAAATTTGCTTGGATTATCTTGTCACCACCGTATCTGCATTCTTTTGTTCATTGCTTATTCATAATTTAACAGTCTGGCAGTGAGCCTTTTTGGGATGCTCACAAAAGATATACGACCTCTTCCAGCTGCTACTATAACCTGCAGAATGCACAGCAAGACATTAGAAACGTGAGGATTCCTCTACTGATTAAAGTGCTCTTCATTTAAACAGTCTGTTCATAAGAATCTCAGGAATCTTTGGCTACCAGCAGTTTTGATTTTTTTTTTTTCTTCCTAACAGAATTAGTGCTAACAATTGAATCTTCATTTGGTATGAATTTTTCAGATTATCCAACAAAGTTAATTCCTTGAATGCTGTTTCTTCTTTATAACTAAATACTTAAAATTTTTGTATTTGGGGGTGTTGAAGCTATTCAGAAATGTGTTTATTTATTTATTTATTTTTTTTGTTTTTTTTTTTGTTTTGGACAAGGAAGACTAGAGGGTGGAGGAATAATCACATCCTAATCTTAGAAGAAATGGTTGGTTTAATCCTACTTGAATCCAAGCCCTTTACAGTTTATGCTCTAAACACCCTATATTATGTTATGTGGCATATATTAAAAATAGAATGTTAGTTGGAGTATAACCACATCTTTAGGTTTTCGTTATTCTGAATTAGTTTAGCATATAAATTTATTCTCATTTCCTCTCTCTCTCTCTCTCTCTCTCTCTCTCTCAATCAGCAGATCAGTTTATGAGTAATGGCTAGTTTTTGCCTCTCTTCTGTGCAGGCATATGATTACGGTTCAAAATAATTCATTGCTAATCCATGCAGTATTGGTCCATCTCCATCACTCTGTACTGTGATTAGCGCCTCAGGCCTGCTGCCTCGCTTTCCGCCCTGATTTCCTTTAACTGCAGCCCTTGTTTTAATATAGTTCTGTAGTCACCACTCTCCCGCTAGCCCCCTCCATCCTCATATATATCGATTGCACTAGATTAATATTTATTTGAAGCTATTTTTCAGACTTTGTGAAAAATGTATTCATTTCTTACTGTGACTCTTCATCTAAAGGGAGGGGAGAGGGACGATGAGGGACTCAGGTGTGCAACTCTTCTTACAGAGAAAAGCTATGACATTTCTCACCTTCATTCTTTGCTATGGTCGAGGTTTGTTCTTTATACACAACTCAGGTAGTGTAGTTTCCTTTTAGACAGGTTAAGCCACAATGTTAACAGTTGAACTCTTGTTCATAACAGTTCTAAAATGGCTTTCTGTATTTTTCAAGTACATACTGTAGTCAGTGCAACCACCATAATATACATTGATCAGCTTACATTGAGTATTTCCAGACAGGGACATGAAACTATCATTTTCCTTAACATGAAAATTTACCAATTTTACCAGGAGGTCACCTAACAGATTTTTAAGACTTTGGTGCAGATCTCAGTAGTTCTGTGATCCTTTTAATAATTACTTTGGTCTCATTGTAGCCGTGCGTTTGAAAGTGTAGGTCAATGAGGATGATTGCATTCAGAATTTCATGATCTGTGTAGTGGAACAAATTGAAAGCAAAGCCTGTATCAATCACTGTGAAGGGAGGGTTAATTGTTACCGCTTCTCAAGCCTCTGGACAGATAAACCAGTAATGAAATACTTATTGCTCTGATATGTGAGTGCTAACGGATGAAACAATGGAAATAGAAGCAGTCATAAGAGATAACAAAAAAGGTAAAGAAAAAATAATAAACTGGATGAGAGTATGGAACTGTGTACTGCATTAACTCTCTTAAAAGTAATATTGTTTTTAGCCTCCTACCCATCTTTTTTCTGGCAGGTTAGGGCAGTATCATATATCAGCTTGCTACAGCCAAATAAGAATATAAATGGAAAACTCTCCTTCTGTAAAAAAAAAATCTATAAAAAGGTGCAGCCCTATGCTCTATAGGAACTCTGTATATTTTATAAAGTAATGTTTGAGTTACTATTTAAGTGTTTCTCTTTTAAGACTATGGATGCTACCTATGTTAAATAATTATAGATGCACAGATGGCTTAAATTCCAGAATGCTTGAAAGGATTGTTTTGTTATCTTTGAATAGATTTTGGAATTGTTGGTCCACTATAGACCAAAGAATAGACAAAATTGTGAAATACATAAATAATAAGAATAATAAATAAATAAGAATAAATAAGAATTAGTGTTGCAAAGAAATCTTGAGATCAGAGTAAACACATTTAACCAATTCTTCCATATGAACTTAACATTTAAACATTTGTTAGCTACTTATACGTTGAAATATATGCAAAAATATTTAGCCAAATTGAAGTCTTAGGCCCATGACAATCATCTCAACACAGTGGGTAGTTCTGAAAATTAATGAGAATGATAATACTGTAAAGACTGTTCCAGAGTTTGCCCAAATTCATTATCTAAGATTCTTGTTAAGAACATCTCAAAGAATTTTAACCAGGAAAATATATTAATGGTTAAAAAGCATTTTCAAAATCCTGAATTATAAAAGTATAATGGAATTATATATGCAAGAGTTATAGATAGTAATACAGCTAGCAGAAGACATTATGAAGGCATATTTTTCTATAACCTGTATCGCTCTTGCATGTGGTTTCATCCATCAAGTTTAATCACATAGATTATTTTTTTTATTTAGGATAAGAAAATCAAGATCATTTAAAAAATACAGTGGGTTTCTTTCCATTAATTTGGGGAAGCTTATAGCTCTAAAAAGTTAAGATATGCCTCTTAGCAGTTATTTTAGATTTAATACAAACAACTACTAACAAGATAGAACATTCTTAGCAAAAAGAAAGAACTGTTCCACATCTTTGTATTAGTCTTCAGAAAGTCAAGAATTTCCAAAGGCCTGTTTCCATGCAGTATTATTGGCGGCATAGCATTTTGAACAAATGATTGGGGCATGGCCCTTTTTATGACAGTAGCACCATCCTCTAATGAGGTTTGGCATATTGTAAAAGATAATTGTAATAGAAATGTTGTAATGTCCCTGGATCAGGGGATATTTAAAGTGTTACTAAAATACACTAGGGTGTTAGTCGGTAGAGAGCCCTGAAAGTCAAGCTGTTACCAAAGGGTGTCAATTTTTGTGTACAACAAAGGGCAAGCAGGAAGTAATAGATGTGTACTTAAGAGAGTGGTCCTTGGATATGAAGATTACCAGGGCAGTACATTATGAATTACCACCGGGGACTTGCTCTTTGATTCCTTGTAGAACAGTAGGTAATGGCATGAATCCTGGTCACCTGCGTGAGTCTTCCATCATCTTTATAGGAAGGTGTACTCTACCCAGGTCTTTTAACCATGTAGAGCCCGTTTCTTCATTTGTATAGTATTGAATTGCTAACACTTTTTTCCAGCTACAAAAATGTATGACTACATGGTGATGTGGTTATATGATATGAAATAATGAATTAAAGTATATGGTGGATTTTTTTTTCTAATGGTATTGACATTTACAAACATTCTTTATTAGAAAACTATTAAATAAACTAAGTTTTTAGATCAAATGTGATGCTTGCCATGCAAATTTCAATCAATAAAATATAGGATATTAAGATATGTTTTCTCCTATGAAAACATCTTTGGAAGGAAACTTCTTACTGGAGAAATGCCCAAAGGGACAGTGCAGTGGAAGCAATAGACTGGATTAAGTTATTTTTTTAAAGTGACATATTATGCACATGATTCAATGTAGCACTAAAGAAAAACACTAAAAGTGTTTAGTGATAAATACATTTGTTGGTTAAATTCAATTGAGCCAGTAGAACAACTCTGGAAATATTTGAAAATTAGATGATATACCATAAAGAAGGAAGTTAACAATGTAATATTTGATGGACAGGCGAGAGCTTAGGGGAATAACTAATATCTGAAATATTTGTGTGTTCCTATAACATTTATAACGGAATAAATTTTTACAGTGAGACATTTGCCCAAACAACAATGCTTTTTTTTTCAAAGGAGCTTTCTTCTACTTCCTCTGCCTTACTTGTAAGAGTGAACTGATTCAGTGTTTGTAGTATAGACAGATTTACATATTTATGATTGGGTAAGATTTCTTGCTTCTAAAAATTTAATAACTTTTAAAATAGATGTATCATTTAGTCAGTTATTGTTATAATTTAGTCACTTTTTATTGTTTTAGGATATTTACAATGAATGGTATTAACAGATTAATGCAAGTATATTACTATGAGATAATTAATTCTTTGCTTAATTTCTACATATGTAGATTATTTATACCTATATTCCATATATTTCCTGTAGATTAAGAATATTTTATCCCCTATATCTGTATTTTATGCTTAATTATCAGGGACAGTTTAATACCACTAATAAACATATTTTTCCCTAATAAACTCTTCCTCAAAAAGGTAATTTGCCATTTTTCTGCTATGAAAACACTCAGGAAAAAATGGAAAAGCACGGTATAGTAGATTTCTGTAGTTCCTTTCTTTCCCTCTTCACTTATCAAAACCCTATTTTCTCAAGGCTAATTTTGGGTGGGTGTTAGAAGATAATCTCATTCGAACATTTTACAGTTAGGAGAGAAGCTTATTTTAATTGTATAAAGGGAGCCAATGGTAACAAACCAAATAGAACATGGAGGATCCTCAGTGTGCCCTTGCCTGTCTCTTCACATCACACATGTATACCCCTCCCCAGAGACACGCTAGCAGGGCTTTGACATAACTCTGCTGAAAATGCAACATCTCACAGTGACATTGTTTTAGAAATACGCTAACTTTCCCACATTATTGCATAAAATGGGTACATAGCATTCGCTTGGTTAAATCCATGTGTTGTACGTATTTTCATTGGCGAGCATTTTTTCCTATCTAGTTACAAGTCTCTCACTGTGGTAAAGAGCTACCATCAATGAGGAAATTTAGAATTGGGTGGTAGGTTGTGACACCAAGGTTGGCTGTGTTTCCTCAGTGCTGAACTGGAATTTAAACGTGGAATTTATAGGTGGCTGTAGCGTTCTCTGTAGAAAGGGATCACGGCAGATGTTTAGACTTGGGTTGGACCAAACCACAGTAGACTTCACAGCAGACTTCATTCTGGCCCCTCTCCCACTTCTGCAGTCGGGTTTACTTACCAGGTCTTATTCCAGGGGCAGGCCTTGCCATCTAGCTACATTTTGCTGTTATTTGTCAGCTGTACTGGTTCCATACCCGGTCACAGAGCCTTTTGATAGGTCCTGATTGAGTGTGGCCTCTTTTGATTTAAACAGGGATTTTTAACCCAGGGTCTATAATTGTTATACCAGTTGGTGAATGGGCTTTAGGGGAATCTCCTCACATGACATATTCATACTTTTTAAATCAATTACTCAAGGGGACATATATTCCCCCAAAATCTGTGTCAAGAATTGTGAAGAGCCTGACGTTTTACCTTACTTGCAAGCTAGTGAATTAGCCTGTAGCAGTTTATTGGATGCTGGTAGAGGATGCAAAACCCTTAGGTCAGAGGTAAAGAAAAGTTTAATATAGCATTAGCAGTAGCCAGAGTGTCAGTATTTAAGGCAATTCTCTGAGCCCCAGTTCCTACAGGTGATGCAAAGAGGGCCAGATAGTACCTCCACATGCAGTTGGCTGTGTACAAGAGGATTCTGAGCTTAGGGAACCTGAATCTTTTAGAATGGGTAGTGGATATGTCTTCCCTTTCCTCTGGAAGGAGAAACACTAGCTCTGTCCTTCCAAGGCTGTTCTCTTCACAGATAAACTTGGATGTATAGTCCAGAACAAAGGGCAGTTATTGCCGTACATGCAAGATGTGCAGAAATGCAAGACTCATTCAGACTTGTCTCTCAATAGTCTGAACCACTATTGTGGAAATTATTATAAAAGGGAGGAGAGGAGCTAGTGGTGAAATAGTCCTATAGTTTAGAACTTTATTGAGCTTTTTGCAACATGAAATCAACTATTAAAAGAGAAAATAACAGAGGTTTTGAATATGTAATTTTTCCAAAATTATATGTGATACATAATTTTAGCTGACTCAGTAGTGGGTGAGTCCTTATATTATTAATACTAGAGGCCCGGTGCATGAAATTCATGCATGGGAGGGCATCCTTCAGCCCAGCCAGCACCCTCTCCAATCCGGGACCCCTCGGGGGATGTCCAACTGCCGGTTTAGGCCCGATCCCACTAAACCGGCAGTCAGACATCCCTCTCACAATCTGGGACCACTGACTCCTAACTGCTCACCTGTCTGCCTGCCTGATTGCCCCTAAATACCTCCCCGCCAGTCTGATCACCCCTAACTACCTCTGTCTGCCAGCCTGGTTGCCCCCAACTGCCACCCCCTGCTGGCCTGGTTGCCCCTTACTGCCCCCCCCTGCCGGCCTGGTTGCCCCCAACTGCCCCCCTCTGCCAGCCTGGTTGCCCCTTACTGCCCCCCCCTGCCGGCCTGGTTGCCCCCAACTGCCCCCCTCTGCCAGCCTGGTTGCCCCGTACTGCCCCCCCCACCCCCCCCCGGGCCTGGTTGCCCCTTACTGCCCCCCCCTGCTGTCCTGGTCACCCCCAACTTGCCCCCTCTGCTGTCTTGGTCACCCCCAACTGCCCCCCCTGCTGGCCTGGTCACCCCCAACTGCCCCCCCCTGCTGGCCTGGTCATCCCCAACTGCCCCCCCTGCTGGCCTGGTCACCCCCAACTGCACCCCTCTGCCGGCCTGGTCACCCCCAACTGCCTCCCCCTGCTGGCCTGATCGCCCCACACAGCCTGCTGTTTAGTCTTTTGGTCGTCCCTCACTAACCCCCTTGCCGGCCTGGTCGCCCCACACAGCCTGCTATTCAGTTGTCCCTCTGGTTGTTTTGGTTGTGACGGCCCCTGGCTTTTTATATATTAGGATATTCACATTCTCATGATTTATGTTTTATCAGAGTAGATGTTTGTCCTATTTTGTAAGTACATTCTCTTTCTGGTTTGCTCTTTTTATCCACAAATTTTGTAATGTTGAGAGTTCACTTTGTGTCTTTGCATTATATCATTTAAGTTTCTCCATAACTCAATGAGATAGTTCTGTCAATATCTCCACTTTATAGGTAAAGGCACAGTTATTAAGCATTTTAAATTGGGCTCAAGCCTGGTCTGTTTTTACTTATCATAGGAAAGAGGATATTAGCTTCCTTCTGACTCTTGTAGATTTTATTTTTTTTCTTTTAATTGTATAACTTTTATTTTAAATTATATTTTTATTTTTCAGTTACAGTTACATTCAGTCACTGTATATTAATTTCAGGTGAACAACCCAGTGATTAGACATTACATAACTTATTAAGTGATCATCCCGATAAACCTCACACCCATCTGACACCATACATAGTTATTAGTATATTATTGACTATATTCCCTATGCTGAACTTTATATTTCCATGACTATTCTGTAAGTACCAATTTGTACTTCTTAATCCCTTCTCTGTTTTCACCTGTCCCTCCAACTCCCTCTCCTATCTGGCAACCAACAAAATATTCCCTGAATCTGAGTCTTTTTCTGTTCTGCTTGTTTGCTTATTTTGGTTTTTGGATTCAATTGTTGATAGATATGTTTTTATTGCCATTTTATTGTTCATATTGTTGATCTTTTTTTTTTTTTTTCTTCTTAAAAAGACCCTTTAACATTTCATATAATATTGGTTTGATGGTGATGAACTCCTTTAGCTTTTTCAGGGTCTGGGAAGCTCTTTATCTGTCCTTTGATTATAAATGATAGCTTTGCTGGGTAGAGTAATCTTGGATGTAGGTCCCACACTTTTCATTACGTTGAATATTTCTTGCCAATCTCTCTGGCCTGCAAAGTTTCTGTTGAGAAATCAGCTGATAATTTTGTGGGAGCTCCCCTGTAGGTAACTGACTGCTTTTCTCTTGTGCTTTTAAGATTCTTTGTCTTTAATTTTTTGCATTTTAGTTTTGGTGTGTCTTGATGTGGGTCTCTTTGGGTCTGTCTTGACTGGAACTCTCTGTGCTTCCTGGACTTGTGTGTATATTTCCTTCATCAAATTAGGGAAATTTTCTGTCACTAGTTTTTTCAAATAGGTTTTCAATTTCTTGCTCTTTCTCTTCTCCTTCCACCACCCCCATGATGCAAATGTTGGTACACTTGAAATTGTCTCAGAGGCTATAGATTTATTTTATATTTCATTCTTTCTTCTGGGGCTTCTCCATTTTCCCACATCACCTTCCTACATCATAATGTTTTTATTTTCCCATACTCTGCTCCTCACCCCATATGGGCCCAGTTGATGCTATAGGTTCTTTCATGTACATTACCTTACGATTTTGTTTAGAGAGTTATACACTGTAGTTCTACTTCCTACATAGTTTTTATAACATTTAATTGTGAATAGATATATATTTTGTCAGTTATGGTGGCATGGGTCATAATATATTCCTGACTTTTGCATAGCATTTCATTTTTGTATATATATCATAATTTGTTTGATGTAGCTCATTTAAAAGGCTTGGTTAAAATGACCCATGGTCCATTCAGATCCTACTATGATTAGGCATTCATCTCCAATCAGTGCCAAATGACTTGGTACTTTGCTTTCTCCTTTTCTAGTCTTTTAGCCTAATTTTTATTCCAATGGGATTTAAGAATACCATATTAATATAATTTAATAAAAATTAATTATCAAAACATCATTTAATAACAAATAAGACCACTCAGAACCAAATATTCTTTATTGGGTATATTTTATAATTATTCTATGTAATGGTAATGTTTACATAAATGTCAATCAAATATCTGGAGATAATGCTAAAATGTCAAATTAGAAGATGCTCTTGAGGAGGTAATGATGGCTTATAGAAATCTTTCTGTTGAAAAGCAGATCATAGTTCATCATCAGAATCTATCATTAAAATTCAAAATATTTATAACCTGTATACAAGAACCTAACCAAAGTGATGGATGATGAAGAAATAATTTATAGGTTTTTTTTTTGTACTTGTCTTTCTAGATAGATTGTGACATCTTTGGAAGGGAAGAAATCAGTTTCCTTCACTTTGCATACTCAGTGGTGAAACACATTCTGGAATAGAGTTGGTGAATCAAGGAATGCATGAATTCTAGTCCTAATTATGCCTATTACATATTTGTTTCATCCCATGATTCCCTACATCTATCCAAAACCTACAACCACCTCTTTTGCATACCTCAGGACTCTGATCTACAAAATAAATTACACCTATATTTTTTCAAATGCTTAGAAATTTCTAGTATATTCTGGGTTTCAAAGTGGACTTATTTACATTGTCTGTTCTGGATTCCCTGGAGATTATACTCCTGTAACTCTATAGAGAATAGTTTTAGGTTCAAGATGTGTCACAGTTCTCTATTAAGCAAGGAACCAATTAGAACCAAATATACCATTGGTAGTTTCTTTACCTCGAAATGATACCACCAAATAGATGAACTGGAACAATAGAACATTTCCAATTAGAATTATATTTAACTCATGTTGTACTCAATTGTAGTTACATAAAATTTGAATTCTACTAATTCTATATTTCACAAAATTGTACCCATAATCAGTTAAGTTGACTAGACCAAAATTTAAAAAATTATGTAAAATAGAACAGGTTAGAAAGAGGGCTGACATTTTTCTACGGATCTCCCCTCTGGTAGCATGGTTAAGCCATCACATGGCCTTGTGTACACATCTTTGTACAGAAAATCTCATGTAACCATGAGATTAACCATGGTTAATTTAGCTCTTTTTTACAAGTGATTAAAGTGGTGAACATTGTTATTTTCGTACAAACCAGAAGAGGGATAAAACTTGATACACTTGCTTGAACTAAATATATATAAAGAAACGAAATAATCAATAACTCTAGGGAAAGAATAGATCAGTAGTTCAAATATACTTATTCCTTTCTCTCTTTACTCTGAACATTGCTCACTTTCTCCAAAGTTTATTATCTTTAGTTACTAAATTTTGGCTTCTGTGCGTATTAGCCACAGTCAGATATTGATGTATGTCTAGAATAAAATTTAACTACAAACTTATTAATATACGGGTAAAGAAACACATCCAATTCTCTGAAACCAAAGTAACATCTAACATGTTGATGTATATAACTATGTCCACACACACACACACACACACACACACACACACACACACACACCCTATGCAAACAGAAACAGAACCCTCTACCTTATAACACAGACATTCTATTCAGTGTTAGTAATGAAAACGCAATCTAATGGGCAAAAGCTTTCTGTTTGCCCAGTGAGAGCATTGAAATCTGGAAACAAATATAACCATGCATGGCTCTTTGGTGTGGTGCCTTAGCATGGTGGTGATTTTATTTATTTTGTCCAGGTCCACTGAGGATTTCCAACTCCAGAAGGAAGTGATCTTCTCCATTCAATATCTACTTAGGAAGATTGCTCTGTTTCTGAAAAACATAAGCCATCTCTGGACTGTGTTTTCTTATTTAGAAAATTTGAGCAACTACACATGTGTTACAGTTTTAATAATATTTTAACAGTTTCTGCTTATTTTATGTGTCAGACACAGTGATAAGTTCTTTATAACACGTTATCTTAACTTTCTGAACATTAGAATTTGTTAATTTGTAACTCATCTTTGGTGTGTTTAGGTGTTGCTCATTATAAACATTTATTTCCTATTCCAGGTATTTACATAGTATTTGTGTCTTTTCTTAGAAATTTTGAAAGGTTCAAAAATTTTAGGTTTGTTTAACTGAGTCACTCACTTATTGTTTGTGCTGACATCAGTCTCTCGGTTTGGGGAATGTGCACTTCTTAATCCCAAATATGGTGGTAAGATCCTGGTAAGCATTATCGGCTTACGAAGCTCTGGTTTTATCTGAGTTTTATTAGTCAGGGCATTTTGTAGCCTAAATGTAGAAACTGTAGCTTTTGGATCACTGTAGTTACATTTGCTGCTCCCCAGCCCAACTCAGTACAGGAACCCCTCACTTTAGATGTCACATTCTGACCACTCTTCTTTTCTATGTTCCTTTATCTCAGACTTCCTTAAATACATATACTTCATCAGTTCCCTTAAAGTCGGGGATTTCCATTTTGAAGTGCAAACTAAAGGTTTCTCTTTTTGAAAACAATCTTGACCCTTATTTTCTACTTTTATTTTTATTTTTTCTTATACACTAGAGGCCCAGTGCATGAAATTCATGCACGGGGGAGGGGGGTTGTCCCTCAGCCCAGCCTGCACCCTCTCCAATCTGGGACCCC
Source organism: Eptesicus fuscus (assembly GCF_027574615.1). NCBI lineage: Eukaryota > Metazoa > Chordata > Mammalia > Chiroptera > Vespertilionidae > Eptesicus > Eptesicus fuscus. The sequence continues at coordinate 86,312,077 of NC_072477.1, forward strand.
CTCAGGGGATGTCTGACTGCCAGTTTAGGCCCGATCCTGGAGGATTGGCAATCAGACAGCCCTCTCATAATCAGGGACTGCTGGCTCCTAACTACTCGTCTGCCTGCCTGCCTGCCTGATTGCCCCTAACCACTCTGCATGCCAGCCTGATAGCCCCCTAACTGCTCCCCTGTCGGCCTGATTGATACCTAACTGCTCCCCTGCTGGCATGACTGCCCTCAACTGCCTTCCCCTGTGGGGCTGAGGGGACTGGGGACTGAGGCTGAATGAGGCTGGATGCTGCGGGGACTGGGGGACTCTGGCTGGATGAGGCGGGGCTGAGGGGACTGGGGGACTGAGGCTGGATGAGGTGGGGCTGAGGGGACTGGGCACCACCATCTTGTGGCTGTGGACGCTGCCGTCTTGTGAGGGCATGGCAGTCAATTAGCATGTTCCCTCTTTATTGGCTGTGGGCACCGCCATCTTGTGAGGGCATGATGGTCAATTAGCATATTCCCTCTTTATTATATAGGAATAGAGGCCCGGTGCACGAAATTCATGCACGGAGGGGGGTTGTCCCTCAGCCCAGCCTGTACCCTCTCCAATCTGGGACCCCTCAAGGGATGTCCGACTGCTCGTTTAGGCCCGATCCCACCGATCGGGCCTAAACGGGCAGTTGGACATCCCTCTCACAATCCAGGACTGCTGGCTCCCAACTGCTTGCCTGCCTGCCTTCCTGATTGCCCCTAACCGCTTCTGCCTGCCTCTCACAATCCAGGACTGCTGGCTCCCAACTGCTTGCCTGCCTGCCTTCCTGATTGCCCCTAACCGCTTCTGCCTGCCAGCCTGATCACCCCCTAACCACTCTGCTGCCAGCCTGTTTGCCCCCAACTTCCCTCCTCTGCCGGCCTGGTCACCCCTAACTGCCCTCTCCTGCAGGGTTGATCACCTCCAACTGCCCTCCCTTGCAGGCTTGGTCCCTCTCAACTGCCCTCCCTTGCAGGCCAGGTGCCTCCCAACTGCCCTCTCCTGCTGGCCATCTTGTGGTGGCCATCCTGTATCCACATGGGGGCAGGATCTTTGACCACATGGGGTCAGCTATATTGTGTGTTGCAGTGATGATCAATCTGCATAGTACTCTTTTATTAGATAGGATAGAGGCCTGGTACAGGGGTGGGGGCCAGCTGGTTTGCCCTGAAGGGAGTCCTGGATCAGGTGGGGGTTCCCTTGGGGTGTGGGGCGGCCTGAGCGAGGGGCCTGTGGTGGTTTGCAGGCCGGCCACGCCCCCTGGCAATGCAAGTGGAGGCCCTGGTATCTGGAATTTATTTTCCTTCTACAATTGAAACTTTGTAGCTTGGAGCAGAGCCAAGCCTGGGGCTCCCTCCGAGGCCCGAAGCCATTTGTGTTGGGGTTATAATTGAAACTTTGTTGCCTTAAGCGGGTGGGCCTGGCCAGGGTGTGTGGAAAGCTTTGCTTCCCCTGTTGCCGGCGACAACCCTGGCCTGCTCTCTCAAGCTCCATTCTGCCGCCATTTGTTTGAATTTGTTTACCTTCTATAATTGAAACTTTGTAGCTTGAGTGGAGGCTTAGGCCTGCAACGGCTGGCAGAAAGCTTGGCTTCCTCTGTTACCTAGGAAACCTTGCTCTCTGTGGCTGTAGCCATCTTGGTTTGGGTTAATTTGCATACTCGCTCTGATTGGATGGTGGGCGTGGCTTGTGGGCGTGGCTTGTGGGTGTGTCGGAGGTATGGTCAATTTGCATATTTGTCTATTATTAGATTAGATTCTTTAAAATAGCTCTCTTTACCTAAAGTAATACAAAGCTTCCAGAAGTGTTAATGCCCTCTACCTCACCCCATGAATCGAGCAGCATCTTCAGCTTTTCTTCACCAACTATATTCAGCTTCCTTGTCTACCTCCAAACCTGAGGTGACCTGCTGCTGCCAAGAGGCACTTTCATTTTTTATCTGCACAATCTTTTGGCAGCATTTGACACTATTGATCACTCCTTGTTTTAAAGACCCTCTGTTCCCTTGACTTCTGGAGTGCCATGCTTCTCTGGTATTCCTCCCAGCTCTCTGTTCATTGATCAGTATTCTAGACTGGTTTTCGACTCTTTTCCTTCTCTACTCCCTTCAGGAATCTGCTGTTCCGTTCCCATGGCTTTATAAAAGGAAATAGTAAAGATGCTGACAATACCACAGTTGTCCATCTAGAGATCGCTCCTGTTTCCAAATCTGTGTGTGCAGTTGTGTATTGGCCACAGCCAGACAGATATCCTGTGGGCACCACAACTCAAAAGGACCCTAAACTTCTGTATAGTGCTTGGCACCTAAAATACACTTAGTATATTGTATGTCAAATGAGTGAGTGGTAAATCAGTAAATACCTGGGCACGAAATGTAGCCTCAGTGCAGGTTCACGCCAACCTGTTGATGGTAATAGTTATTTTTCTGTCAAACTAGTGATACATATACTCTTTCTGCCTTGACCTTTGAAATTTGTTCTATCTTTCTTATCTCTCTTTTGACTTCTTGTTTTCCAGACGCACCACTTGTTTTGACTGATTCTTGAACTTCTGTACTTGTGCCTTAATTTTTTTGTTCCTAAAGTTTGCTTTGCTTCTTATGCCCCATAAATCACAAATCCTTTATTCCCAGACATGGCCTGCTTTCTGACAGGTGATGCCTCGTATTTAGTAGGAGGTATATGCATGTGTGTGTGTACATACACATGCTTTAACTGTAGTTAAAATAAAGACTCCCAGGATGACTAATGACCTGGAGTCTAGCAAAGTTAAGGTGGACAGCTGAAATAAGCTAACCCTTCAGAAAGCCATGTTTACATTTACATGAGTAAATGCTTCATGTACTTCGATTCTGTTATCATTTTGTCATTTTCAGGCTTCTTTTCTTTCATGGAATCTGCAGTTTGCATGAATGTGTCCGGGTTTCTGGTAGACACAGGCTGTGATAGTCCAGAGAGAGCCCATGAATGTGCGCGCAATGCCGGTTTTAGAAGCGCTGGACACACAGCATCACCCCGGTGTATCGAAATTCCCGGGTATTTTCAGGTTTACTGAGAGAAAACCCTATTTTCTGAATTTGTCGAGTTGTATGGATTTAGTGCTGTAAGCTATAGTTTTTCTCAGCTCAAGTGTACTCCACCAAGGGGATATACTGACTGCGTCAGGTATCTTGGGTAAACTAGCAGGACATTTTAGGAACATTACATATGGGACACATCTTGTCTAATGTCTCTTGTGAGTTTCCACTTAGGTTTTTGTGTGTGTGTGAATGCTGATCAATTGTTGAATTAGGCAGACTCGGTAGCTCTTCCTGTCCTTCCAAGTATGTATCAGGGAACTTTGGCATGAAAGGGGATATATTGGTTATAAGGAAGTAATCAAACACATGTAAGAACTTTAAAAGGGAGATTATCCAAGAAGGTTGCCTATTTTCATGTTTTCTTTTAATTTATATAGTTTTTTTCTCATTGACTTAAATATCTTTACAGTCATTACCAAATTCATTACATGAGTTTGTAAGAGACGCAGGAAAGATAATATTTATTATAGAAGCCATGCCTTATTAGGAGTTATTTTATACACTAAATTATAATGTATTGATTCATAAATAATAAAAATGGGCTTTCCTCATTACTACTCTGTCAGTTAGTCAAATGTAGTCATACTTATTTTTATGAGAAAATGTAACTTCTTTTACTTTTAACAAACTTTTGAATTGTTAATTTATTATATACATATATACATAGTTTTATATTTTATTTCCCCCATCACTATTTATTCTCCCATACCCTATTCCGCCTCCAAACTCCTCCCTCCAAATCATAAAATCTTTTCTTATCCATGAGTTTTATTCATACCATATGTAAACTTATGTGTTCAATGTGGAATTAGAAAAAAGCAAAGAACACATGTAAAACTTAATAGTAATCATTTAATAAATAGAAGGAGATGAAAAGCTTCAATAAGACAGTTCCATTGAGTCATGAGAACCCAAACAGCAGTGTCTTATGTTTCAGTTTGTTGTGTTTCCCCAGCATATGTGTTTCAGGGTGCCTCCCAACCTCTGGAAGTATTTAGGGAAATGTTTGTGCTGCTTAATTCCCCACATAAATGGCAATTTCATGGTAGTTCTTGAAATAAACATTTTTAAACTTGAAAATATTTTGTGACTATTTCCATTACAGAAGCAAATATTTAAAACTCAAAGTAATATTTTACTAGTAATTTGAAACCTAATAACATTTCTCTGAATTCATATCTGATTGTAGTGCTGCCGTCTTATATTGGTTCTGCTCTCCTTCACACTTAATCTGAATACCATGTTGTGATAAATTACTTCCTCTCTCAAACTGAGGATGCCTCTTGGTTACTCATAGTGTGAGTATCGTCTGATATCCTGTAGGGCCACACGCTCCCTCTTCAGCATCACCCTCATGATGAAGACAACAGGGGTTGAACTCTCTCTGTGTCTCAGGCAGTGTGCTAAAAGCTTTACACACATTATCACATTTAATCCCAACAGAAACCCTCCGAGGAAGAGCTTATTTACCCATTTTATGGGTGAGGAACTAAGTCTCCTCTGTTAATCGGTGTGGTCTTAATTAAGTTCTTTGAGAAAGCTATTTTTCAGTGGTAATAAGTAAAAGTAAAGGAGTAACGAGAGTGGCTGATATGTTCACATGCAGAATAGCATAGGACAGTTACCTAAGTGTGACATAAGTTAAAAATCCTCTGAGGTCAATAACCAAACACAAATATAAAATCCCTCAAACAATTTTCATTCAAAGTTACAGAGTCAAAAGAAGCAATTAGAAAAAAAAAAAAAGAATGCTTTTAAACACAAATTTGTACAGGGTGTGTTGCTTCTTGATGTCGGTGAGAAACTGTGTCTCCTCTGGATGGAGGGCTTAGTGTGTTAAAGGAGGCCAGGACATGATGCTGCTGAGATGCTATGAAGAACTGCCTTCTACCTGTGGAGGAGGATACCAACCAATGAGTTAATTGATTAATATTCATTTGAATTGAAAAATATAGAGACTGGGTTTTTAATCTTTAAGTTATTAAAAATGAAATTTGAAACTATTAAGCACTACTGATTTATTTCAAACTGCAAGTAATAACATCAGCATAAAGGTCAAACTAGATAAACCATTCAATAAATCATTAATAAATAGTGAAAAATGTTATCTTAGTATAAGAGTTTTTGCTTCTAAATGGAACCGTTTTAAGTGAAAACATTAACAAGATAGATTACTAATATTATATGAAATCTAAGACTGTACTAAATTGAGGAATTATGTCACAATTTTAAAGTATATATTTCCTTCTAATTCCAGATCCATTCATTTCCTTCCCCTCTGAAAGAGATTTATTGTTTAAATGGGTACTATTGAGTGGCTTTTCTGAATTGAAAAAATGGGTACTATTTAGTGGAGATAGGAGATGTTCCGGAAGAAAGTCTAGATAAACTTGAGTGATAAAAATTATACTTTCTGGGGCTAAAGAAGTTACTTTAAAAATGCAAGCAGTTCTGAATGCAAATTAAGCAGTGGCGATAGAGGTCTTTTCTGTGTTTGCCGCACTAAGTCCCAAATTAGCTATCTTTCACAATTTAAATACAGAGTAACATTTGATAAGAGGAGATTTGCCAAGTGGAAAGAAAACAGCAGATAAGAACATTAAATTGAAATAATGAGCTGCTAAAAAAGATAATGGATCAGGCTGTTCCAAAGCAATTTGTGGGGGGCAGGGAGAGAAGAAACTTTGAAACTGGGTCCTCCAGCTTTTTCAAAGAATGGTCTCCTTTTACCTCCGTGAAGTGCTGGCTGCAAGGGGAGGGCGTGGGTGGGTTTGGCTTGTACAGTGCCACTGCGGAGGGTGTGCTGAACCTTTACACACGCTTACTGACCTAGTGGCCTGCCGCTCCCAGCCCACCCATCTCCTTCTTCCCCTGGAAGAATCATTCAGGAGACAGAAGCGGTCGTTAGTGCTATGATTAACTTTAGCATTGGAGTTGGGCTTCCCATTTTAATGTTTACATTAATTTCACATTGGAAATTAATATTCAGTATCCAACTAGAACTAGTAGATGATTCAGTGAGATAATGCATGGGAAAATGCCTTATTGATTCTGAAGTTCTCTATAAATACTAAGTAATATGACAATTGCATGGCATAAATAAAGCGGATGTTCAGTATTTAGGACCTTTGTTATTGTTGCGAAAAAAGAAAAATAGACCAGGGAGAAGCTAAAGTTTGGGAGGTCAGAGATGCCATTAATTAATGAAAGATTCAGTTGCTCATGGTTTGTTCTTCCCTGATATACCTGAAAACTATAGTCAAAGAATAATCATTCTACCTTCACTAAAATGTAAGTTCCAAAGTAATCACACAATAAAAATAATGATCAGACATGGACAGAATGACTGATACTATCCAAAACAATATTGTCCGCAAGTGGGGAATATTCTGCAGCTCTTTGTTTTATTTTTTTACTACACTAAAAAGTGAAAAACATTCATTGATTTAGTGCTTGCTGTATACTAAATTCTGTGCTAAGAATGTTTCATGTATTAGTCATTTCTCTTTCAACTCTAATGGGATAGGTGTTACTGTTGCAATTTTGTAAATGAGGATGCAGCAAGACAGAAAGGTTAAGTAAATTGCCTGAGGTCACACAGCTAGTAAATTTTGTAGCCAGGACTCCAGCTCAGGTCTCCTTGGACTTTAGATCCCAGATTCCTATTTGAAATAACACATATTCAGCAAATGTGCTGAAATCCCTCCCTTGTACTGACCATTTCTTTAAGTTTTTTTTTTTTAAATCCAGTTGTTACATATGTACATACAGTATACTATAAACAGAAGGTGAAGAAGTAAAGTATCTTAATGAAGACATTTAAAATTCCATATGAGTAGTGGAAATTCTGAAGATTTAATGGAAGCAGCTATTATAAATCAGGTAGCCTATTTATCCTGTCAGAGAGTTTGCATATTCTAAGAGGTGAAACTAGAGAAGCATAAGGAAATGGAAGCTGTGGAAGTCTCAAAAGGCAGAGGATTAACAAAGTTCTTAATAAATGTGCCGTATAATACATAACATATTTTGGTTTGAACCATTAGGATTAAAAATCTCAAGGTGATCCAGTTTGGTGTCTCATACATGTGGTGGTCAGCCCTGGGATCGGTAACCCCCACAGGTCCCAGCTCCCGGACGGCCGCCTGGATCCTGTAGTGAAGGTTCCAGGAGTGAAGCAGCAATCGCAGTGGCTCCACGGGCAGCAGTGAACTTCAGCGCAGCCTGCTGGCCGGTGTTCCTGGACGATACGGCACTGACCTCAGCGGGGTTTTCAATGGCACCAGTGGCACAGCTGCCAGATTCTCTTCAGATTGATGATGTAGGTGCCATCACTCCTCCTTTTGTAGATGGACTGTTCCATTTGGAAGTCAAGGTTGGTGCCAGTGGGTTCCTGCTGCAAGGAATTTGAGGACATCCTCCTCCTTCATTTGCAGGACATCTAGGGCTCCGGACATGGTGAAAGTTTCCCTTTAAGTTACGTGGGAGTGGGGAACAACACCGCAGGGACACGTCTCTGGGTAGCACGGAAAGGCAGAAGCTCAGCTTTCTTATCTGTAGAATGAGATTAATATTAGCCTGTAGACCTGCAGATTCTTCTTGTAAAAACTCGAATCAGGTGATGAAAAATAAATGGTAGGTAGTAGAATTAGTAGATGAGTAGACAAAACATGTTAATATTCAGAAGTGTCTTTAAAGAAAAGATACATTAAACATTAATTTTTAGTGCTATGCCATAATTTAGAAAAGAATGACAGGTGGGATTGCCTCTTATAATGAAACTAGAGGCCCAGTGCATGAAATTTGTGCATGGGTGGGGTCCCTAGGCCTGGCCGGCAATCAGGGCTAATCAGGCCTCCCTGCCTCCTCCTTCCTTTGCCACCCATGCAGTTCTCCCCATCCCCACCTCCCCGCCTCCCCCCCTCTTTCCCTCGCTGCCTGCATCTGCCGCCACCCACCCCCAGTTCCCAGTCTCAGCTCAGGGCCTGCCCCTGATCGGGCAATTGGGACCTGCTGGCCTGACTGGGAGGTTGGCTGTCAGGCCCTGATCAGGCAATTGGGGCCTGCCGGCTGGGGGGAGGGGCCAATAGGGGCCTGCCGGCCAGGGGAGGGACAGGGGGGAGGGACCCAAGAGGTTGGCCGCTGGCCCCGTGGAGGGAGCCGGCCCTCAGCCCCCCTGGGAAAGGGGCTGCATCTGCTGCCACCCACCCCTGATTCCCTGTCCCAGCCCAGGGCCCGGCCCCAATGGGCAACCAGGGCCTGCTGGCGGGGGGAGGGACTGGGTGGTTGGCCAGCAGGCTCCATTGGGCCTGCAGGCTGGGGGCAGCTCCTGCATTGAGCGTCTGCCCCCTGGTGGTCAGTGTGCATCATAGTGACTGGTCCTTCTGGTTGTTAGGGTTGTTCCATCTTAACGGTCGCTTAGGCTTTTATATATGTAGATAAGTAAAAAGAAACCCATGTTACCCATAATATAATGAGGCTAATTCAGCATGTAGGTTGAAAGAGAAGAATTTAAAACATTTTAAAAGATATTTGCAGTAGTGGAGGCTAAAAATTTAAAACACATTGAGATACCTGGCCATTAATAAAAATGATTTTATAAACCTGGGGAGAAGGTTTCAAAACATAGAATAAAATTAAAAGCCATTAATGGTAAAGAAACTGAACTTGATTTTTGTTTCTATTAATTTATCCTAAGTTAGAAATAGGTTAAATTGACATCTAAAAATTCTCAGATTTTGAGGAAAGGTGAAGTGCTGGGTGTCACAGTTTTGTGGTTGCTATATTCAGTGGCTTCTATTACCCTCAAGCTCTGTGACTTCATTGATTTTTCAACCTAGAGACCTACCCTAATATGTCCATTTTGATTCTTGTGCAGAGGTTCATGGTTTTTTTCTTACCTGTGCAAAAGGAATGGGTTTTCTTTTACTTCTTATTGTTAATTAGAACACATATGCAGAAAGTCCACACAACATATGCATGCAGTTTAAAAATAATTATAAAAAATAATTACCCACTGTAGTCACTTCCTAGGTTGTAGGGCTGTGTCACGGAAGTACCACAAACTGAATGGCTTAAACAACAGAGTTCTATTGTCTCACTGTTTCAGAGGATGGAAGTCCAGGATAAGGTGTCAGGGAGGTTGGTTCCTTCTGCTGTGAGGGAGGCTCTGTTTCCTACCTCTCCTGGCTCCGGCTCATTTGCTGGAAATCGTGGGCATTCCTTGGCTTGCTGATGGATCACCCAAGTCTCTGCCTTCATCTCCACAGGCTCTTCTCCCAGTTTTTCCTTTTTTGTAAGTATCCTGGTCATCCTGGACTAGGGCCAACCCTGATGAAATTATATACCACGTTTCATGCCATCCACTCTCTGGGGGCAGTGTTTGCTAAAAATGCCATCTTTTAAGGGTAAAAGTGAATAACCTAGAGATAATACTTACAACTTTTAGTGGACAAAATAAAGGTAATATTTTGTGAGTTCCATTTCAGATCTCTTTTTCTTTTTTTAAATACAGACTGCCTCCTTAGTTGATGACTGATATCTATGTAAGCTTTTCTCAATCATCTTTTATTTCCCCAATTTGTTCATATTATGATGAAATTCATGATCGTGGTTTCCAAACTTTTCATTAGTAAAGACTCAAGATATGATGTTCTTCCTAAACCAAATTCGAAATATTTTAATCTTGTGAACAGCACTTATGAAGATATATTCAGGTCTTGCCGTTCTTTATTCGTTAGTGATACTTCTCCCAGTGGGACACTTGGTCTGCCTGAGAGATCCCATGCAGTAAAAAACTGCCACTATACCAGTAGTTCAAACCAAAGGAACTTGATGTTTAGTAATGTTGTTAAGCCTTGTTTAGGAACAAATGTAAGACTTTTCTTAGCTTTAAAAAAAATGTTGAAAGTAGTTTATGGTCATCATTACCTTGGAAGACTCCTAAAGATCAAAGTTTCAGTGAAGCGTGTACGCGTGCACACACACACACACACACACACACACGCACACACACACACACACATATGCATGCCTGCCTGCATGCATAGCCTTTGCTGAAGTCTGCAGCATGAAGGAACAGTTCAATTAAATTCCTTGTAATCACATTTTTTTGTTTTAATTAAAGTCTTCAACCCCATAAGTACAGATGGTTGCCAAATTTCAAATGACCCATAATAAATCCAGCAAGTTGCCCCTGTTCACCCATTGCTCTCTCCTTTATTAAAATCTCTGCTGTGCCAACTGTAGGAAAGGGATAAAAAGCAATGCTTTGCCACATAGTATATCCTTCATATTTTTTTGTTGAGCAAAATGCATTTTTAGAAGGATCTTTGAGACCTGTGAGTTTAGGAATAGGTAATGTTAAACGAAGTGATAGGGTTAGGATAGGGTAGTTTATCCCCCAAATCGACTCATTGCAGACCTGTTGGCTCACCAGAGAGCCCCCTCAATACAATATAAAACTGGGGTTCTCCTTCCCTGGAAATACTCCCTCCATGTTGGTGTGACTGGAGCTCCACAGTTAGAGACATTAGGGTTAGCACACGGTCTCTTCATTAAGTAGATGGTCCCAGAAAGCACCCTTGCAAATTACTTTGACCACATTCCCTGCTGTCTTATATCTGAAGTAAAGGGCATTTTGCTTCGGGTGTTCGGGTGGGAAGAGAAATGGTTTCGGTGGTGGTCGGGGGACCCTTCTGTGCTATAGGAATGAGAATGGTTGTTAAGATTTGAATCAAGGCATTTTCAGCCTAATATCTAGGAAAAAGTGAAGAAATAAAAGATGCTGAGAGCACATCCACTTGTTGAAAGTTTTTGCCTTGAGCTAACTCCAAACCCAAGCAAGAAGTGGAGTAGGGTGGGGTTGATGCCTCTTTCTAAATTTTTAAAATTTCCTTTTCACTGACTTATTGTTCATGCTGGGAATATTTGGTTCATAATTTTGCCACCCTAAGGTTGAGCAGGCATCTGGGGCTGATCAGACACCTAACCACGATCTAAAAAGTTATTTGTTGTTTGAAAAAAAATGTTCTTAGTTTCCTATAAATATGTACTTTTAGAATTTAATTTGTTCCTAAGTTTGTAATTGCTTGTAAATGAAAATCTGTTTATAGTTCTGCAAGTATATTTGAATTTTGAATGTCACTTCTATAGCAGGGATACCTAGATTAAGTAACCCTTCGAAGTACTATCATCTGAAATAGGCCATAGGACATAGGTGAATATATTTTTCCTTTCTATAATAAATTACTTTATTTGAAGTCTAAAACTTTACCAAATGTATTTCTGTTGTTTTGGCACATAGTATATTGCTTTGTACATAGATTAATGTTGAAGAAGGAATAAGTGAATGGTTATATAGAAACAAAATGTGTCACTAAAATGTACACAGGAGCCATTTGCATGAGGAGATCTGTGAGTTTGATTATTGTCATCTAAGCGATAAGGGAGGTTATCCTTTATTACCAATGAATTTATTCAAGCAAGTATTAAACTGAATACTTAGGATTGCTAGTCACTGTGCTAAATGCATTGTGGGAAGCCAAGATGAATGAAACAGGACCTCTGCCCTCAAGGAGTTTACTTTCCAGTGGGGAAACAGTCATAATAACAACACATGGAAACATGACGAGAGCCTCAACTAAAACACAGAGAACGTGTGGGTGGAGTTCGGGAGAGTAAGAAGAATTCAGATGTTCGGTGAGATTTGCATTAAAATGTGGAAGTGTGATGAAGAGGAAGAAGGTAAATGTCAGGGGTGTTTTCCATTGCCGACAGCAGAAAAGCTGACGAACAGTGGCTTGAACAAAGATTCACTTACAACAGTGATGAGAAGTACAGAGGCAGTGGCTATTGCCACAGTGGGTGTAACAAGTAAAGACAGAGCGGGTGCCGCCCTTGGCCTCCTGGCGTCCGCTGCGTGGTGAGAGAGCAGCTGCTCCACCGTCCTGTCTGCTCTCCAGGCAGGAGGGTGGGGCAGGGGCAGGTACCGCCACTGCCACTCTCCGTCAGAACAGCAGGAGTGTTTCCAGAATCCCAAGCTGACTTCTGCTTTCATCTGATGGGTTAGGTGAGTACTACATGGCCACCCTTAATTATCATGGACTCATCCAGACTATGCTAGAACACTATTTAAAAAGGTCAAAAGCAAACCAAAACAAAGAAAGCGAACATAGAAGAGAACCTTATTTAGTGTTTCTAATGAGAATAAATATAGAAAGATGCCTGATCAGTAAGGTAAACTGTCAATTTAGCACATAATCAATCATGATCTCAGGATTCTTCTTCGATTAGAGGATGATATGGGTAGAATAGTTTTCTGTTGTATCATAGTAGCAAAAACTTAACATAATATTCTGCAGTAAGCATTTGAATAATTAAAGACTTCTAATAGATGGAATAATGTTGTTTTTTTCAACATTGTTTCATAATATTGTTGATGAGAAAAGATATCTTATTCTGGCTAGGGTCACTGTCTGTGTCCTCCCACATCCCAAAATGTGCACAACAGGTAAATCGGTGTGTCTAGATCAGTGGTCGGCAAACTCATTAGTCAACAGAGCCAAATATCAACAGTACGATTGAAATTTCTTTTGAGAGCCAAATTTTTTAAACTTAAACTTCTTCTAATGCCACTTCTTCAAAATAGACTCGCCCAGGCCGTGGTATTTTGTGGAAGAGCCACACTCAAGGGGCCAAAGAGCCGCAGTTTGCTGACCACGGGTCTAGATTGTCCAAGTCTGAGTGAGTGTGGCTATGTGAGTGAGTAGCCCTGTGATGGGAGGGTGTCCGGTTCAGGTTGGGACAGGCTCCCATGACCCTGAACTGGAATAAACAGTTTGGAAAATAATTATCTTTCTTATTTTTATTCATCCTTCCTAAGTGTTTATATAGGTGACATTTATTTCAATGTTAAATATTAGAAGTATTTGGATTTTATTGAGAAGTTTTATGATGTTTTGTGACCACAACTATACCACAAGAACTTACCTCTTGTTTATATCAGTTTATATCAACTAGCCTATAGTAAAATTGGTGTTTATATGTCATTTAACTTAAAATGGCTATTTCCAAGAACCTCAACATTGTGAAGGTTTAGTGTATTTGAATAAAGAACTTTTTGCCTTCAGACTGCCTCTTAATACCAGCAGCTTAGAGAACTTGTGTTAACAGTTGGGTGATTCCTTGTCTTTGAGAAAATATGGTTCTTTTTTTCCCTTTTGTTTCTAGAAGGGACTTGTTTTCATTATTTTGTTCAAATGGCCACCTTTGTTGATGTTGTTAACAGAAGAGGATTATAAGGAAGCATCTTTGCTGTCTTTAAAACACTGGAACCAGGTGATGAAGTAAAAGGTGTTCACCATTTCTTATTATACTGATATATCAGCTTTTGCTCTTTTAGTTTTTAAATACATTTTTTATTAGAGGAATGTGAAGTCCTTTGTAGGGAAGGAAGGCTAAAACTGCAACAGCTCATGGAGGAAGACAGCTCCTCTAGTTAATAGAACAAAACAACAACACACGGGCCTCATTTTTAACAGCATCTACACCACTTAGAGTGATTTTCTTTTCTGGAAGATTTTTGCTGCTGTGGTTGAGGTTGTGGTGTTGGTGGTTGTGTGTGAACTCCAGGTGGTGGGCAAGAAGACCTGTTCTGATTCAGGAAAGAAATAAGGAAACTCCCATTTATATTCATTTTTAAAAATATATGTTTTTATTGATTTTAGAGAGAGAGAGGAAAGGAGAGAGAGAGAGAGAGAGAAAGAGAGAGAGAAACATCGATAAGAGAGCAACATCAACATAGATCGGCTGCCTCCTACATGCTCCCTCCTGGGAATCGAGTGGGGAAACCAGGGCATGTACCCTGACCAAGAATCAAACCGGTGTATGGGCCAACATTTCACCACTGAGCCACACCAGCTGGGCTATATTCATTTTTTAACTTTGCCTTTTAAAATTTATTTCTAGTTTTGTAATATACATGCTATATTAGTAGAGTTGTGCGTATTTATAATTTGGAAATAGATAGGTACATGCATTCTAGAAAATGTTTTACTGATAGTGGTGCATAACCAAAGAAGTTGAGAGATTGCTGCTTAAAGGATTTACAAGACCAAAATGCGCACATCTTTTCTGCTTTTTGCAAGATTCCTTAATTGTTTTTTTATTTAGATATCAACATTAGTCAGTGGTTCTTTTAGTAGTATATACATACTAGAGGCCCGATGCACGAAATTTGTGCAAGAGTAGGCCTTTGTTCCCCCAGCTGCCGGCACCAGCTTCCCTCCGGCACCCAGGACCCTGGCTTCCCTCGCAGCCCCAGCTTGGCTTCATCTGGAAGGATGCCCACCTGGTCTAATTAGCATATTACGCTTTTAATATGATAGATACAGAGAGTGTAGCTGAAGATTGAGAGGAGGAAAGGACTTTGCACTTTATGTCAGGTAGAAATATCTGTGCACTAAGGTTAATTATCTGACCAGACACCTTTATTTAAGCAAACCTCTACTGAGGAATCAGAAGATCCAAGGTAACTTCAGTCCATCCATCAGGTTATGGCCATCACTTCACCCATTTGCAGACTTGCTGGCTCTCCATAGACACTCAGAGACCAAGGAGAGGGAAATGTAAATTTGGATTTTTTTACAGACTCAACTCATTCTTAATCTTTAACTTTGCCTTAGCCCCTTCTGCTCTGTTCTTAGAGGACTTTTTTCCTATCAAGTATGTCTCTTCAAGGTTGAAAAAAGGGCACTGTTTTCACTGCATAAAAGTACGTTTTAAATATATTTTTAGATTAAAACAGTTAATTGTCACCATAATTATGAATATAGTACATTAGGCAAACTTTTCATTTCCCTTATCTGGAGCTGGCACCAAGATTTTGCCTCCTCATATTTTCTATGCTTTAAACAGACTGTGGATCCAAAGATGCCATGATTTCCTCTTCCAGGTTCCTCTAGTGGGTATTTCTAGACATAAGATCATTATTACTTTCTTTAAGTTTCTCTCTCTCTCTCTCTCTCTCTCTCTCTCTCTCTCTCTCTCTCTCCGCCCCCATACACACTGACCTAATATATTTATTCAATCCAATTGTCAATAGAGGACAAAAATTCCTGGCTTGAAAAATTTGAGCAGTTTGTCAATATTGTCATTCTTTTAATAGTCACACAGCACAGGCAGTGTCTGAAGATCAGAAATCTACTTTGGAGTCTCATTTAAAAAAATATTTCTTTTGTTGCTATTTTTCCCTGATATTTCTCAGAATTACTATTAGATGGGTCTGGGTAAATTGGAGAGGAATGGCAAAATTAGAGTTAAAATGATAATAAATATAACTCACCACTAATGGTATTTATTGAGCCCACATGTCCCAGACACTATGCTAGATACTTTATGATCTCATTTAATCTTTACAATAACACATGATTTGGGCACTGTTGTTATTATCCCATTTCGAGATGAGGAGATGGAGATTTGGGGAGGTGATAAAACTTTCCAGGAGTAAATTGAAAGGGAGGCTGGATTCCAGATGTGCAGGGCTCTGTTCTTTAGCAGGGTGTGTGCATGTTCTGCTTTACTCTTGTAGGATTGAGAGTTGGGAGTTAGGATAGGAACCGACCACTTTGGGGAAAACAAACGTCCTACTCTACCCCAAAGGAAAGTCCCAAATGCACAGCCTTGCACAACTCCCAGAACACGATTTCCCTTGTACTTGAATGAATGGTGCCCCCTGGAGTTGTGCATGAGCTCTGTCTCAGGCACAGGAAGTTGGAAGGGGGCAATGGAGTTTGTGTGTATATAAACCTTGACAGCTCTGTGTAGGATGCTGGTGGAAGGAGGGCCTCCCAGATTCTGCAGAGGAGATTGGGCCTCTAGCACGGAAGGGGCTCACGGGTGTCTAGGTTCCAACCTTTCAGATACATCCTGTTTTCACTTTTGAAACCTGTTCTTAATCCACAGAGTGAAGGCTTGATATTTCTGTATTTCAGTTGACTCCTCTGTGAAATGGAAATGGTAATTGTTTGCATATTGGGGAAATGTTGGATGGATTGGTGAGAAAAGATCTTCAAGTGGTTGGTGGTTATTTTGTCCCCCCAAAAAACAAAGTGCCAGGCAATGACTATGTTTAGGTTTAGATTGTTATTTTCCTCGGTGTCTAAGGTGACAACAACCTTTCAAGACTGTTTAGGTGTGATTTTTGTCAAGTTGAGAGGTCAGGATTCTTGTCTGTCCTGTTGTGCTTTTACTCTTCATACCTGGGACATCACAAGAACTTAGTAAATAATTGCCGAGTGAGTTAAAACTTCTCAACTATTCTGAGCCTCAGTTTTCCTTATCTATAAAATTGGGACAATAGTGTGAAACACATAAGGTCCTTGAGAAGATTATTACATTGGATAACATCTTCAAGTGTTTGGTGGTCCCTGCCACATTGCAGGCACACAACGAATGTTTCATATTACTATTATTATTGCTCTGCTTATTGCTGCTCATCTCTAAAACAGCACCCCTGGCTCTGCCACATAAAACCTGTGTGCCTGGGAACAAACTAGTTGAGCTGAGTCCCAGTTTCTCCTTCTGCAAAATGGGGATCTTACTGCCCATTTCACCGATTGTTGTGATAGTTAAATAAGACCCAGAACTAACAGTTATTTAGTGCATGCTATCTGCATCCCTGAATTAGATACATTTTCTTGTTTTAATCCTTGCAAAAGTCTCTGGAGGCAGGCACCATTGTTTTCATTTTGCAATCCAGAGCACCGGAGTCCAGAGAGTGCGGGTTTCAGTAGAAGGTCACAGAAGTTGGAAGTAGCCAGTGTCTGTCCGATGCCACTGTCCTGTGGTTAACAATCTTTAAGGTCATTTAAAAGGGTCATAACCTCCGAAACCGGTTTGGCTCAGTGGATAGAGCGTCGGCCTGCGGACTGAAGGGTCCCAGGTTCGATTCCGGTCAAGGGCATGTACATTGGTTGCGGGCACGTCCCCAGTGGGGGATATGCAGGAGGCAGCTGGTCGATGTATCTCTCTCATCGATGTTTCTGACTCTCTATCCCTCTCTCTTTCTCTCTGTAAAAAAATCAATAAAATATATTTTAAAAGGGTCATAACCATTTGCGGAGCATTATTTGTGACATCTCTCTCGGTGGGCCCAAGGGCTGTAATAGAGCAAGGCGCCCTCCCATAGTTTGCTCTGTTTAGATATTTACCAGTAAAGACATCATGGTGGAATGAACAGTTGAGGAAGTTACCGTTTTTGTCCAGATTTCTCTTTGATTTTAAAATTTTTAGACTTTTTATTTTCAGTTTAAAAATACAGGCTCCTGGATTTTTCAGGTTCAGGAAGAGTGAAGCTAGATAGCCCAATTTGGAATGAGGTCTTTTTGTGGGTTTTGAAGTGGTTATTAAGTAAAAGCAGCTTACTAACCTAGGAGGTCAGTTTAGTTTTAGAATTGTGCCCATTGACTTGCCGGAAACTTTTGCTAAAGAAAAGAAATGACATAATATTGTCAGTTATAAGTGTTAACATTTTTCTGGAGGATCTTTGAACTTATCACATATCCAGAGACCTAGAAGCTAAAACTAACTACTTTATCTCTATAATTTTCTCTGGGTGCATTAATTAAAACTTAGTTTGAAAAACAAGAAAAATCCATTCCCAGCTTGTAATATTGTTTCTCTGACAGATCTTTCCTTGCTGGAAGTCACTCCAAAGTTGTTTGGAGTGTCAGGTTTGGAGTTAATTGAGTTTGCTACTTAGTGAGAAGAGATAGTTCTTTTATTTCTGTCTGTCGTCCCCATAATTGTGAAAAAGATTTGGGAAGGTTTGACTCAGAAACCAGGAGATACCAACAGAAGCACTGTATTTTTTACTTAGTATTGATTGACAGGTCTCTGTTCAATGTAAACAGCTTGAAGGGAGAGCTGCTGCTACAGAAATGGAATTTGCATTTAACAACGTTCTCCTGTATGACATAATGATTAAGTTTCACATTAGTCAAAATAACCAAAAGGGGGATATTGGATTTTCTAGTGGTGAGTTGTAAATGAGAATACTGAATTGGAAATAATTAAATTGCATTTTTGTTTAGGTTTTCCTCTCTGGATGCTACCATTTCCAAAGAGCACAGTTCATGCGAAAGTCTGAATAAAATTCACCGAGTAGCATCAAGGACCTCTGAGCTCAGGAAACTGAGTTTGGCAGTGCTAATTTGTATTAAAGTTGTTGTTGCATGACAGCCGGAAAAAGATTTAATGCTTGCCACCTGAATCAAGGCACGGAACATTGGTTTCTATAACTGCCATGAATTTGAATCGAGGCCAGTATCTCTAAATTTGAAATAAACTGATACTCTGTCTTGAAAGAAGATACAGGCCACTTAGGTTGTGGAAGGTATTTAGAAAAAAAGTATTTCAATTTAATTTTTTAGCAACACACACACACACACACACACACACACACACACACACGCGCGCGCGTGCGCATATATCTTTCAGCTTGTTGGGCCCCTCAGCACTGTGGCCTGCAGATGCTCTTGCTGTTCAAGGCTCACACAGGAGAACTAAGAAATGCTGCAGCCATTTATTATCCACTTTCAGCCGGGAGTTAGTGAGTTTGCACCAGGTTCCAGGTTTGGCGTTTCTCCTCTTACCACGGAGGAGCTGCTCACTTCATCAGAAAGTCATTATCCCTCTTGGATGTCACTATGGTTCAAAGTATTACAGTATTGCTTCAGGAATTTAGATTTTAACCCAGCCACCCTGCTGTGGTAAAACCTTAGAGTCACCAGATGCAAAATCCATTCACATGCCTAGCACAATAAAAATGATGATGATGACAATAATTCATATTTTGCATTTGCAAAAACATCTTTCATCTGAAGAGCTTTTGTAAGCGGAACATGCATCTTGAGACTACTTTATAGAAAGTGATCTTTTGAGTCCAATATGGAAATGAATCCGCCTCTGAGGTGAAATATGGTAGCCATTTAATTATTTTTAACAGGGTACATACTAAGCACTGTTATGTCTCTATGCAGTAAGTGTTTTGCTGAGAAACTATATAAATTATATGTTACATTAAAAATTTTTAAACTATTGTTATTTTTACTAAAAAATAACATGTTCTTTTGATCAGGAAAATACTCAGAAGTTGACTATTTAAACGTAAATTTCTGTCGAGATATTTTTTCCAAGCCATAAATGATTCCCTTAAGGTATCAACAAATGTTTCTCAGGTTTTCTTACAGTAGCACGTGTCTTAAAATATATTTTTATTGATTTCAGAGAGGAAGGGAGAGAGAGAGAAACATCAATGATGAGAATAATTGATCAGCTGCCTCCTGCTTGCCCCCTACTGGGGATCAAGCCCACAACCCAGGCATGTGCCCTTGACCAGAATCGAACCCAGGACCCTTCAGCAGGCCAATGCTCTATCTACTGAGCCAAACTAGCTAGGGCAGTTGCATGTGTCTTATTGCACCATCTTGGTTGGGGAAGTAGTAAGAGCTCCATCCATATACAGTCTCGATGGGCACAACCAAAGCACACTCGACTCTTAATTGCACAGATGCAAATAATCACAGGCCAGTTTGTCTTCTGTTCATATTTTCTCGCTGTGATCTCATCTATTCTCTAGGCCAGTGGTTGGCAAACTCATTAGTCAACAGAGCCAAATATCAACAGTACAATGATTGAAATTTCTTTTGAGAGCCAAATTTTTTAAACTTAAACTTCTTCTAACGCCACTTCTTCAAAATAGACTCGCCCAGGCCTTGGTATTTTGTGGAAGAGCCACACTTAAGGGGCCAAAGAGCCGCATGTGGCTCGCGAGCCGCAGTTTGCCGACCACGGCTCTAAGCTGTCACATAGCAGCTCTATGCTCATGGCCCATTGCATTTCATCTCTGCTTCCTATCCCTTGCCTCAGTTTCTGCTTTATTTTTCCAACTTTCTCCTTTCTCAGGGAATCAACCCAACACCTCAAATACCAAAGTAGGATATCCCTTAAAACAGTGGTCGGCATACTCATTAGTCAACAGAGCCAAATAGCAATAGTACAATGATTGAAATTTCTTTTGAGAGCCGAAAACCGACTTCTGCGCATGGGCCACGAAGTTTCAATCGCACTGTATGTGTGCGCCCACACGTGGTATTTTGTGGAAGAGCCACACTCAAGGGACCAAAGAGCCGCATGTGGCTCGAGAGCCGCAGTTTGCCGACCACTGCCTTAAAATAATGCCTGGCTCTATTGGTATGTACTTCTTGAATAGTTAACCTTCCACCTCATGCCTTTAATCTTACATATGTTCAAGACTTGGCAGTTTTTAAGAGAAATCCAATTAGTTCCTAAATCCTATACACTTACCTTTTGCTTGGTCCCTTACATCTGTCCACTCCATTGTATGAACCAGTCATGGGCATTTTACTTCTAACTGCAGGGTTAAGGAAAAAAAAAAAGAAAGCGAAACCGAAATCAATCAGTTTCCCACCCACTAATATCAAACAGATGGTGGAGGCAGAGTTAAAACTATTGGCTAAGATAAAGCTTGTGGGTACCTTGCAGCTTTCATTTATTTTTCTGTAGTGACAGGAATAATTTAACATTTTGAGACTCTACTAGAAATAATGTATGTCTGGTTTGGCCATTTGTAACTGTTTGTAGCATGGTATGTAATTATAAGTTATTTTAAGTAAATATGAAAGGACACTTTTTTTTAAGGTATAATTAAAGAAGAACAACAAATTTCAACATACAGAATGGTAGATGCTTGAATAGCATATTGCTATTACAAAGGTATTGGATAACACTTTTATTGTCCTTAACTAGTAATTATAGTGAATTTATTCGCCATCAAAAACAAAGAAATTCCTCAAGCTCTGTCTTTTTAAGAATATTTTAAATGGTGAACACATGTAAAAATCTTTTGCTTGTGAAATTTTGTATTTTTCTTTAGACAATGGAAATTCTCTCACTTCCTATTTCACCAATATTGTGTGGGTGTGTTGTATGTGTGTATGTGTTGTGTGTGTGGATGCTTTATGTTGATGGAATGATTAATTAGAATAAACGATATGTTTACATTTCCAGTATTCAGGAGGTAGGACATTCATTTATATTGAATCATTCATTTTTGAGATGAACATTTTCATCTGGCATTGTAGGTTTTCACTTAATTTTATTCTTCCAACAATAATCTTAAATACAAAATTTCCCGTTATAAATGAAAAAATAACATACACCAGTATTCATTCCAAAAGTCTTTGCCAAACGCTATAAATTTAAATCTTTGGCTGAAACTATATATTTTGGGTTTCCTTCTTCGCCAGTAATGGCTATAAATTAGTGATGTTGTGCTATATTTATGTAATTTAGCAAAGCTTATTGAACTAAATAGAATTATTAAGTATTATCCAGAAAATCTCATTCAGAAGAAAAATTGTTTAATATTATGTGGTTTAAAATGAAGCCTAACTGACCAGATTCAGTAGATGTAACACATTGTATGCTGTCCTATGTGCTGAGAGTGAGTTGCTTGTTGTTTATATGTCACCCTGACCTGGGTTTAATGGCTTAGTTGGGTTTGGTTTTAATCCCTGCTCTATCTTAGAATTTTGTCTGGAGTTTGAAGCAGAAGGAGGATTCTTTATCATACTGCTCTTCAGAGACCTTCCACTTGGACTGGAATGAGGTCTTTATATAATACTGCCACTTTTTTAGTGCTTATATAAGGTGAAAATGCTCAGAGTTAAGTAGATGCAAAAAAGAAAAGAGATGAATAATAACAGAGATCTGGCGTTCTTTTATCAATATTTGGTTTTCATCCATTAGAGATGTGGCCATATACATTCAGTAACTACCTAAGTATGTTTCAGTCCTTTATAAGCCTTTCTTGTGCTGTATTTTGCATGGAAGTAATATTTAAAGCAGTTTTAAATTCTCTTCTAGTATTTACAAAATTTCTTCCAAAGACATTATCAGGCAAATTGGATAACATTGGGGTAGCTGGAATACTGTTGTGCTTGCATGTATTTTTTAGGGATGGAAACTGCGTAAACACACACACACACACACACACACACACACACACACACACACACACGGTGGAACCAAAAGAATGTCTTTATTGTTCATTCTTAACAGAAGCTCTGTTTTCTTTTGTAGAGTGGAAATGGTTGACGTTAATTATCCTTAGTCATGTGAATATTTTGTGAATTTTTGCCCTATCTTCTCAACCAGTTTCTGGAGGAATGGCCACCAAGTCTACAGATCCAATTTAGTCATCTCAGTCTTCCAAAAGCACAGGGTCTGATTACACTGATGTGTACCTTGTCAACCAATCAAGTCCTGGTGTAATATGCATAAAGATGTAAAAGAATTTGAGGGCCAAATGATATCTGTTCTCTCATAAAGGGAGTTTCTTAAATTATGGTAATGATTATTACTTGGTAGTTAATGAGGGCCATCTGGGCATGACATGCCAGAATACTGTCTCAGCAAGATATGCTTATAGTAAGACTTAGACTAACAAGCAAATAATATATATTGATAAAGAAAATGGGAAATAAATCCTGTAGATGGGCCTGATAATGTGGTTTTTATATATGCCAGTGTCCAATTGTTACTTAGTGTAGGAAGGGCTTCAGTGAGATGCCTTGGAGGAGAGAGGCACATCTATGCAGTCTAGAGGCTACTAAATTTTTTTGAAAAGAAAAGAATCTACGGTACACAAATAACACAGTGAGGAGCATTTGGTTATTAGAAGAGTCTACATGGCTGATGTTAGGCTGTTCCTTTGTAAATTTGGACTTTTAGTGTTTCACATATTAATATTTATACTTTTTTAAGCACACATATGATTATTTTAATATAACCTTAATGGTCCAACAGATCTTCCAAATGAAAGGAAGTACAGCATGAGGTGCCCTAACTGGAATCAAACCAGTGACCCCTGGTGCATGGGATGACCCTCAGCCACTGAGCCACACTGGGCAGGCTATACTATTTCTCTCTCTCTCTCCTCTCTCTCTCTCTCTCTCTCTCTCTCTCTCTAAATAAAGAGTTATCTAAATCCCTGAATATATGTTATGTTTAATAAAGGAATCGAATATCTTTTAGAATTCTCAGTATATACTTTCTGGGGAAGATGTCTCCCTCCATCCCCCCCCCCCCCCATGTATGGCAATTAGGGATTGTTAAAAACAAACAGAACAAAACACAAACTCATAAGAAAGCACACATCATGGAATGGAATAGAAGGCAGAAGAAAGATCTCAGGCTTATAGTGGTGCACACAGTTGATTTCTGTGAGCATTCCACAAGGATGTTTAGAATTCAGATTCTGACCATGGATGGCGGCAGCTGGCTTCTCCATAATGCACAGACATAGGCTGGAAGAAGCTATGAAGTTCTAGCACGTCATGGGTTGGTGAGTGAGGATGGATTTACAAGATCAAGGATATCAATGGCTTTGAGTGAGTCCTTAGTCATAAGGTCCAGGATTCCTCATAATCGACGTGGCTTTCCCTTGTCATCAGACAGACATCATGAGGATATGCTGTTGTCGCCGCAGCCCCGAGAGCCCACGTGGACGCCGCGGCCAGGACTGCGCTCTGTGCAGGAGCGCCTTGTCTGCCCCTGGGACAGTCTGCCTGCAGCTGTGGTTTGGGATGTCTTGCATCATTTGAAAAGTCATGGCTGGAGCACCAGCTTTACATCACCGGGCCCATTTGCAGGACTTAGAGAGGCGCATACGAGCAATGGGTTTCTTCCCCCAAGTGCGAATATGTAACTGGGTTTTGAGAATAAGAGGGAAATGTTCTCATGCAATTCCTATGGGTAAGCCCTAAAAGGCATATTCTAATGAGGAGACAGGAAAGCGTACTCTCTTCAACATAAAATATTTTGGATAGACTACCAGCCTACCTTCCAAGGAATCATGGGTGTTTGACACACTCTGAAAAGATTTGGATGCAGCTGATTTCCTGTGACCGTCAGGGAAAGTGTGGGGAAAGGGAAACTGTGCACCAGTTTATGTGTGTTGATGTCAGTGGGAAGGGTGAGGTTTTTGGTTTCATTACTATATGTCAAGTATATTTTTAAAATGTGACCTAAACCTAAAGAAAGGCAATGCTAGCGTGCCTCAAAGACTTGTTCATTAAAATTTAACGTTATTTTTCATATATTTTTGAGCATTTTTAATCGTGGCACAAGCTGTAAAAATTATTCTGAAGATTAGTGGTAGGTTAAAAAGTTAGCAGTTACCAGTGCGTAAGATTCAGTCAGAGCAGCTTTGATTGAGCAGGCTGTGGGCACACAGGTCTTCAGCAGAGGGTGGGTATGATTTTACGTTAGTATTTTTTTTAAGGTGGAGAAATGAATGAGGCATGCATTCATGTTTTTCACCTACGCCAAATGGAAGACTTTTCGGTGATGTAACGCGTTCGGTTGGAGAAGCTTTTCTGTGGCGCTGCCCCGCGGTGCTGAGAATAAGTTATGAATGCTGCACTGTTTCAGCGCGGAGGGCCTTGCCGGGAAGGGAGCGTGTGCCTGGGCCCCAGCTATTGAGAAGATGCCAGTCAGGGATGAAAACGCCTTTCATGAAACTATAGCTAACTTCCCTGGGACACATTACCATAAAGCAGAGAGTATTTTTAAAACCAATAGTGTGAAAATAAGCACAATAACTCATAAAAGTCAGAGGGCCTTATTTTAAAGTATGTATGTTGAGTGACTGAAGAAATACAGGTTTGTGTCAGAATTTTTTTATTTGGTGAATTTGTCTGAGCAGTTTTCCTTCTCTCCCCCTCCTCTCCCTGTTCACAGCTCTGATTTCTTTTGCCTTTTGGTTACCAGTACAAAAGATGTCTTCTGAGACAAATGCTGGTGCATGACACCAGGACGAAGGAATGCTTAGCCCGGTCCAGCATGTTTAAAAGCATCAGCTGCTTGAAAAGATGTTACATTTTTTCAGGAAGGATTAAAAATTATGATGATCCATGAGAGGGGAGACTACAGTGTAGACTTTCACAGTGATCAGAGACATAGTAAAATTGGACTTAGATTTTGAATATTTGTAACACCATAGTGTTTTTCCTCAAACAGAAGATGCTCTATCATAGTCTTTATAAAAAAAGTAATAACAATAATAATAGGACAGGACATGTTTTACATTTTGTAAAAATGTCAAACTTAAAATCGTAAATTTTAAGTACTGAATCATTACTTTTTTTTAGTTTTATGAACTTATAAGACTAATATTAAATGATTATATTACAAATAATTTTAATTTCTTCTTGTTCTTCTTAGGTGTTACCATGACTTAATTTGGAATATTTTCATGAAATTTCCTATAGTTGGGTAAAGTGCATATTAATTGAAGTAAAAGCTAAACATTTTGTCATGGTTTAACATATAAATGTTTCATTTTTTTGAAATTATCAATATCCTTATAGAAAAAGGAAATTATTGTTATTAATTTCCACTCTTGGATCTATCTACATCAGTAGAAGAAAATGAAAATTCTGGAAAAATTTTCAACAAGTACTATTTCAATAAAATATATCAAAATGCCAATATGTAAAATATTCAAATCAGATTGAAGAAGTTATTAGTTTGGTGATTTATTGCCTATATATTCAAGAATTATAATCTCTAAGTATTGGAATTATGGCTTAAAGTATTAATCATGTTAAAAGGTAAAGTGAACCACATTCAAATTTTCAAGAATTTATTTGAACACACATTGATTCTAATTGGTCAGTGCCACTGAAGGTGGACAGGAGTCCTTCCCTGTGAGGAGCTAGGGACTAGGCTATTATAGAAAAGACACTGAAACAAGGACATTATTTGATTGGCTGTAGCTTAACCAGGTGCCTTATTTGGGAAAGCCTGTTTATAATTGGTTGTCCTGAAGTTTCATTTCCTGGGATTCAAGTGCATTGACTCTGGCTTAGGTTTAGGTTTGCTTAAATAGCTACCAAGGCATTAGAGCCACCCCAGGCTAATGGTCTCCTTCCTTAATTTCTTTAACAATCATTATGTAAAAGATGCTAAAGCTGTTTACACATGAAAGGTATTCAGAGATCAAATGATTTCTACTTTCACAGAAGTGATTAAAACAAACATTAGGGAAAGGAAAAACTGAGGAGGGAGATGACTGGGTCCTGTGAGCTTACCATGGCCAGCCAGGCCAGTGAGTGCCTGGACTATCCAATGGAAGTTCAAATGCGTGTGCCTCTTGAGCAGAAAATGGGGGTTTGTGGGAAGGGAGAGTTTGCTCACTTAACTAGGCCTTGAGGTCTTAGAGTGGACTGAGGCTGACAAAAGGCAACTTCTGTCTACTTTTTATATGTGCTTTCTTAGAAGTTGAGCCATTAGAAATGACAAGAAAATGATGGGACCAGACAGACCTTTCACTTATTGCTCAATTTCTTGGCCACATCCTCACAAATGGCTTTTTCTTGGGGTAAGAACATAGCTACCTTCATATTAAAATGAAGTGGGGGAAGTTTATACACAGAGAAGATAAAGCAAATATTTCTGGATATTTTTTCCAGTTGAACTATGGATTGAACACATTTACTCCTTAACAGTTGCTGCATCTTTGACTTTCCTTCTTCTAATAGGTTTTTCTGGCAATTTCCCTACAATACGTATGAACATGTAATTTTTATAGGTACATTACAAAGCATTTAGGGATTTCATAGCCATTTATAGCATTCAGGATACTTTGGGAACAACAAAAAAATTTTTCAGTTGAGCATTTGTTTTAGTTAATTTGGTGACCATTTAATTGAAGAGGAAAAAAAAACACCCACCCATGACTTTTTATTCTATAAGACTGACTTTTCTGCATGCTCATAGTAAACTTTGGTCAAAGAAAATAGAGTTTTCTTTAATATTTCATTTTTAGTTAAAATTATAAAAGCTAATTCCTTATGGTTTATATCTTGGGTATAGAAACACACAACCTGAATACTCCATAAACATGTTCAGGTTTCAAGTGTTTAACTGGTCTATTATTGTATGTGAAGAATGAGAAAATCTTGTATTTATATAAAATCACTCATATGAGAACCCTGGAGGCTGAATTTGGTTTTATACCACTAATGAGGTGTGTCCTCTTTGGGGATCTCACCAACTACAACAGCACCACCAACAACTAAGTGGATTGGACACATGTGCCTTTTGTTATCTTCATTGTTGGGCCAGTGATGTTACTTGGCTTGTATTCTCACACTTCTCTAGGGTTCTTTTACTTATCAAATATCTAATTAGTGCCCTTTAAAAAAACCTTTCAGTTCATATTTTCTTCTAGATTATTTTTTTTTAATATTTCTAATTGTGAAATCCATGGCACAATAGAAAATTGTCCCATCTGGTCACTCAGCACTTATTTATTGAGCGTCTACTATATAACTGCTCTTGAGTGCTAGAGATCACAGATGATAGTACTCTTGGTACCTGCCTTCTAGGACCCCAGTCTGAGTGTGGAGAGGGGCAGGAGTGGAGCCAGACATATGTGCAGAGCAACTGTTGCAACTAGGGTGGCGTATGCTGTGGAAGAGGCAGGTGCAGAATGTCCTGGTGCCATAGAGTTGCGACACCAGACTCATTGTGGGGGCTCAGGAGTGAATGTCAAGAGCACTGGAACCCTTTAAACCTTCGACTATGAGAAAGAACTGGGCAGGTCAACGAAGTGGGGAAGGACATTCTAGGCACAGAGGCAGAAAAGCCGTCAGGAAAGCCATGTAGGCTGCTGTGATTGAACACGTGTAGTTATATGACAGGTTTGATTTGAGAAATCATTAAAAAGCTATGATTTGAGAAATCATTAAAACTTATAATTTGTGCAATTTTGAACTTTATTTTATACTTCCTATCACAGTGCCTGAAAGAGCTGCAAAGGCTCAGTTTGGGAGTGAGCTGGCAAACTCTGGTGGTGATGTGGAGAGAGGCGGGAGGGAGCTCAGAGGAAGGAGATGCCAATGTGAGGCTGTGCGGTACTCTCGGCAAGAGACGGCACTCTGATCAAAAGCAGTGGAATAAAGCGGGGCTTGATAAGTGATAGGAGGCGAAGTTTACAGAAATTAGTAACTGAATGGCTGTGAGGGGGAAGGAGAGTCATGATAAGCCAAGGTTTCTGGCTCAGTGGACTGTGCTTTTATTCTCAGAACAGGAAAGAGGAGAAGGAGCTTATTTTGCCAGAAGATGAGGCAGCTCCTATTGGATAGTTGAGACTGAGGACTTCCATTAGAAAGTGAAATGGCAGAAACTCAAAATGTGTAGACTAATTCAGAGTATGAAAATAATTGAAGTATGTGTTAAGTGAATGCTTGTGGAATGACTGAATAGATCTGTAGATTAGCCATCAATCCATTACATTTTAAATGACTGTTATTGACTTGCTGTAATTATTTCAAAACCACATAGCACAATAGGAAGCACTCTAATTATTATACAAGCAAGAGAATAAGTAGCAGAAACAAATCTTTGCACCGTGTAAAAGTTTCCCAAAGAGGATAAAATGGCTATCTGTAACCTGAACTTGAAGTTGGTTACTCTGAGTGCTACCATTTTCCCCTTCACTAATTGCCTGTTTTTCAAATTTTTTAAAATAGCAATGGAAGGCTACTAGTAGGCAAATTCAGTAAGAAGAGGAATAAACTTCAAGAGAAGTGACCTATGAAAAACTCAAAAACTAGGAGTGAGTATTGTTTTTAAAAAGTTAGTGGGAGATTAATCCATTTGGATTCTTGGTGAGATTTATTACGGGAGGCTTGTCAGGATCAATGAGATAGGTTCAGGATGGCTATAAATGACCCTATTGATTTGTGATTATTTTGTGATAAGGATTGATATTCTTCATGTTCCCTTTGGAAAGCCAACCTTGTTAATGGGGCTATAATTCCGGAAGAATCAAATCCCGTATAAGATGTAATCTCAACTGGAGGGGCAACCTCCCCTTCTAGACTTCTGGGGAGGTCTTCCCTCTGCCAGAATCAAGATAAGCAGGTTGAGGGATACCTGGCTTTTGGCAAAACATCGACTTGGTTTCTAGCTTTCTGTCCATCTGCCATAGTTTCCCAACAATGTTACTAGCATCTTCCTTTGGAGCTGTACAAGGTGCTGGTTTATATCCTTGCAAGGGCAGTGGGGACTGATTGCAGGTAGAATTCTTTCCTCTGGCCCTTAAACGCTATTAAAATAACACACATCATTTATTTAATGACTAGACGACAAAAAATTTCAATGATATTTACTTACCTTATACTGCATCATGCAGCTCCTAACGCATGACTAGTTAGTTCAAAGCAATTTACGTGAATTGTAAATGCTATCCCCTATATTCAACATTACAAGTTATCATTCAGGTTTAGTTAAAAAATACTTACTGCATCCCTCTTTGGACTTCACAGTCAGGCCTTCTGTGCCTTGTTTATTTGACTGTGTCTGGGACAGGCCTGTCACTCAGCTTAGTCAACGTGGAGTCTGATGAAGTCAGCACTCAGAGGGCACATCCATCTCAGATGGACTCACATTAACCACATTCATGAAGCTAATAAAACCAGATTGACAAATTATTTATTTGCACTGAGAAATAGTCACACAGATGGAATGCTTGTCTTAACAAGACAACGTTCTTTTCTGACATGGAGAGTAGATCACACTCAGATGGGGCCTGTGAGCATGGAGTCAGGATGGAGGAGGAGGAGGAGGATCGGGCTTAGAGCCCGGCGCCGCCATGTGCAGGTGGACTGTGGACTCAGTGGGACAGGACTCTCCCAAAGTCTGTTAACCGAGGTTGCACCTCCGTGTACAGTGCGTAGAAGGGCACATCCAGCGTTTCTCTTTGTGGTTAAGGAATCCCTTTCTGAGTGTCATATTCTTCCTTTAGGTCATCAGGTAATAATTAAATCTTGATGTTGCACAAAATCATTCTGTCTCCTCATGAGGACATTGCTTTTTCTTTACCCTCACTTATTAGTTATCGTTATAGTGGAAATTGCACAGGTTAGTTTAGCTTCCAGGTGTTTGGAGGCTGTTACCATTCAGCTCCCAGGCACAGGAAGTGTCTAGAGCTGAGGTAGTGGGAGATGACCAGCTGGGCTGCCTCCCTCCCTGGGCCTGGTCTTAGAACCACACCTATCATAGAGCCTGCCACGAAGCTGCCCAGAATGTAAGTTTCTGTAGTTATTGAGGTTTTAGAGGTAGAGCAGAAAATAGGGAGCCAGGCAGTGCAGTGACCACATTTTCTGGCCCAATATCAAAACACATGGGCCATTTTATGCCTTCATATGAAGGCACTAAACATTAATGAATTATCGTTATTGAATTATATGAAATATACATAATATCATGATTGCAGGAAGAAGGAAGGAATGGAATCAAAGATGACTTTGAAATTTTGTATGACTAGAAGAAGAATGATGATAATAGTCAAGAGAGGAAGACTGAGTTATGGAGTGGTTTGGCAAAGAAAGAATTCTGGTGGTCCTATGCCTATGAATTGATGTTGCTGTATTTAACTAAAAATACCCCTTGGCCCTTAAAAAAGGCTTGTGTGAGAAGATAGAGATGCAGATGTAGGTTTGTGAGGGACAGTTTTGGAGGTTTGAGGGTAGAAAGAACAAAGAAACTCCAAAGGAAATAAAAAAAGAAAACTTTCAAGGAGGTTGCTGAAGAGTAGAACAAGGAGTTGAGAAATTCTAGAGGGAAATGCAATTGAATGTAATAAAACTCTCTGCTTGGTGTGGGGTCAGGAGATCTAGGAGGTGATAAATTAAGAGGAAATTATAAGCAAATGCGCAAAGGGGAAAAAAGATTTTAGACCTAGAAAGTGCCACTGAATTTGATAACAATGTCATATATAACAAAAGATCTACTTATTAGCCATTTTGTATTTTTTATTAGTTCAACTATAGGTTATTTTCCATTTGCCAGGCACAAGTGCTGGAATTCACTGACAGATTGCGGCCTTTATTTCCCACTGCAAATTAATCATTCTCTCTAATTAATTTTCAATTAACTTGATTTAAATTTTGAATGAAGATGAAGTTAGTAAAAAAAGAAATAAAAGCATTAGAAAATAAGTCCTTAAAAAGATAACAAAATTTTGTTATCTTTTTAAGGACTGATGTATCTTCATAGACATAGTCAAATTAAAAAAAATTTTTTTTGTTAATCCTCACCCGTGGATACCTTTTTTCACTCATTGATTTTTAGAGAGAGTAGAGGGGGAGAGACAGAGAGACAGAAACATAGATGTGAAAAAGTCATATCGATTGGTTGCCTTCTGCACATACCCCAACAGGAGCCAGGGATCGAGCCTGCAACTCAGGTATGTGCCCTTGACCGGAATCAAATCTGTGACCCTTCAGTCCCTGGGCCTACTCTCTAACCGCTGAGCCAAACTGGCTAGGGCTAGTCAAATTTTGATTATTAAAATGGTGGTATGAGAATCTTTCTCGTTTTGATATTATCATATACTCTGTTTAATTAAGCATTTTTGTTTACATAAACAGGATCTCAGCTTATCGTAGCCCAGATGGAATTTGAAGAGGAGGATTTTTCAGTCAAATTAATTACATCCTGCCCTAGGGAAAGAGAACCAGCAAGTTTGCAGAGATATCCTCCTTTGAGTTTGCCAAGTTAAAGAGGAGATAGAGAGGATAGGTGCTCCCTGGGGGAGAGAGAGAAGAGGTATGGATGATGGACTGAGATAGCTCATATTATTTTATTTGAAACATGATATTATGAGTTCCATGAATACCATAAATTTGCAAGTACTTATATTTGTACTTAAATACATACTACTGAGGAAAAGTTTAAAGACTTTTGGGATTCCATGATACTTCATTCTTCTAGTTGTTAGAACAGATACTTGCAAACTGACTCTTTGGAAATTAAATTAATACCTGATTATCCAAGAGTTAAGAGAGGTTAATCCTGCCCATACCTCTCTTTCAGCAAATACAAAAAATAATGCATTAAAACTGCAAATTGTAGAGTACAGCACAGAATATTTTCTCCTTGAAAAATCTTAAGTTAAATGTATAACAATGATTTCATAAAAAGAGAAGATAACCTTTGATGAAGTTTGCAAGATAATTATTTGTTATTAGGACCTTAAATTTAAAAATTTTTGGATAGCCATTCTAGTATTTATGTTTTGGGTATTTAAGAACTTTGAGTTCCTTGAATCAAGATTCTCTACTTGGAACAATTATCACTTACTGAAGAAGCAAATAATCCTTGGGAAAATTGTAAAGAAGACAGAAAATAAAGAAAACTTGTTTAATAGGAAACTGAAGCAGGAGCAGCTCAGCACAGTAGAAGGAATACAGGTTCAAATCCTGATGCTGACAATAGCTTTGTGGTTTTGGATAAATTATTTTACTCATCCAAGCTTCAGGTTATCATTTGCAAACTTAAAATAATAGCCACGCAGGGCTTCTTTAGAAAAACAAAACGATATACATAAATATGCCAGACATGGGAGGCGTTCAGCGTATGATGATTCTGCATATGGGGAGCCATGCTGAGCACTTTTGCTCATGGAATTAGGACCAAGCTTTCTGGAAGAGATACCAACGAGGAACTTTTTTCTTCTTTGTCTGCTTTCTGTACACTCCCATGGTCTTGGTCACCTTGCATTCAAATGTGAGCGTTTCTCCAAACTGCTTTCCTCGGCACTCTTCCCTTGTTCTTAATTTCGCCTTGAGCTCCTTTGTCCTGTATGTATCCTTCAACTATGCTCTGTGTCTTAATCACAATGAAACTCAACTGCATTCCTTGACCAGAATTCCTGATGACAATTATACACATTTGGTCGATGTTCAACTCTTCTAAATCAGCCCTTCGAATTATTTCCCTTTGCTAAGGGCTTTCTTCTTGTTGTCCTGTGATTTTGTTAATATTTGTACTATCCCTCCAGTTACTCAACTTAGAAACCTCTGAGTCACAGCTGTGCCTTCCTTCTGTGGTATTTCTACCTCCTCTTTGCAGTTCATTCTCCCAGATTCTTCCGTTTCCCATCACTGCTCAGGCACTGCCATTTTTCAGCTAGACAACTGGAATAGCCTCTTAACTGCCTTCATTCTTTCCATGTCGTGACCTACCTAAAACTCTCACTGATGAATCAGCCTCTGTGGAAAACAGGTTGGTTTTTCATCACAAAGTTACCCGGCAGTTCCATTCCTAGGTGCCTACCTGAAATATTTCAAAATGAGTCCTCAAACAATTACAGTTATGTTCATGTTCATAGCGGCACTATTCACAATCGTCAAAAGATGGAAACAGCCCAAATGCCCATCAACAGGTGAATGGATAAGGAAATTGTGGTATACACATACAATGGAATATTATTCAGCCATTAAAAGGAATCAGGTGGTGATATATGTATAAATGTGGATAAATCTCATAAATGTCGGGCTAAGTGAAAGAAGCCAGACACAAAAGGTCACATATTGTATGATTTCATTTATAGGAAGAGGCAGATTCATAAAGGCAGAACACAGATTGATAGTTTCCAGGGCAAAGGGGAATTAGGGAATGGGGAGCAACTACTTAAGGGGTGATAAAAACAATTTGGAACTAGACAGAGCTGCTGGTGGAAAGTCTCATTCAGTAAATGCCATTTGATTAAACATATATTATGTGCATTTCCCCCTCAATTTAGAAAACCCCCACAAACTTTCCCTGGCTCCCCCTAGGGTCCAGAACGAAGCTCGCATTCCCACCCATCAGGGAACAGGTGCTGTTCCCTAAACACTTTGTATTCTTTCGTCCTTCTCTACCTTGGCTTTTGCTGTTCTCCCTGTCTCCTTTCTTGGTAAAGCCCAACTGCATACTTTGAGGAAGAACAGAAATATCAGAAATCCTCTGTCTAATACTCCTTACTCTTGCCACCTATTCAGGTGATAGTAATTCTTCCTCCCTGCCCCTGTTCTCATAGGACCCTCTCACACCCTGCACCAGGCTGGATTGAGGTTAGCAGTGTCTCGGCCTCGTCCCATCACTAGATGGGCCATCATTGGGCTGGCACTGCATAAGATTCAAGTCTGTATCCCTCCTTCCCAGTATAGTGTGAGGGACACAGTGAGTACTCCAAGTTGGCTTTCAAGTTTTATTATTAAAGAGTAATTTTTGCTTCTTTGACTTTAATTATTGACTGTGGTAAAAAAAAAAAAAATTCCAGTTGAACTTTTTTCTACCCCTTGATTTATAATAGTAATACTGTCAGGAATTAGATGGGGATCCATTATAAATGTTATATTACTTGTTAAACACAGTTGCATTTTGTGAATGATTATCCAGTGTATATTTCCATCCTGAAATATTTTAAAACATTTTTTATTGATTTTTTTAAGAGAGAGGAAGGGATCCTGGCTGGTGTGGCTAAGTGGCTGAGTGTCGACCTATGAACCAGGAGATCACAGTTTCATTCCCAGTCAGGGCACATGCCCAGATTGCAGGCTCAGTCCTCAGTGGGGGCGTGCAGGAGGCAGACAATCAGTGAGTCTCTCTCATCATTAATGTTTCTCTCTCTCCTGCTCCCTTCCTCTCTGAAATCAATAAGAATATATTTTTTAAAAAGAGAGAGAGGAAGGGAGTGGGAGAGAGAGAAACATTGATATGAGAGGGACACATCGATCGGCTTCCTCCTGCACACCTCCTACCTGGGATCGAACCTGCAACCCGAGCATGTGCCCTGACCAGGAATGGAACCAGCAACCTTTTGGTGCATGGATGATGCCCAACCAACTGAACTACACTGTCCAGGGCCATCCTGAAGTATTTTTATTTTATTTCCATTAATTATAGGTACATTAAAATTTTTCTTTTATTTTCTATTTTAGAGAAGAAACAATTTTAACCCGTTTCTTACCTTTGGTAAAGATCTTCCCCGCCACCCCCCAATTACTTACTTGGGGGGAAAATTCTGTTGATGATGTATTTTTCTAAGCCCAGTTATCCTACTGTTACTTGGTTTCTTTTCTTTTTTTTTTTTTTTCTTTAAACTTGTTTAGGTTGGTGGTTTTTTTTGCTTGTAGTAAAAATATCCTGAATAAGGTCACTTAGTTTGCTACAAGTGCTATCTGGACTCTGGAGGCGTTGACCAGGAGTAAGGTTCAGTCCTTTATCCCAAGTGTTTGCAGTGGGTTGGGGTGAAACAGACAGGAAAGCCCACAGTTACCACCTAGTGTGATGAATGCTATCATTGGCATTTATACAAAAAGACCTGGTATCTCCAAGGAGGGAGCCCCGCCCTCTGCTGCGGGGAACAGAGGAGGCAGCACAGGTGCAGGGTCATGAGCTGGTGGCAACAGGGTCAGGTGTGTCTGGAGAGTGTCAACAGCCCTTCTTAAAATATATTTACCAGTTGTTGCCCAGGTCAGACATGTGTAAACCAATTTGAACTTATTTGCTACCAATGTCTAGTTAGACCTATCTTAATGACTGTTGCCAAAATGTGATTTACTAGAGAGCCTTTCAGCTCAGATGCCAGCAAATGTGCTGTGTTGTTTTGCCTCTGTGTTCCTCCATGCTGCATGATAATTGGTTGCCAAGATTAACTCTGTGGGCCAGTTCATTCCCTGATGATGCCCGATAAACCAGGGTGCCACTGCAAGGCAGTGTGTGTGTGTGCGCACGCGCACACATGCACATTTGTGTCATACATGCAGATTTTGTGAGTTGTTTCACATCTGGTGCAAGTATGTGAGTAGAAGTTCAAACTTCAATTAGTTGAGTTTATGAAGCACTGACAGTGTAGGGCAATATATGAGGCATGTAGGAAATTACAAAGGAAATAGGAAGCACAATCTTTGTTCATATTGAGTTTATAATCTAATGGAACAAATATAAATGGAGATACATGATAACAGATAAAATAAACATGAAAACATAGTCATAACCAGTTACAGATGGATAGAGATATTTGCACAGTGCTGCGGGGTTGGGTAAATGATTGCAGTGACTATTGTCAGCTAGAGGAGTCAGGAATTGTTTTAATACAGGATGTGAAACTTAGGCAAATATTTTAAGGACAGGAAGGACAAGGATTAGAGTGGGGGAAAATATCCTAGGAAATACGATTGAAAATGAATAAAATGGATAAAAATACAGAGAGTTAGTGGGCTATTTGTAGATGGTGGTAAGGTTTGTTTGAACAGCTGAAGTTTTGTAGCACATGGATTTATTTTGGAAAACATTAGAGTAGGTTCACTACTATAATAAACAGTTCCAAATATCAGTGATTTAATACAATCAGAGGCTACATTTTATTTTATTTAAAAAATATTTTTATTGATTTCAGAGAGGAAGGGAGAGGGAGAGAGAGATAGAAACATCAATGATGAGAGGGAATCATTGATCGGCTGCCTCCTGCATGCCCCACACAGGGGATTGAGCCCGCAACCTGGACATGTGTCCCGACTGGGAATGGAACCGTGACCTCCTGGTTCATAGGTTGGAGCTCAACCACTGAGCCACACCACGGGGGCCAGAGGCTACGTTTTCTATCAGACCAATGGGAGTTTGTGTTAGTGGGGGGTCTCTGTTCTGTGTAGTTATTCAGGGTTCCAGGCTCCCTCCAGCTAACCTCTAGATTCTAAGAGCCTTTCATTCAGCTGGTGGAAGGGACAGAAAATGCTAGTCAAAGGGAAGGCTATGAGGCCCAGCCGGAAGTAACCCTGCATGCGTTCCACTGAGCAGACCTCAGAGCACCTCTGTGCACGAGGCTGGGAAAGTGCCCAGGAGGAAAATGGCATGAGTTTTGGGAAACACGTAGTAGTCTCTTGCTATCACCTTTATGCTAGTATCTCCTGAATCTGGATCATATCCTTATTTTTCACCTGAATTTAGTTTGTTCTCTCCAACTTGCCTAGTGAGTTCAGCTGCCTCAAACTCACCACCGCTCCTTTCCTAGCTTCATTACTTTTTACCAACAATTTCTTCATTCTTTTATGGCCTTAGCATACTTCAGAGTCACTGTCAACCTCTTCCTCTTCTTTGCTTCCTATATTTAACAATGTTCTTTCAGAATGCCCGTTCAACCTGTTCCTTTTTTCCCCCTTTGTCCACTTCTGGACACCTGTCAGTAGCCTCATCTCCCAGTGATGGGCTGGCATCACAATTTCCCAGCTAGAATCACACCTGGATATTGCTACTAGACAAATCCTTTCATCTTGCTACATCTCAGTCAGCGATGCTTTTACTGTGGATATGAATTCCAAATTCCTCAGTTACACTCATCACTGTTACCCTGCCTCCACCTGCGTCTGGCTTCCTTTCTGCCTCCTGAGCACTGAAGGCCCCGCTTGTGCGCCAGGCAGGCTGGCCACATTGGTCTCTGTATTGAGAGGGAGCTGATCCCCACGCTGCAGACACGGGGTTCCCCTGGAGAAGGTGCTCTCCCGCACCTTTTCGGAGCAAGCCCCGGCGCATGTCGTGTGTCCCACACAAACACAGCGCCTCCTGGTAATCTGTGAGTTGCGTGCCCCACTCACTCTTGTGGACACTTAGTTACGGACAGCATCGTTTTGTTGTAAAAATGCTTTCTGTGTGCATGTTTGGCCCCTCTACATTGATTGGTAAGATCCATAAGGGTAGGGATTATGTCCTATATCTTATAATTTCCCACAGGGCCTAGCTTACAGCTAGACACAAAGTGATTACTCAACAGCTGCTTGCTGAATGAACGTGTTGAATGGAGATGAAGGCACTTAGGTGTGAAGATAATCATTTGGATAGGACTTTTCATGTGATTCAAGAGGCAGTTGGGAGCCATTGAAGGCTTCTGAGAACAGGAATCAAAAATTACTCATGGAAGAGGACTCTTATAGTTGTATGGAAGGTCCTGTCAAGTTGAAAATAGACAAATACAAAATGTTAGAGATGGAATTAAAGCAAAGAGTCTGATTTGTTCATACAAGCAACGTAGGAGCCCTGGAAAAGGGGAAATCTGAAGCAAGAGTGGATCCCTGGTAAGCTTTCTAATTGTGAAACACAAGACATAAAAGTAAATGATAGGACTTAACTGACACCCAGAGCAAAGGAGAGAGATGGCTCCCAGGAACCCGATAGCAATGCAATCTTGAGGATAACAAGTTGGGAATGAGTGTTGATGTAAATGAATGTGATGTGTTGATTTAATGCAAGGTCGGTTTCAGGTTGCAGCAAGACTCTCAGATACAGATATTCTACAGACATTAGCAGCATCAGATATTTGAAAGAGCTTTGATTGCAGAAGTAGGAGACCAATGATCTAGTCCTAGCTCTGTTGTCATTGGGGTTTGAGACCTTGTGCAATCATTCAGACTTTTTGTAATATTACTAGTGGGTTAGGTGAGAGCATGTTCATGGGGTAGATCCATTGCAAAAGAATTTCATAATCAATAACTTTTAGAAATGCTATATATTTTTCAACATTTTAAATGAACATTTCAAATATACAGAATACTTGAATGACTTTTACAGTAAACACCCAGACACCCATCACTTAGATTTGCCAATGAACATGTTACTACGTTTATTTTATTATGTATCTGTCTACCTGGCCACTTCTTTATCCATTCATCATTTTGTTTCTTCCTCCTCCTATTCATCATTATTATATACTAGAGGCCCGGTGCACGAAATTCGTGCACGGGGCAGGGGGGGGGGGGTGGTGTCCTTCAGCCCAGCCTGCACCCTCTCCAATCTGGGACCTCTCGAGGGATGAATGGCTGCCCGTTTAGGCCTGATCCAGGTAGGATCAGGCCTAAATGGGCAGTCGGACATCCCTCTCACAATCCAGGACTGCTGGCTCCCAACTGCTTGCCTGCCTGCCTTCCTGATTGCCCCTAACCACTTTTGCCTGCCAGCCTGATCACCCCCTAACCACTCCCATGCCAGCCTGATTGATGTCTAACTGCTCCCCTGCCAGCCTGTTTGCCCCCAACTTCCCTCCTCTGCCGGCCTGGTCACCCCTAACTGCCC
Organism: Eptesicus fuscus; assembly: GCF_027574615.1. Taxonomy (NCBI): domain Eukaryota; kingdom Metazoa; phylum Chordata; class Mammalia; order Chiroptera; family Vespertilionidae; genus Eptesicus; species Eptesicus fuscus. The sequence goes on from NC_072477.1 coordinate 86,351,144, forward strand.
TCCCCTGCAGGGTTGATCACCCCAACTGCCCTCCCTTGCAGGCCTGGTCCCTCTCAACTGCTCTCCCCTGCTGGCCATCTTGTGGTGGCCATCTTGTGTCCACATGGGGGCAGGATCTTTGACCACATAGGGGGCAGCCATCTTGTGTGTTGGAGTGATGGTCAATCTGCATATTATTCTTTTATTAGATAGGACAGAGGCCTGGTGCATGGGTGGGGGCCAGCTGGTTTGCCCTGAAGGGTATCCCGGATCAGAGTGGGGGTTCCCTTGGGGTATGGGGTGGCCTGGGCGAGGGGCCTGTGGTGGTTTGCAGGCCAGCCACGCCCCCCGGTGACCCAAGCAGAGGCCCTGGTATCTGGAATTTATTTATCTTCTACAATTGAAACTTTGTAGCCTGGAGTGGAGCCAAGCTTCATGCTCGCTCCATGGCGACAGCCATTTCTGTTGCAATTTATGTATCTTCTACAATTGAAACTTTGTAGCCTGGAGTGAAGGCCTGAGCCGGCTAGGGCTGCAGAAGCTTGGCTTCCTCCATCGCCCGGGGCAACCCTAGCCTCCTGCTCTTCCAGCTCCGTGGCTGCCGCCATTTCTGTTGGAATTTATTTATCTTCTATAATTGAAACTTTGTACCCTTGAGTGGAGGCCTCGGCCCGCCAGGGTGTGCGGAAAGCTTGGCTTCCTCCATTGCCAGGGAAACCCAAGCCTCCCTTCTGCTCTCTGTGGCCGCAGCCATCTTGGTTGGGGTTAATTTGCATACTCGCTCTGATTGGCTTGTGAGTGTAGCAGAGTGATGGTTAATTTGCATATTACTCTTTTATTAGGTAGGATAATTCTGGTCAAGAAGAGAAAGCATAGTAGTAATGAAATGTAGGGTTACAGAAATGCTTATAAAGAATTTAGATTGCTTACATCTGAATCCTTGCAGTTATCTTTAAACATTGTCTTATATCCCACATCTAGTCCATCAACTTCATTCTTCAATAATCTATTTGATACTCCACATTTAGTTTATCTCTTCAGCTCTGCTTTCAAAATATATTCCCAAACTGTTTATTTCTCATCACCTTCACTACTACCCTGTGCCAAGCCACCATTTCCCCTTATGGATACCTGGGTCCCCTACTTTCACTTTTGGCTTTTACCCATTTGTGTTCATCTGTGAGGAAGAAGGTGGTATGGGCAAGCCTTCTTCAAGTGAGATGAAAGTCACATGCTGGTGAGAGCTGATATGAAGTGAGCTGATGCTCAAGTGTAGAAGTTGAGAAACACAATAAGAGGAGGGTTAAAATTCGGGAGAAAAAAAAAGTAGTTCCTTTTTTTTTTTTTGTAATTGGACATTTTCTTTTTTATTATTTATTTATGTATTTATGTACTTATTTATTTTAAAATCTTTATTGTTGAAAGTATTACATATGTTCCCTTCCCCCCCCCCATTGACCCCTTCTAGCCTGCCCCCAACCCCCACTCCAGGCCTTCACCACCCTATTGTCTGTGTCCATGGGTGATGCATGTATGCATATAAGTTCTTTGGTTGATCTCTTCCCTCCCCCACAAGCCCTACTTTCCCTTTGAGATTCTACAGTATATTTTCATTTTCTTTTTTTTTTTTCAAATTATAAGAGGAAGTTTATTTAGAAAGTCACAGAGGTAGTAGTAGAAGTGAGCCAGCTGGGCTGCGCAGGCTCAGGAAACAAGTTATAGAGGCCAAAGATGGGCCCTTGGAGCTTAGCAGAGACAAAGGTAAAGGGAATAGGCCTGGAGGGAAGACGAGGGGGAAGGGAAAGGCATCGGAGAGGGAGAGCCCCAAAACCTTATTTTTCTAAGTCAGTAATTGACAATTTGAGTTCCAAGTAGACTTAGCGTGTTTTTTTTTGTTTGTTTGTTTTGTTTTTAGAGAAGCTGTTTGCATTCAGGTATTGACTTTATTGAGCATAGATGCAAGAGTGCTCCTGTACAGGCATGTATCATAGCAACATGGGAATTCTAATTAAAATATTAACGTTATTCATAAATTTTGTTTTGCTTTTTTGCTCAATTTAATACATCAAAATTTCCTTCCTGTTTTTGCTATAAATATATTTCAGTATTAGCCCCTTTTAATCCCTTTCACCTTTTAACCACATCCACAGAATAAATACTTATCAGTTACTGAGAAATTGGAATGTAAGCTCAATTATGTTAAAAACTAATGGGTAACACTAACACATAGTAACAGCTTCTTTTGCAATATTTATTCTCTTGGTGATAAAAAATAATATATATAAGCCCAATAGCCTATAGCTGCAGAAAGAATTTAGCTACAAGTTTATCAATTTGAGCAGGCCAACTGCACAACTAAATGCATGTGAAACTTAACAAATCCCTCGGGGAAGCTGACTGTAAGAATTTTCTAGTCTGTGTCAAGTTACTGAGGTGCGACATGGTGGATTGGACTTAATGCCTTAGGCAAGCACAATCAAATAGAGACAGTTTAAGATTTTCCTGTGTCCATGAAGGGATCTCTGGTAGGTATCTAAATGAAGCTTTTGGAGAGGAATATAACACCATCATGAACTGTCTTTCCTGAATATGTTGGTGAGCTATTTTGGGTTAGAAGGAATTCAAGTAAGATTTACACAGGGTAAGCTTTGCAGCAGTTGAAAAACTTAAGATTATGATTTGCTTCATAGGAATATGGGAAAATACAAAGCACTTTTTTTCCCCTTAGATTTTAATTTTAATTTTCAAGAAGAAAATTCAAGAATAATGTATGTATTTTTTTGGAATTACTTTGGGTTATGGCAATTTGATTTTGTGGTCTCTTAACATTGACTATCCCAGAATTTCAGAACATTTTTGTGTAAGAAAGTTACTGTGGTAAAGTGGTTGGGTAGTTTGGATCTGGAGCCCGATTACTTTGGTTTGAATCCTAGGTACACCACCAAGTAACATGTGAATCAGGGCAAATTAGTCCACCTCACTTTTTTAATTTGTAAAATGGGAATAATATAATCAGTTTTATGGTTGTTTGAAGATTAAATGAATTAATATGAAGCACTTAGGATAGTTCTTAACTCATAGCACTCAGTAAGTGCTAGCTATCTAACATCAATGACTATAATAATATTTTTGGGTATTGTTCTTATCACTCCGAAAATATATTGCAGTTTTTTGGGAGCAGGAGTCATGCAGCATCCCAGTCCTTCAGCTGCCCAGGACTCAGCCCATGATGATCAATAGAAGGTGGGGCAAAGTAGGTTTACAGTTGTGAGTACACAAAACACAGAGTTTATTCTTATATTAGAGGCCCGGTGCATGAAATTTGTGCACTTGGGCGGGGGGTCCCTCAGCCCAGCCTGCACACTCTCCAATCTGGAACCCTTTGGGGGATGTCTGGCAGTTATACATCCCTCTCACAATCCAGTACTGCTGGCTCCTAATCGATCGCCTACCTGCCTGCCTGATTGCCCCTAACCGCTTCTGCCTGCAAGCTTGATCACACCCTAACTGCTCCCCTGCCAGCCCAATCACCCCCAACTGCTCTCCCCTGCCAGCCTGATCGCCCCCAACTGCCCTCTCTGGCTGGCCTGATCACCCCCAAATGCCCTCCCCTGCTGGCCCGATCACCCCCAACTGCCCTCCCCTGCTGGCCCGATCACACCCAACTGCCCTCCCCTGCTGGCCCGATCGCCCCCAATTGCACACCCCTGATCTTGTGATGACATGGGGGCGGCCATCTTGTGGTGATCATCTTGTGATGACATGGGGGCGGCCATCTTGTGGTGGTCATCTTGTGATGACATGGGGGCGGCCATCTTGTGATGACACAAGGGTAAGATGCCACCTATGCTTTTATTAGTATAGATTATTATTTATTAATTACGAGAGGCCCGGTGCACAAATTTGTGCACCAGTGGGGTTCCTCGGCCTGGCCTGAGGGATCGAGTGGAAACCTGCTCTCTGACATCCCCCAAGGGGTCCTAGATTGCGAGAGGACACAGGCCAGGCCAAGGGACCCCACCAGTGCATGATCAGGGCCGGGGAGGGACTGCGGGAGGGCTCTAGGGCGTGTCTGGCCATCTCGCTCAGTCCTGATTGGCTAGACCCCAGCAGCAAGCTAACCTACCGGTTGGAGCGTCTGCCTCCTGGTAGTCACTGCACATCATAGCGACTGGTCGACACGTCGACTATCTGCCCCCTAGTGGTCAGTGCATGTCATAGCGAGTGGTTGAACGGCCTTAGCATATCATTAGCATATTATGCTTTGATTGGTTGAACAGACAACTGGACACTTAGCATATTAGGCTTTTATTATATAGGATTGTGTTATTTTTCTATGAACAACTATAAACCTGCTTTGCCCCTTCCTGTATGAGAGGTAAGTTTGAGAGTTCGGTCACCAGTCCCTGAAAGAGTTGGAATCCCTATCAGACAATGTTTCCTACCTGGGGAAGGCACTCCTAAGAGGAAACTCACTCTGAAATCATCTCTGTCAGAAAGTAGAATCTCTAATCTAGATGCGAGGAACAGCAGACTAGAGTTGAAGGGTGGGATTAATTGTTTTAGCTTTTAAGACATTGGGAATCTTCTCAAAATTGTTAAAGCAACTGCTCCTTGGATTGGATTTTGGATTGGCTATTGGATTTTGGATTTTCAGGATTCAGATAGTTTTGCCCCGTTTTTTTCACAATCAAGTCAGTCATTTGAAAAAGTCCTTTCAATTTAATTCCTGTAATCTGCCTCATGGTACTGAGCTATATCCATAACAACAGTCTTCCCACAGAAACCCTGCCCCGCCCTAACCTTGGAAGCATCTAATTCCTTCCCCCTGACCTGGCTGACTGACCTGAAGGCAGGAAGCCAGGGACCTTGACCTCAGACTTCTCTCTTGACTTTGGGTTGTTGACTGCTTTCCACGTCTCCTCTTTCCCTCTGGCTTTCAGGATCCCTGCTTATCTGTACCTCTTCCCATTGCTGTTTCCTGTGCTTCCTCTTTCTTCCTTTGGAACTTTCCTAATCAGAACTCAAAAAAGACCCTGGGCAGGAAAGGATGAGAGAGGAAGCCTGGGCCTAAAGAGGGCAACCACATAATTTATGTTTCAACCTGGGACATTTTGAGGAAAAAGTGGGGCTACTAATAATTACACTAGACATATCTGATATAAACCCGGATGTCCTGAAAAACTGGGTTCAGGATCTATGTTGGGCCTAAGACTGTAGGTCAAAGAAATTATTTTACTATCCCTTTTCCTTGTTCTTCCCACATAATAGTACCACCAACAAATTAAAGCCTAAAGTAATTGCTAGGGGAGGATCAACTGCGACTTATTACAACCTGGTCATCTTAGAGGCTAAGCAGTGAAGTCTCCAGGAGGTCTCTCAAATGTCTGCCAATGGTAAATCAGCAAATCATGATGCAATTAATATTACTATTAGAGGCCCAGTGCACAAAATTCGTGCATGGGTAGGGTCCCTAGGCCTGGCCGCTGATCAGGGCTGATTGCAGCCTTCTGGCTGCTGGCCAGGGCCTCCTTTCCCCGGCTGCCGTCTGGGGTCTTCCTTCATTCTACACCGCCCCCCTGGTGGTCAGCACATGTCATAGCAAGTGATAGGTCTCCTGGTTGGACTCTCATGGAAACACTTTGCATATTAGCCTTTTATATATATAGATTATTTCTTATCAAATGAAACCAGTAAACTTCCTTCATTTTTTTTTCTCTTAGTAGGGGAGAACAGCATGGGAATTCAGTCCTTTGTACAATTGTTGTCCCTTTTTATAGCCTCTATAAAGTTTCATAATGAGAAATGCTGAAAAAAAACCTTTAGCATTTACCAATATAGGACAATGGTTGGAAGCACAGTTACCTCTCTCCACAACTGTGACATAACCTGGAGAGCTGAGGTGAAATTAATGAAAACACTTATATTTCTAGTAAGAGCAAATTCATCTGTGCATGCTATGAGACTCCTCATATTGTTTAAATAAGTGATAGAGTCTATTAGCAATGAACTCTGTAAACACCTGTTCATTGTGGGTGAGCATAGAGTAAATAAACTAAACTCAAATTATGACTTTTGTGTTATCCATTAAGACCTATTTTCCAACATTCACAATCAGCAACAACATAAAATAATAGGGTGTGTCAGTGAATGTTGTAGTAATTTTAAGTATATACTATTTTAAATAAATGGAGTTCCCAGTATGAGTACCTCCTTTTAAGAGTGAATTGTAGATGCCTCAGAATGTGAAAACTGGGAAGGGTCTTAGACAGTAACTAGTGCCAGAGGGTGCAGGGGAGCCCAGAAGCCTGTGTCATGTGGCTTGAACCCCTACTTGCCTCATTCTATAATCTTGTCCATATCTCAAAATTTAGTAAATACTATTATGCTATAGTAGGTAAAATAGATAATTTAAAATGTTGTGTTTTGCTTCAAAATGGAAACCTAAATCACCAGTCATGCTTAGGAACAACCTGCTTTTTTTTTAGTGGAATCCCTAATTGAATTAATTCACTTAATATCTTCAAAAGTTATGAAGGACGTGAAGCAGATACGGTTTTATATAGCATATTTTCAGTTGTGGAATTCAAGGGATTGTTTTATTCAGCAGCTATGGCCATTTTCTTGTTTTTTAGTAGCAGGTACCACTAGAAATGTCTTATACTTAAAACATAACAATACTGACCCTTTAACTTTCACTTTGTAGAAATAGAAAAAGCTACCCAGAGGAAGAATATTTGATACTCCATGTGTGGGGGTCAACAAACTTTATTGGTAAAAGGACAGATAGTAGCTATTTCTGGCTTTTGGGGCCATGTGGTCTCTGTGACTACCCAGTTGTCACAGAGCATGAGCCATTATAGCCAAAGAAAATGGCCATATCAAACCGAATTTACAAAAACAGGCCGTGAATGGGATTGTTCTGTGGGCCATAGCTTGCCGACTCCTTTTATTTTGTGATGATGGGCCCCTAGACTTAATATTAACAGAGATGAAAACTATATTGTAAATTTATTCCAGTTACATAGTAAAGAAGAAGCCATGTATCTTATAATTTATTGAAGAATTATGTATGATTAGGATGTCTGCTTAATTGAAATAATTCCTAATAAATGTCATAGAGAACCATAGAGAAGCACTAGCAGAGATTATTACCACAACACCATTTGTAATAGCAAAAAAGGGAAACAACCTAAATGCTCACACATAAAGAGCTGGTTCAACAGAAATCTGCACCGTTAAAAAGATTGAGCTACAAGTATTTTCACTGACAAGGAAATTTCTCCCTAACACCATTATCTTGAGAGATCAAAAAAAGCAAGTTATGGAATGATATATTCAATATGACACCATTATGCTAAACAAACAAGTCACAAAAGAATGCTGCATATTCTCTGTGGATACAGATGTGCATGAATTTATAGGAAAAAAGCTCTAATCTGGTGACAATGGGGGTAACACGGGGAGAACTGGGTTTAAGGGTGCTAGAGGTCGAAGAGAATGTGAAACCACACAGAAAATGCTGGACAGGTGCTCATGTTTTGAAACAGTGTAAAGAATGAGGGCTGTGATTTTTAAGTTTATAATTACAGGCGTGACATTTACAGTCTATAATTTTGAGGGATCTATGGGAAATGCGTGTTAGGTAAGACTTTTACTTTCAGTAGATTGGGCATATCATTTATTTATTACACTTGGCCTTGGATTACAGAAGATCTTTGACCGTTATGAAATCTGAGAAACTCAGTAACTTTGCAGAAGTGGTCAGCTAGTTTATGAGCTGTGTGTCAATGTCATGGTCAGTCTGGCCTTAGGAATTGACATGCTGGTGCCACACTTGAATAGGGAATCTTATTTTGCAGCATGCTACTTTCTCAAGTGAAATCTGTGTGGTTTTGATGCCAATGTGCCTCGGTTTAGTATAGTCACAGTGCTCTAAAATGTGGCTGTTACCAACTAATGTTGTATGTGAGTCCAGACTTAGGATGGATGATATAAAGCAAAAAGATGCTTATTTACTGTTGAGAAGAGGCTGTATTTTCACTCTGGCAAGTGTTTGTTGTAGACCTACTATGAACTCTTCACTGTATTGGAAAAGTAGATGATATTTAAAAAAAATGTGAATGATGGCCTATTTGTTATTGGGGAATAAGAAGAAATTAGGTAATATCAGAAGACATCACATTTCAAAAGCCAACTTGAGAATCCAGTAACACATATAGTAGATCAGGGGACCAATGTGGGCTGAAAGAGTTGAGGGTCAGTTTAAGAGAATTGTCTTGATTTAGGCCTTAGTGTAAAGTTTGGATAGATAGAGGAAATGGAAAGGCAGATTCTAAGGAGGGAGCTTGTGAGAAATGACTGAATCAGAGAGCGACTTGTGGCATCTCTTCTGAAAAGAGTATGAGGCGTAATGATAATGGCAGCATCAATGCCACTGATGCTACTGCCGCTGCCGCTGCCGCTGCTCATGGCAGTGTCAGAGTAGCCTTAATAACAGCAATAATATGAGGATATATTTTGACCAAGAGTTTTATGCTAGACAAAGTCATAAGTGTTCCACTTTTTCAATCCTCACTAAGCCCCATAGTACAACTCTTCCCCCCCCATCACACAGGCAAGGAATTGAGGGTTAGAGAGATAACACAACTTCCCCAAGAATATTTAGCTCTGAGTGCCAAAGTCAATATGTAAGTACTGGCTGCCTGACTCCCAAGCCCTGAACCTCCCAAGGCCAAACTGACCCAGAAGATATCCATACTCTACTGTTGGCTCTAACACCCAGTGACCCCATACCCATTTCCCCCAGCATAAAATAAAGGCACTGGATAGCACAATCTCTAAGGCTTATAGTGCTCATCCTGGGGTTACCTCATCAGAAAACTGGGCTAATAATTGCACTGTGCAGATTAGATAAGCCAATGAGAGAATACCTGGTACAGTGTCAGGCAAATAGTAGACGCTCAATAAAAATTTAGAGTCCAATCAATAAAACATTGTTATCATCAACAGTTAGTCAAGATAATTGCTTCATCATTTGTTCAACTTGATAAGTCCTAACCTGTGGATGAGAGAGATGTGGCAGGGTTAGCATGAACCTCTCTCTCCGTATTTACATTGAGGGGGGAGAACTGCCCTAAAGATGTAGATTATAACCAGGGAGAGATCTTGTGAGAGATCCTCTTAACTTTATTGAAATCTAATTGCATATATTGTGTTTGGCTAAGTGGAAGTGGTTTACTAAAAGTAAAAACATCTGTGGATTTTCAGGAGTCTGATGTGAACAAGCCAATTTATATAAGAAGGTGTAAGTTTATAAATGACAAGAAACCAGACTTCCGCTTTTCCTACTTCTTCCTCTGTGTCTTTGTATTTTAGAAGATCATATAAATCTATCTTTTAGCCTTTGTGTCTTACTTATGCATGGGGAATACTCGAATTGTAAACCAGTTGTGCTCTTTTTTGCTTTCTCTTCTTGTTTTTGGTATCTTTTCTTCAGCTTAATGTTAGTTTTATTGTAGGCTGTGACAGTGAGGCAGCCTGCCCAGAGTGCATTCCTGGTTTGTGGCAGGGATGAAGCAAGAATACAGGTTTCTAAATTAGAAAGCCTGGGGTCATGTGCTCCCACCCCCTCTCAAATATTCAACTTTTTTTTTTTTCCATTTCTTCCTCTCTCTTTTTTCCTCTAAGCAGTAGTCTGATTTCTCCAAATTAACTTTTATTCAGGACCCCACTATGTGCATCAGACAGGAGTGGCCCTGCTAAGGTTGAGTGGGGCCTGGGGCCATGCCTGCATTTCCCTACTTTTTCTTCTTCGTCCCTCGGTCCTCCATCCACCATCAAGGTTTCTACACAGGACAATCACATCGAACATTGTCCTGTCCCTTACAATTTCATTGATGATACAGGGGCACTGTGCATTTTAAGACCTGGTATATGGCTTAATATTTTTATCTTCTCAGTAGTAACTTCAATAGGGGTACAGAATGGAAGAGAATTGAGATATCTTCTTACACAAAACAAATCTTTAATTGCTATCCACTCTCAATATTTAATTTCTAATATTGCATCACTACTTCAGTACTGACTGTCATGTTCTATTCCTAGAAGGTAACTGAAGTTTAATGGGAAGTAATAACTCACTAAATATAATGAATCATGTTTCTTAGAAGATCATATAAATCTGTCTTTTAAGTGAGAGTCTCACTTTTCAGATTCAGACCCTATGAGAATCTTCAAACTCTATCAGGAAAAATGTATGATAGAGTTAAAGCCATATCTTTTCATCAACATGTTTATATAAAAACAGTGGCAAATCATGACATAACTCAGAGTCTGAATTTGTTGATTAGTATCATAAGTGATAGTATCCATCTTAGTGTTCTGGAGACTGAGAAAGCAGTGGGGATGAACGGGCTATGACTGAAAATGTTCATTCAATACCCTTGAGAGATAGCAAATTCTAACAGTCTACTTCATTGGATTTCTGTTCCCTTGCTGATAAGATACACTGATTAAATGAGGAAAAGAAGTCAGAAAAACCATCATATTCCTTAGTCAAATTCTGCATATCTAAAGAATACATGGAGATTAGATTAGATTAGATTATTTCTTCCTACAACTAATGAAATTGTTTGCTGTTACAATATAAATACTTCATTCCTCAAGGTCATCTTGCATATTTCTCTAGATATTAAATATTTACTGTAGGTTACCAACAAGTGTTTTAATGTTAGCCAGACTTGACATTCTTATAGAAAAAAATGTCTGAAATGGAATTCAGAACCATGTGTTTTGGCTCATTTAAGTAGTTTAGATTTAAATTGATGAGTTTAAAAGTAAAATTTATATTCTGGGTAGTTTTATTATATTCCTTTTGTTATTATTAATGTAAAACATGCTTATTGTATGTGATATAATATACAGACATATAAAGACAAAGTTAGCCCTGGCCAGGAGGCTCAGTTGGTTGAGTGTGATCCTGTAAACCAAAAAGGTTTCAAGTTTGATTCCTAGTCATACTTAGCTTGTGTGTTTGCTCTCTGGTTGGGGTGCATATAGGAGGCAACTGGTCAATATTTCTCTCTCTGGCTTTCCTCCCCTCCCCTCCCCTCCCCTCCCCGTCCCCTCTCCCTCCCCTTCCCCTCTCTCTCTCTTCCCCTCCTCTCCCCTCTCCTCTCCTCTCTGTAAAATCAATAAACATATCCTTGGGTGAGAATCAAACAAATAAATAAAGACAAAGTTACCTGTGATCCCACCTTACAGAAATATGACCATTTAAAAATTTTTGGTGATAGTCTTGTAGACTTATATTGCATTTATATGTATATAGTCTAAAAATGTATTTTACTGTTACATATTGATCTTATTACTCTTAAAATTAACATATTGTAAAAATTTTATAAGATAATATAACTATAGGTACACAGTATTTAGTTGCATAGTATGTCATATAAACAGTTTCTTATTAATGGGTACTTAATTAGATTTCAATATTTTGTTTTTATAAACAATTCTGTGGATATCTTTGTGCATTTGTGTGTGTTTGTTCAATTACTAGATTGCTTAGCATAAATTCAAGTAAATAACTTTTGATAAATATTGTCAAGCTGTCCTCCAGATGTCTATTTTTTCATTTTTTCATGTTAGTAATAACACAGAAATATCAAAATAAGCCGAAAAAATAAATTAAATAATTTTCTTTTTGTAAATATTTTCAAGTGAAGAACACACATAAAATCAATCTGAAACCTCTTCAGTGCAGGATCAGTAGGGTTGATCTTACTGCTTACTTCCTGAAAGCCATTACAAGTCAGAAAAGCAAATGTTGAACAAAGTACCCTCATAATTTTGTTTAGAATAGCCAAAGATTGGCAGGTCGTAATTTTGGATAATATTAAGATGTACTCTGTCGTGTTATTTTGGGGAGGATGTGACTATACATTTTATGGTAGAGGCAGAGGTAAGGGGCAGAGTAGGTTATTCATTTAAGGACAATATTTTATGGCATCATGATTTTAGTATTAAAAATATAGAAATAATAGTTGTAGAGAAAAATAAATTTGCTTTTTGTTCCTGTCAAAGTAAATAGGTTTGAAATTAGTGTCCTCAATTTAAAATAAAATATTCAAATACCAAAATTGGAACCCAATGTTATATACCATCCTTTTGCACTAATAAATTATTTTTTGTTCAGGGACAACTGAATGGAACAAATATTCAGAGAAGCAAACATGAGAGGGCAATAATAAACCAATATCAAGAGGTTGGTGAGTGTAGGAACTTGATTCCACCTGGAGAGAGAAGACCAGCAGATCTGAGATACTCCCCTGGAGCGTGAGGCTGGGGCGTCCAAGGAAGCTCCATCCTGTGCTTGGCTGGACCGTGAACAGTGTTCATAGAGGAATCTCTTACACTGACTCCAGAGCCTGCAGTTGTCTCCCTTGAGAAGTGGAAGGAGGCTGTATGTAGACCTGAAATGGTTTCCTGGGAGATACACTGCATTCTTGGAGTGAGGATATTAGAACTGATGGCTTGTGTGTCGAATCTCATTAAACCCAGAGGCTGTTCAGTGCATATAGAGGGAAGATGGCTAGAAGGGCCTGAGAAGGTATCTCTAAAGGTCTGGATGGGAACTTATAAGTCTTGAAATACAGGTAATGTCTTCATGTATTTTTCCAGTTTTCAGGACTGGAAAGACTGGGTTTGATAAGGGTCTCATTAGTAGAGCCAGGAGGGTTTTACATTGAGATTTGGGGCTGGTAAAGGAAAGAAGGAAATAAAACAAAATAAGCAAAACATAGAATTAATATTTGACTAATGAGGAAGAGTGATTGAAGACCCTGGAAATACTCTAGAAACCATAGCAAGGCATAATAATGGGGAGGGGGTCAGTATGGTCAGATATCTATATGCCAGGTATAAAGTATAGATTTTAAGGATAAAACTTAATTATGATGAAAGGGATCTAAGCAAATCTTAGCCCTAGGACTAACAATGGAAGAACTGCAGTGGAAGGGCTTTCTCCCTTCAAGAAACAGATTTAAAAAAATACAGATAGAACTCCTGTATATTACATACACATACAGCACACACACACACTCACACACACACACAATATATATGCATACATAGACATATGTTCAGGAAAGAAATACACCAAAATATTACAGAAATTACCTCTGGGTAGTAAGATTGAATAATTGTTTTGTTTTTCTGGTTTTCTATATTTTCACACTTATCAACAGTAAATTTCTATTACTTTGATAATTAAAGTAGAAGTTAAGTAATACTTATAAATAACAGAAATGCCAAAACACACATTTGAGTAGAAAGCATTTGGGTTTGGATGAAATACTTAGACACAAATAGTTGTTGGCCACCTTTTGAAATGGATGAGAGGGATAATGCTTTCATTTTTGAGACTATAAAACTGTCATTGAGGTGGGCATGGTAATGCTGGGGAGTTTTATCTCTACAGATTGTCTTCTAGGGTTCCGAAAAATTTATGATTTGTCTTAAAAAATCTCTCAAATAACTGAGGAAACAATGGAGTAATTGGAGACTCTTAATTTACTTCTAAATTAAAGGACAATTTGTTGGTCAAGTAAAGACTGTACATAGTTAAGATTGTAACTTGCAGCTTTATTTTTTAAATGCCCAAATAAAAAAGAGTTTAGATTCTTAAATTCAGGGACAGTGTCCCTACAATATTTGGCCCATAATAGATAATCTAAAAATATTATAGGTGTGATTCAATGACTTGTGACTGGAAAAGAATGCCTGGTATTTAGTAGACACAGTAATATTTGTGAAATAAATGAACGAATGGAAAGAAAGGAAGGGCATTTGAGCAAAGGTGGATCATTGATACAAGAGGCTCTAATAATAAAATTCTGTCAATAATAGATGACCCAAACAAAGAAGAATGGTCATCCAAGAACATATATGTTTTCAAAGTACACTTGTAAAATACAGAAATAGGAAAGTAGATTTAAAGTTATGTCGGAAATCATAAAGAAAAGGAAAATAAAAGCTCTAGCTCATTTTTTAATTGGTCACTCGTCTAGGGGATTCTGTAGCAACTTGTTTGTTCTCCTATGTGTTCAGTTCTCTTTTGCATCACACTTGACCATTTCTGTCTCTGTGACTCTCTTCAGATTGCAATCACAGTTGTGGTTACATCTCTGTCATTTTTGTGTTCCCTTCATTCTCATAAAAAATAGGGGAGGGTGGGGGTAAGGGGAAGAGATCAACCAAAGGACTTATATGCATGCATATAAGCCTAACCAATGGACACAGACTCCAAGGGGTGAGGGCATGAGTGGGGCGGGGGGGGGTGGGGGGATAAGGACACATATGTAATATCTTAATCAATAAATAAAGAAAAAAATAGTTGCACAGCCCTAGCCCATGTGGTCAGAGTGGTTAGAGTATCAGCCTGCACACCTAAGGGTCATGGGTTTGATTCCCAGTCAAGAGCACATACTTGGGTTGCAGGTTCTATCCCTTCCTTGGGCTCGTGTAGGAGGCAACCAATAGATGTGTTTCATCTCTCTATCTCTCTTTCTCTCTTTTTCTTCCCCCCCTCCCTCCCTCCGTCCCTTCCACTCTCTCTAAAAAGCAATTGAAAAAATAGCCTTGGGCAAAAACAGATTCGGAGACAGAGAAGCATTGATCAGAGGGAAGGTAGGGGAGGGTGGGGGTAAGGGGGAGAGATCAACCAAAGTACTTGTATGCATGCATATAAGCCTAACCAATGGATACAGACACCAGGGGGGTGAGGACATGAGTGGGGGGATGGGGGAAATGGGGGCAATGGGGGGATAAGGCCACATATGTAATACCTTAATCAATAAAGAAAGAAAAATATAGCCTTGGGATTAGAAAAAATAGCTTTGGGATTAAAAAAATATCCTTAGGATTAAAAAACATACTTGTACATTCTAGCTGTTTCATAAATATTTGCTGATTAGCATTGTTTGGAACAGATAGTATAATGTTAAAAGATGACTAAAGAGTAGAAACACTACTGAATTCTCTAAAGGATAATGATTTTTCAAATTGTAAAGGGCAACACAACCAGAGCTAAAAGAAACTGAAAACCACAAGTAAATGTAGAGACCCTGTATTAGTTCATAGTCACTTTAAATTGGTACAGATTTAGACATTGCACTAAAAGAATTTTCAGTTGGGATTATGGTACCACTTATGGAAATCTTTGGAAAAGCTAGGGAAAAGGAGAGAATAATTTACATCCTGAGTACAGTGGATGCCTGAACTTAGACCTGTCCTGGGATGGGAACTATTAACTGGATCAATGAATGGGCAGCACTTTAGAAGATAATAGTCATTAGATAACAGCCAGGGTGCCAAGTTAGCCTCATTTCCTTTTCAAAAAATATGATTACTGAGTCTGTAGGTTAGAGAAATTCTCAAGGCATAGTGTACATTAATTTGTGCAAGTATTTGAGAAAGTACCTTATGTTATAGTTGTGGGCTTTTTGTGGATATACACATTGTGTGGTGAGGAAGTCATGGGATTTAGTAAATGGTCCCCAAAAGATAATCAAACCAGAGGCTAATCTTTTAAGAGACACTGTTTTAATTGGGTTCTGTTCAACAATTTTCATCATAGGCCCCTTTATTAATGTTCTGCAAGTTAGAAAATTAAGAAGAACCATCATTGATAGTGGGGTGGTTAAGGGTGGCCTGAACTCAAACCCTGGCCCTGTCACTAGCTGCTTGTGCCTTAGTTTTTTCATCTGTGAAATGAACATAATAGTACTTACTTGTATGGGTTGCACATAGGGCCCTTAGCACTGTGCCTGGCATTTGACAAATATTTCATAAATGGTGGCTAGTGCCTGCTTAGAATTTATTATGCTAAAGCATCTTATACACAAGGAAACTAAGGCTTAGAGAAATTAAATAGCATCAAGTGGACAGGAATAAATTTCCTCAAGGTTAATAATAGATTAAGAAAATGAAATCCAAGAGCAATAACTGTAAAGTTCATAAAATTTTTACTTTTGTTAAAAATAATTTAGGTAAAATTGATCTAGAGCTTTTAGTTGGCTATAGATAAGGATCCATTGTTATATCATGACTTTAGAAATAGAAAAAAATGGTCCTACTACACTTGGGTAATGTGACCACATCTGGAATGTTTTTTTTTTTCCATCTAAGCATTTGCTAAAAGGAACAGATTGTGGAGGATGAACACAAGGCACGCAGGGACCAGCTGCAAGATCCAGAGTTAATAAGTTTGGAAAGCAGGAACTTTGAAGGAAGCATGATGGCTGTCTTAAAATATTTGGAAGAAGTCATTTGGAAGAAGGATTGATTTATTCTGTGATACTCCAGAATGAGTTTTAGGGGCAGAAGTTATGGGGAGGCCACTTTGACCTTCAGATTTTTGCTGACCTTCAGACTATTCAGACGTGGGATGGTCTCTCTGCCGTTCAGTGCAGTAAACATCATCTTCTTTAAGTTGTGGCAAAGGCAGACTTCTCTGAGATGCTGTGGAGGGAATATCCATATTGGATGGAGGAAGATGACTTTTCAATTTTCTTCCAAATTTAAGAATTTATCATTTTGTAAGAAACGGAATCTATTGAAATAATGCATTTTCTAATGATGAATGCTACTGGTTTAAGGCACCTATTCTTTAACTTTATGGATTTAATTGATTTTTTAGATCATAAACAAGTTGCAAATGTAAGAAATATATGTTTCATTTTGGAAAATGATGACTATTTCACTGTTATTGAGAAAACCATAATTTTAGTTAGTAAAATTCAAAGCACTGAATTCATTACATTACCAGAAAGACAATTTCCTCATCATGATTAATTGTAAGACCTTTCTTCCATTATTGAAGAGAAATCATTTGTGTTTAAAGAACATTTATGTTGAGTTAAAAGATGACATTTCTTTGATGCTGTGTGTACATAAGGGTAGCTTGTAGAAAAATTTAAGGACACAAGTGCAAACTCATAAAAAATAACTTCCACATGAAAAGCCATTTGATATGTATCAAATATACTCTTAGACTTCATAAGGTTATTCATTTTAGAACCTAGATTTTCTTTCTTTCTTTAAAAAAAAATCTCTTAAGATTACTGGCTATGCATTATCTTGCCCAGATTCATAACATTATGCTAGAATTTTGCTGATAAAAATGAGTCTGATTTCAGTGGCAAACTGTGCTTGGTTAACCCCCTCCCCTCCCACCCAGGTGTCAGGCCAGCCAAGCTGTTCAGCTCAATGAAAGTTCTTGTTTGACCATAACCGCACATCTCACTCCACAGGCAATCAGCATTTTAATTAGTGACTCAAAGGAAAGTCATTGTCATCTAGTTGCTTTATCATAATTGCCAAATAATTTTCCATTGAATAAATAAATAATGTAAAGGAGAAACCTCCCCTCATAATGCTGTCATTACGCTTCATTTTTTACCCCCTCATTTGTATTTGTATTAACACACAGCCCACTTGAAAAGCAGTAATTTGTAGCCTGTCCTTTTAAAAACTGGAGATGGTTTCCTTTCCTATCACCACTTTGTACTGCATGGCTTATTTTAAGGTTTAGATAAAGGAAGCTCATGGTGGCTGGTGCCTCTTCAAAGGTGTGTGAGAGTGAATGATTGATTTGCTGTGTGCATCATTGGGACTAGGTAACTTGCATTATGACTCTGATGTACTGTGTAATTGATGCAAGTCCTTTCATAGCCTTCTGAGATTGAAATCAATATTCATTTGGAGTGCAACAACTGTAATAAACTGCATTGCTTTTGTAAGCAGTGGTCTAAGGCTTTGTAAAGGATCAGTTCGGAGTGACAGATTATGGTTGGGCTGGGGTCTATTTGAATAGATAAGAACAATGTCTTCAAAACAACCCTGTTTAAAACAGCTGGTTTCATGAAATTAACTTTTTGATGTTGCTGTATAGAAGCTTCTTTACTTTTCCTTTATATGAGTTTGTCTTCTATCTGATTACAAACCTGGACCCCATGGGAAGAAGGAGTAATTATTTTAATAAATAAGTTGATTTTCATGATTAACAGCATAGATGTTTTATATACCTTGACAGATTTATGAAATCTCATTTTGTTAGTGTTATCCCTTTCAAATTATTGATGATTGGCAATTGGATTTGCATTCTTGGTTAAAAATGGATATGTCTGATGATATCTAGTACAGAGTAAAACTTCAGATACCAAAGAGATGCATTTTGAAGAATAAAGAGATCAATATCAATTAATTCTTACACTCAGATAGCACATTTATGTGAGAGCTGGCATAGTCTAGAGGCCATGAGTGCTGGTTCAGGGGTCAGAAAAATCTGAGTGAAAATCCCAACCCCACTGTTGACCTTGAGCAAGTGGTGTAAACTTTATCCTGGGCTTACTCTTCTTCAAAATGCAAATGATACTTGTTACTCCCCCAGAGTAATGCTGGGAAAATTAAATGAAATAATTAGATATGTGCCCTAGCTAGTTTTGCTCAGTGGATAGAGCGTCGGCCTGTGGACCAAAGGGTCCTGGTTTTAATTCTGATCAAGGGTGTATACCTTGGTTGCAGGCTTCTTCCCAGCCAAGACCCTGGGCGGGGCGTGTGCAGGAGGCAACCAGTTGATGTGTTTCTTTCACATCGATGTTTCTGTCTTTCCCCTCTCTCTTCCCCTTTCTCTTAAAAAAAAAAAAAAAAAAAGATCAATAATCAGTGGAAAAATATCCTCGGGTGAGGATTAACAAAAAACAAATGAATAAACAAACAAATAAATAAATAAAAAGAAATAATTAGATACGGAAAACACAATACATTACTTGGCACACTCTAAGTAACTGATGATAATCATGCCCATTTTGGGGAGTGGGATCAGAATTCCTTTCTTTCTACTCTGTTTCTACCACCTTGAAAGTGTCTCCAGCCTCTCACTGCCTAGAAAAGGAGAATCTCACTGCCCATTTTGCTTCCCTTCTGTCCTGTTCCTTTTTAAATATTGTCTGCCTGAAACTGTTCATCCTGGTTACTTTTACTATCACAAGTCCAACATTTTTTTAATTCATCACTATTCAACCCACCATTTTCAGTATGTTGCCCTGTAGGTTGCAGGGTTATTGTGAGGAGTAGATGATGCCCTGAAAGAAAACTACATCACCAGGGCCTGGTACAGCATCATAATCTTCATCATTTATTTATTTTATTTTTGTTCATCCTTACCCTAGGATATTTTTTCCATTGATTATTTAGAGAGAATGGCAGGGAGAGAGGGAGGGAGGGAAAGAAGGAGGGAGGTAAGGAGAGAGAAACATTGATTTGAGAGAGATACATGGTGGGTTGGTTGCCTCCTGTATGTGTCCCAGCTGGAGCTGGGAATTGAACCTGCAACCCAGGCATGTGCCCTTGACTGGGCTCTATCCACTTAGCCTCACCAGTCAGGGCTCATCATCATTTAAATCAAAGCCAGTGTTTGAGTTCTTACTAGTCAGAGGCAATGTTCTATGTGCTTTCCTGAACTGAGAACTGTTATCCCCATTTTACAGAAGAGGAAATCAAAACATAGAGGGTAATTGGCACATAGTAGTTGCTCAGAAAGTGGTGGTTATTTTTACTATTACCTTCACCTAAGTGTCTGAAAATTCTCTAGTTTTCTCCAAATATATACATTTCAGGAGTGACAGATTATACCCCAAGGGTTAAAAGCAGCCTCCAGACATAGATACAGGGTTTTAGGAACATAAAATTAAAAATGTCATTTAAAAATGCCTCCACATGTGTTCCCACCTTCTCACCCTTCTAATCTTCCCAAATTCTACCTATTTTTTAAAAGCAGAGGTCAAGACCTTTTTCATTGAAGTCATCCCTAATTATTTGCATCCTAGTGTTATATTTTATTCTCTGAGCTCCTTCAGTGCTGTTAGTCTTTACATACAATTTAACATTAAATTATGTAAATATACAATATGTAATATTTTATGATAAAGACTGTCACATGCTTTATCCAATTAGTTCTTCTAGTGAGAGTTGATATTCTATTTAGTAGTAGGAGTGGTAGTACACAAATTTGTTACTACTTAGTGAGTACACATATTTTTCACATACAAAGGCTGTCCATGAAACCACGTACCAAGGGAGGTATCATCCCCGGGCACTGGTGAGGACAGCATGATGGCTCACAGAGGTAGGTAATGTGCCCAGTGCTACAAAAGGCGGCACTAACATGCAAACGAGGGGTCTGTCAGACCCAAAACCCATATTTTTTTTCTATCTCCTCTACCAGAATACCTCTTTTTTCCTCCCTTACTACATTTTTAGTCAGAGGAACAACATGTGTGGCCTTTAATAGGTATATTTACATTACACATACAGGGTATAAACTTTGACATGTCTATAAATATGTTGAAGATAGAGATTATGAATCAATCCAAAATAACTTGATACACCGCAGCACATGCTTTGAGGATGAAACAAAAGTATATACTAGTACAAGCCACTTACATATCGTCTATGAGGATTACACATTGCCACTAAAGTTGTTAGAAAGTTCACATTTTCAGAGATTTAAAAATATTGGTTTGTATAAGAAAACCCTATTCATATCTATAAGATTTGCAACGATTTCCTATCCCTAATTAATTACAAATTTTTAAAGATGTAAAGAATATATTTTACTGTTATTCATATTCATTAAAGACATCTGATCGCTTATTTTATTTGTCAGTGTTGTGTTCAGCATCGTTGGTTCTGTGTTTGCTTTGCAGTGAGTTTTGATCAAAAGTTGGGGTATGCGACTTTGCCTTCCTCAGTGCTGACAGAATCCATTGCCTTTATATTTTTAATCCAAGACTGTTAGCAGTTTTGTAAAAAGAAACAACTCTATCTGAGGACGGCCGTCAATGACTATATCTAGACTCTTCCAGGCAGACATAACAAAATTAGTGGCAAACACAAGTTTAAAAAAAGAGGCCACACTGCAAAGCCTTTCCAGCTCTGTCTTCTGGGTTGGCCCCATCCAGGATGGCTGCCCATTTCACATCTCTGTCACAGATGGTTTGACAAGATGCCATCTGAAGGCTTTCAGAAAGAAATCCGTCTGTGGTAGTTTTTGTGTGATATAAATATTACAAGGTCAAATTCATTTTTTTCCAGTGAGGCAAAATGTTAACCTTACACTTGGATTCAAAGCTGACCCATGACATCACTTTTGGAATGAATATATCTTTTCATTGGAAGGTGTGACCTAATCTCCATATTTCTTCTATGTATCTTATTTCCTAATTTGACTTTGAGTCAGAAATCACCTTTTTCCATACATGTGTTGATGCTTTCTGCTGCTGGAAATAGATCTCTATGCTGTTAACAATTATTGTCATTCCTAATACATTCTAAAAATGCATTATGAGGGTGGATTGATTCTGTAGTTGCATAATACCCCGAATGTGGCACTGGGAAAGGGGATGGAAGAGTATTCAGAATATGTCCTTTTTACATTAGAAATTTAAATCCGTTGGTAGGTTTGAGGTTGTAGGCAAACATCTTTTCCTGGTCATGATATAAAATGTGGACAAATATGAGCTTTTGTCTTGACTACTATTTTTATTTATTTATAGTATTTATATGAAAGTTGGGAGGTTAGATTTGTTTGTTTATTTTAAGTATATTTATGGAGTATGTCTCAGACAGACATGCATTCAGATCAGATCAGTAAGCATTTACTATGTGTCAGACACTTTAGCAGGGGTGAAAAGATGAATAAGACACTGGTTTTGCTCTTAGATGTTCACAATGTCGATAAGTTTCAGGGAAAAAAGATATTTTAACATATTTTTGGAAGAGAGTAGCCTGGTACGTCTTTTGGACAGGACAATATAGTAAAATACATTCGAGTTCTTATATTTTAAGTAGTCACATATTGGACAGCACAAATCAATAGGATAAAAATACCTTTCATTCATTGGAAGTCTTATTATTGGGTACTATGGAAAATACCATATAGTGTCAAATAAAAAAAGGCAGTTATAAAATATTATTCACAATTTTGGTTTTATTTACAAAATGCATACACGTATATTGACACACATACATAGGAATATAGAAATATATCAAATTGGACTAATTCTGAATGTTGAGATTGATCTTTGTTTATATTTACCTGTAGTTCTCACACTGTTCACAATGAGCATGTATTACTTTTATAAGCAGCAAACACCCAACATCGAGAAAATTAATTCTTTCAATTTTATAGAACACAATACCCTTATAAAAAGTTTTTCAAATCTAAATTGTAAATCAGATATAATTTTACCATTAAAATACACCTTCTATGGTGTTTGCCAGAGGGGAGGGTGGTTTAGGGGACTGGGTGAACAAGGTGATAGGATTAAGAACTACAAATTGGTAGTTACAAAATAGTCATGGGGATGTAAAGTACAGCATAGGGAATAGAGTCAGTAATACTGTGATAACTATGTAGGGTGCCTGGTGGGTATGGAAATATTGGGGAGAAACACATTGTAAAGTATATGATTGTCTAACTATTAAGCTGTACACCTGAGACCAGTACAAAATAATATTGAATGTAAACTGCAATTGAAAAATAAAATTTAAAGATTAAAAAAATTATATACCCTGTAGCTATGCTCACAACACCATTTTATTCTTAACGTATTGGTGCACTTCTGAGTTTGCTAAGGCACACTGGCGATGGGCCTCCATGCCCACTGACAACAATGCATGTCTCCAAAGTAGGCTGCCACCTCTGCAGTGGTCACTGAGATTTTGGGAAGCAGAGGGCAGCTAGCTTAATTGGTTTTGTGCACAGACTTTGGGGATCAGACAGACCTGGTTTTGGATCTTGGCTTTGCCAGTTTTGCCTGTGAGACCTTGAGTGAAGCACTAAGTTTCTGAGTCTTGTTTTCTCATCTGAAAAATGAGGATAGCAAGATGTACCTTTCTGGGTTGTTGCCAGATTTCAATATATAATAACTGTAAATACACCAGGAATGACGCATGTAGTGGGTGATCAATAGATGTTAGTTGTTCTGTCTACCCTCCTCCATCCCAACCATAGATCCAGTCTAGGCGTTGACTGAATGGTATCCCTGCAAGAAAAATTGGTAAGTTCAAGTCTGCCAGGCGAGAAGGCACTAATGAACTCTTCCAGACTCTCTGAGTTTTCACGTGGGTTCCACTGGGGAGTGACAAAATACTAGAAAAAACTTTTTTAATCCTTTGTCCTGTCGTCTTTGAAGGCTTTATCTGCTAATATCAGACTAGACTCTTGTCCACTCCAGAAGTAACAACATTCCAGCTCAAGTCTTGATTTTAGATAAGAAGATGTATATGCCACATAGAAATAGTTCATTTATATCAGATGACTCTTATTTAAAGGAAACACAGAGCACTTCCTCCTTACTTGTCGTCTGGCTGGTTCCTGTTCAATTGCCAGATCTCAGTCTAGATGATACTTTCCAGCACAGCTTCTCAGATACCTCAGGTCTGACTGTGACCCTCCGTGTGCCCCTTATCTTGCTTAGTTGTAAGTATATGTTAATCACCGGTCTCCCTTCCCCACTAGCATGTAAGCTTTCAGAGGGCAAGGACTCTGTGTGGGTCCTTATTGTATCCACAGTCTTGAACACAGTTTTAACTCCTAGTAGCTATTCTGTTAACATCTTTTTTAAAAATATGCTTTTGTTGATTTTTAGAGAGAGAGAGAGAGGGGAAGGGAGAATTAGAGAGAGAGAAACACCCGTGAGAGAACCATCAATCTGCTGCCTCCTGCACGCCTCCTACTGGGGATTGAGCCCACAACTGTGGCACGTGCCCTGACCCGGAATGGAACCGGCCATCTCTTGGTGCCTGGGACAATGCTCAGCCAATTGAGCTACACCAGCCAGAGCCAGTTAACATCTTTTTATGAGCTTTGTTTGGGCAGAATTCACTTGTATCTTAATACAGCCTACATACCAACAGTGGGATAAATGTTCTCCTTCTTGTTGCCTCCTTTCTGCTCCCTGTGCTCTTCTTGCTGTTTTGTTTTGTTTTGTTTTGTTTTCAGATTTTCTGAAGAGCCTGGAGGACTGTAATCTATAACCTTAATCTGTCCCCATTTTAGTTCTTCCTCATCGTGGGTTCACTATTTTTATACTCCTGCTTCCAGTTCACTCACTTCTACTTTGCAATCTTCTTAGCTGTAGTGTACCAGCTCATCAGACAGCTAGTTTAAATATATTTTTAGTCTCTCTTATATCTTTTTGATTGATTTTGTTCATACTTCATGTAAATAAAAATAGATTTGGCTTCTTGATTCCAGAACTCAGAGTTCGTTACCCCGCCCCTGTGACTCTCTTCCTCTTTTCCCCTCTGTACCACCGAAGCTGCTCCTCTCATCACAGCGTCTAGCAAGGCTAAATTCCAGGGACTCCCTAGGACCCGCCAGCTCAGGGAAGGGGGAGGGGTTACATGTGATGCACTTCATGCCTGTTAAGTGTATCATTTTCTCCGTTTGACCCAGTGAAGGAAGGTTACTAAAACGCGTCTAATTCCTAGGTCAGATCATAGCCTCCAGCCTGGACCACCAACGTTGGCAGGGGATTGGGGATTGGGTCACGGCCAGATACTTGGAGATACGCACAAGGCTCTGTTTCTCTTGGGCTGAATTGAGTAGTCTTCCTGCTCCCTCCTCTTCTAGGAGTTTACATAGATGGAAAATAAGTTTTCTCTTTTGGCAAAATGGCAAGGCATTTTAGAGAAAGACGTGTTTGGGCACTGAGTCAGGAGGAATAGGAATCATTGGAAAAGCTGTAGTCTATTCATTTCCCCCCTGATTTTCCAGCATCCCTCCCTCCCCACTTAAGCTTCTTTCTCTTTCTGGAGATATATATTGGTGTAATGAATTTCAGGATGGTTAAATAGAATTTTACTTTTAAACTTGCAAATGCTTAACACATGGTTAACTACTTATTCAGATGAGGTTGAGTTGGTTTTTCTCTATCTCATTCTCTCTCTCTCTCTCTCTCTCTCTCTCTGTCTCTCTCTCTCTCTTTAATATTATATAGCCCAGCTTCCACTTAATTTTGGCAGTTTGGAGATCCCATTTTATTTTATGCATGTTCATTGAGGAGAGGTAAAATATATGCCCCCACCCTCCAAGCCATCTACATTTGTTTTCTGTATTCTATGATTTAGTGCTTAGCTATAAATGACTCTATTACAGATTCCTTTCCCTTCTATGCTACCCTTTAATATGTGAATTTACAAGGGGCAGTAGATCTCCCAGAAGCAATATACATATTTTTAACAGTATGTAGGGAGGCTGAACTAACTTGTACTGAGAGTAATGGACTGGATATGAAGGAAATGGGGATCGTCACAAATAGCTGACCTCAGTTACAACCTTTTTCTGAACCTTCTCTTTTATGCCACCTGGTACCATGTCCAAACTATAGTCAAACCTATAAAATAAAAAAAATAACATATATGTTAGTGAGTTTTCAATCTAGTATAACTAGGCCACTTTCACTCAATGCATAGTTGCTAATAAAATGTCACTTGTTCTTTTACAAATTTAAGACGTTTATTGGGGATGAAGGTCATTGGCTCAGGCCTTGGGCCATCATGTAGGTCACACGGCAGTCTCTATAGTGAATCTTAGTTGTGCTGTTTTGTGAACATTTAGTCTTTACCTCCAAGGGCAAAATCCATTTATATCTCACAAATGTGAGGAGAACATATAGTTTTGAAAAAAACAACATTGTGATATTTTCTGAAGTTCTCAAATTCATTGACATTTTTACTTTGTCATTTCTGGGATGTGTTTTGTGACTAAACCCCAGCTATTACCTATTTTTAAACTGGGATGGAGGGATTTTGATAATTCTACTTTACAAGGGAAAAGCTTTCCCAGTGGTGGGAATGATACAATAAAAAATAACAAGTGAGTAAACGTAATACTAGAAACACCATTCTTCTGCTGCTTTTTTCTTCTTTTCATGCTAGGGTCTTAGTGTAAGATAACTTTTGTCATTTAGGATATATTTGATGTCTGGAGCTGTATTCCCCCCATCAGAACCTGGTATCTATGTTAGTGAACAGAGGCAGATAAAGAAATAAATAAAATAGTCATTTACTTTGGCTTAGAGTTGTATGCAGATCCCGTGGGAACACCAGGGAAAGAATAAATACATTTAGATGGGAAAATCACGGAAGACATCTCAGAGGAGGTGATGGGGGAGATATTTTGAAGAAATAAGAGCTTGACTAGGTGGAAGTGATTAGAAAATCATTTAGCCAGGGAGCACCACCTGTGGACAGACCAAACTGAGGAAGAGTCTCAGTGTTGGAAGAATAGGGAATCGCTTGGTGGGGCTAGAATTGCTTAGGACTGAGGGGCAGACATGAGTTTCTCAAAGCAGAACTTGAAATGCTGGTATGCCAGGTGAAGTGAGTGGGACTTTCTTTGATAAGCAAGGGGAAACATATTATGATGGAGTCAGTTTCTTAGAGTAACATTGATTTTAATATTTAAAAAGGAATTGAAAGGTAAGGAGAGTCTTAAAGTAAAAATGAAGGGAGACCTTAATCAAATTGAAGGAGATCATCTAATATTCTGGAGAAAACGATTTGTTACATAGGTCCAGTTTCTTAGGAGAACTCTTGAATGTCTAAAAAATGATTTTTGTCAGCCCAGTATTTCCATTAATGGTTTTCTTTTTATCAAGGGGACTCCTATTGGGTAGGATTTAAAAGTATGACACATTATTCACTGTTTATCTCACTCTGTAAAATATGAGTTGGAAGGGCAGCATTTCTGGCTTTTTGTTCAGACCCTCTGACACTGTGGTTGGGGAGGAATTGAGGACAACTGAGCGTCTTGCTGGAATGGAACTGGGTCCGTTCATTTCTGCAGCTGGGAAAGCCCGCTCCGAATTGGGAGGCAGTGTTCCTGGGCGTGACCATGGTATGGAAATACCGATGCCAAAACCCGACGGAGAACTGAGTGCTGCCCAGATGATTAATTGTACTGAACAAAAATGATATTCTTTAAATATTTGCCCTCCAAATGGATTATGCCAATTTATACATTATGTATTTGTTGATATTGTCAGGATAATGGTGGTGAAATTACAACTTTGAATCAGACTTGCCCAATTAAACTGATGATTCAAGTGGTCTTAACTGTATCAGTGAGTTCTGCCTCCCTTTGGCAATGCTTAATAAATGCAAATCTAAAATGCCGCATGGTAGCTTTAAACATATGCACATTTTCTATCTGTTGAGAAAAGGAGAAAGTAAACCTGAATACTTGGATTTCAACCATTGAAGCAACGACAGAAAGATGATTGAATTTAGTCTTAAATTTTATAGAACTAAATTTAATGGCGAGCACAGTCGCACTCCGTGGTGATTGTTTTCAGTGCTGCTTTATTAAGTTATGTAATGGCAGGAGTTCAAATTCAGTGATTGTCGAAATGGTAAATTTAAGGAGTATTTGAGGTTGCCTGCCAATATGCAAGTACAAGGGGTTTCAGAGTGCAGAAAATATTATTTCCACCTCCCCATTTCTGTGGCTTATTATCCTTATTCAAACAGTTTTTAGGGATTCTATTTAATACACTGCCTTAGAAATGTTTAAAATCTCATTTTATTCCCCAAAGATTTGTTTTTTGCTGTTGCGATTAGATGATGACAGCTAGCTGGCTTTTAAAATTGATCAGGAAGTATTCTGGCAGTCATTCAGTGTTGTAATAGCACTTTAATGGATATGAGCTATTCACCCAGATCAGACTCAATGTCAAAACAGGCGAAAATACAGCTGTCACTCTGGACAACAAGATACTCATATGCAAGCAGCTGCTTAATACACTGTGGAAAGACAGCCTTTTAGTACTATTTAGAAGGTGTGTCAATGCCAGTGTATGAGTGTGCTATAAAGTTGGGATGTGCCATTTAGAAAAGAGGAGGATGAGGACATGCATGCATTTTATCTGCACACTTATTCAAGCATATCCTATGAGAATCATCTATGTACTAGTATGTACTATATAGACAAGCAAAAGAGCCTTATACATTTCTTCTTTCTTTTAATAGACCTTTCGTTTATTAAATACCTACAAAAATACTTACACATGCACACACACACACACACACAAATGCCTCTTTGACTCTGTTGGTTAAGCTTGAGGTCAGAGTCCTTCAATCAGTCTTCATGAGAGGCTGGTTAACCCCGTTCCAAACTAAATTCAAATGCTCATCCTTCTCCTAAGCTAGTCAACTCTATTTATAGTCACTGGTTTTAAGGATAGCTGAAGTTGAGGCAAATGTAATTATTGGTAAAACTACCCACAGCATCACAGCAATGGATTGAGTTCATCTCCATCATTGCCTCACTATGATAACACCAATAACTTGTGATGTTCTGTTAGTATAAAATTCAAAGCAACTTCATTGACATTAGTTTATTTAATTCTTGAGTTAGTTATGTGTAATGTATGGCAGAGGCTTTTGATTTTCCAGTTTTATGGGTGAAGCAATTGAGATGCAGAATGATTAAATGAATGCCACATGCCTAGTTATGACTGCAGCTTAGATGTCAGACTGCAAGTTCAATTCCCTTTTTATGATGCAATGGCATCTTCCTACATTCATAGTTTCAACTCAACACATATTTTGTAAGCACCTGTTGCAAGCCAAGCATTGTTCTAGATATGGTAGGTGATACAAGTGAGTAAAATAAAGATTTTGACCTCATGGAGCTGATACTATAGAAGAAGAGTAAAGGCAATTTATATTGTATGCAAATAGCCATAATTCAAGCCCAACAAATGCCAGAGTCGAGAAGGAAATCAGATGTTGTGACAGTACAGAAGGGAACATGTATAAGGAAAGCTCACAGGAAGGAGATTCATCTCCTCAGATGACTGTAGGCACCTCTTGAAATAGGCCAATAAAATCTACATTTTCCCAGGTAAAGAGTAAGATGAGAGCAAGGACAAAAGTATATTTAGATGAATAGTGACTGCTCACAGTGACCAGAATACAAGATAAGTGCAGAGGAATAGTACGTAACATGACTGGAAAAGGACACACTTAATTCTGAAGAAAAAGGGGAACCATTGGGAGGTTCTCAGCAATGGCATGGCCGATTGGAACCATGATTTAGGAATTTACTTGGCAGTGGTGCTGGAGAGATTGAAATGGAGACAGAAGACCAGTTAGAAGATGCTTACAACATTCAAGGGAGAAGAAAATGAAGGCCTCCACTTGGGTGGCAGCATATCTGTGGGTTTCCATGTGGAGCTTCTGAGTGCATTAGAACACCACGGCACACGAGACCAGTGCCCAGGACTTGGCTTCAACTGCCAGTATCCTTGTCCCCTGGTGTAGATGGCACCTATATATATAAAACCCTAATGTGAAAATAGACCAAATGGCGGAACAACCAAACAACTGAACAACTGGTCGCTATGACATGTGCTGACCACCAGGGGATGCATGCGCGGAACACGGCGGGTATCAGCCATGGTGGGATGGTGGAGCAGGTGAGCAGGGGTGCCAGACCAAGGCAGGGCGCTGGTTGCTGTCATTGGGGCGAGCCTCTGGTGGTTACTGAAAATTCTTTGCTCCTGCTCACCATGGTCCCACCTGGCACTCACACCTGCTGCCAGTGCTGGCCCCACTCACACCCTCTGCTGGCACCGGAGCCACTGCTCGCACCCACTGCCAGCGCCTGGCGCTGGCCCCGATTGCTCGGCACCATCAGCGGGTGCGAGCGGTGGCTGCCTGCCCCGATCACCCCTCAGGGCTTCTCTACCTCCCCCTGCTCCGGTGGGGCAATCGGGGCCAGCAGCTGCCTCTCGCACTCTCTTCTGGTGATGACCCCAATCACTCTGCGTGGTCAACAGGTGTTAGCGGGGCGGTGCTGTCAGCAGGTGGGGTGGGAGATGTGGCAGAGGGAGGGGGCTACCTGCAGGCACCAGACCAGGGGCCACGGTGGGAGGGGCTGGGCGGGGGTGCGGAGGATGGGCCGAGACCTGCTCCTGTGCCCATCGCAGCCTTGCAACCCACAGTTCCTTTCAAGGTGCACGAATAAGTATAAGTATAATCAGATTCTTCGTCCCTCTAATGGGATAATCCTGAGGTACAGTTTACATGGCTCTCAGAGTTCCTAGGTGTGATCAAGATCCAGTGGCCCATAGTGGTCTTTGTCCTTATTGACTGTTTTCCTTTCTCTCTGTGACTTCTCTTAAACCCTTGGAATATGTCCTTTCCCTTCAACTAAATTTTTCACACTCAAATCTCTACCTCATGGTCTGCTTCTGGGGATCCTAAACAAATATAAACCTAAGTCCCAATTTTATCTTATGAGTATATATATATATATTCTGAGCTATAAACTTTCAATGGCATTAAATTCGAACTTTGGTTCCTACTAGAAATTATAATTTGTTTCATTCATGATCCAAAAATAGTTTCAGTGTATCTGTAATCTCTTGATACCTAAGTCAGGTTATCAGATTAAAAGGAGCTGTAAGCAGTGACTTGATCCAATCTCTTTGTGGAGACAGACAAATGTAGATTTGAAAACATTTCAATGGAAAGTAGAAATACAATTAAGCCTTCAATTGTGGTATATTAATACCTTCATTTCATTCAAATAAATATATAGAGCTATATGTACATGCATATGTACTCCATATTGTATATGTCCTCATTAAAATCTGTGAACCAGTTAATATCCATCGCCTATTAGAAAATTAGTAGATCATGCCCATGGTATCACATCTATTCTCTGCCCAATGGTTCATTTGCTTAACTGATGACCACTCTTTCCCATTAAGAGCTATCATATATCATATAGTAATGATACCTTCTATATTTGCAGTCCACAGCTATACCAGTTACCTCTAATCACATTCTAGTACAGGCCAAATGTCAAGCCTTGCTTATATTTACTCCATGGTCTCCATAGTTGGTATATTGACATTCCATTCATGTGTTAAGAATATGTAGTAAACTGTTAAATTAAAACCAAATTACCATTGTAGGAACAATTATTCACTGGCCCTTAACCTTTGAACCTTATACATACTGTACAACTACATTTATTTAATGATATTTAGGGACCTTATATAAAAAGCAAAATAGCACAACTAATTTATTGTAAATTGAAGTAATGATGATTATGTAAATCAGATAATCATCTACTCAGGATAAAGAAATGTAATGTTTTTTAATTGCTGCATTTTTTTTGTGTTAGGTAAAGGGAAGTTTTCCTTCTAATTTGAATGAAAGTGTTCAGGCTTATTTTTTATTTACTTTTTTTACTCGAAGTATATCATTATAGAACTTAGCTATGAAAATATGCATTATTACATGAAATCAGGAGTCAAATTATAATAGTGTTTCTAAAGTAGGATTAATAGTTTGAATTTTAAAAACACTTTATCTTAAACTATTGCAAAATAAGTTACGTAATGTTGTCAATAAAACCCTGAGTCTTTTATGCTCATTCTGTTAAAATGTGATTAACTTCATCTATACTTGCTGGTATACTTGGTGTATATATTCAACTGGAAAATTATAAAAAGTAATTATATTTAATTTGGTAATTCCAGATATTCCTTTCCTGGAGCAGAATTGGGTCCTTCAGAAGACCTCTTGCTCAGTGATCTCATTTCATGAATGAGGACCATGATTTGACTAACGAGGCACAGGACTGGTGATAGACTACACCTTGGGACACTTTACTCACTGCCTTCTAACCCTAGTACAGCCCTTCTGATTCCTTGCAAAGGTTTTGTTAAGGCGTAGTTACTTTTCTCAAGATCATCTGTCTGTTTATAAGAAGCCAATTTTATAGAAAAGTGGGGAAAAAAAATCAGGCAAGCTGCTTTGCTTAATCAATGCCAATCACATTGAGCGGGTGGATTTCTTTTACTTAATGACTGAACTGATCAGTTATTTTGATAGTTTGCAGGCACCTAATGAAAGAGCATCATTTAAAAAGTTAGTCTTATTTTCTGAATGGATTTAGTGAATTTTGCATATAAATTATCCTAGCAAACTATTTAATATTTGCTAAATGGGCAAGCAAAAATCAAGGGTTTTTTAGAGGACATTTTCTAAACTGGCAGTGATCTCTTTGACTTATTTCCATCTGTGTTATTATTACTGGAAGGCAGATTTTTTTTTTTTTTTTTGATGGGGCTAGCTAGGACTTGCTGAAGGAGAATAACAGTCTCACACCCTGACATGGAAACGCTTGCTGGTATTTTTTGACATTTCAAGTATTTTCATGTTGTGTTAGAGCTTAACCTCTACTGTGCTCATGTCTGATCTTCCCAACTAAATTGTAAGCTCAGTGGTATACATCTTCAAATCCCCTGGAGTCGCAGCAGAGTGCCTCAGAGTTGCTACTCAATAAATATTTGTTGTTTATTTTAGAGCTAGTTTTAATCTTTGTTGCCAATCAGGGCTTGGAAAATATATAACAGATATTAGGCAGAAACTTGAAATGCTTTTTATCAGTTGGTGCAGCATTTTCCAATTACTTTGCAAAAGAGACGCCAAGGGACATCTGAGAATTGTCTGGGCTACCACAATGGCTTTACGAATAAATAGACTTTTCATTGACATGAGCTCTTCTCTTTGCACCAGTTGTGTTTTAACCCTTCTTAGCACCCCTACACTCCTGGGCTTCAGGTAAAGGGGGGGCGGGGACTTATACCTCTGTGGAAGTCCCCCAGGGATCTTTGATTATTTCCTAGTAGACACGTGGTTTTCATAGAATTGCCAGATGGGAGGCTAATTTCATTGTGTGACGGAAGAAGGCAGGCAAAGGATAACAAAAGCAAAAGCACCCTGTGCTTTCCTAATTAATTTTGAAACTGCCCCGGGAGCCACTTCCTTTTTAATCTGTGGAGTTGATGCACAACCTATAGCCCTTTGGTTGGAAAGCAAAGGATGCTGTGCCACATACTTCTTCTTCTTTTCTCAAGTCTGCTTCTAAGGCAACAGCTCTGGAAAGCAGAGCTCCGAGAATTTGGGAGTGAGGGTGAGGGTGGGAAGGGCAGGGGGCTATAATCCTTATTTAAGTTTCTAGCCATGGCTTCAGTGATGATAGGGAGCCCGTGGGCCACGAGCTCAGGGCCCGTTCTCTGAAGAGGGGGGATTACATTATTAAAGTATTTAATAACTGGTGACAGCTCGGTAAGAACAAGGCGCTCACAGGGAGCAGTGATCAGGGTGATGGAGGAGGTCCCCCGGAAGGGGGAAGGACAATACTCCTGCTTGGGCCAGTGCAGGGTTGATACTACAAAGACCTTTGGCCAAAAACAGGGGACTGGATTCCTAAAGGGGACTTAAGGGGGGAAACCAGTAGGGGTAGTACAGGAAGCCAAATTCCTGGACTCTAATTTTCCAAGGTTCGAATAAAGCATGTGACCGGGTAGTACAGGAAGCCAAATTCCTGGACTCTAATTTTCCAAGGTTCGAATAAAGCATGTGACCATGTGGTGGTATAGCATTTAGTACTGTGGTACATAACACCTGAAGTAGGTAGTTTTCTTAAAGGTAACCTGCAGATTTGTAAAGTGAAATAAAGCTTTCTGTATAGCAAATATAATCCTAGGATTAATTGTCATGTAGCATGGAATGAAATCATTTTGTCTACTCCCAGATTAAAAACACAAACAAACAAGCCTTTACTGAGAAACCAGAAGAGACCCTTTGAAGGGTGTAGAAAGAATGGATGTTTTCAGGTAACTGAGTTGAATAAATTATGTGGGAATATGCCATTAACTGGCTCTGTTTCAGAACCATCAAGTGGTTGGTTACCTGCACACACATCTAGGCGTCTTACTCGAGGCATCATTATTATTAGGTAGCAGAAAAGCCAT
Source organism: Eptesicus fuscus (assembly GCF_027574615.1). Classification (NCBI taxonomy): domain Eukaryota; kingdom Metazoa; phylum Chordata; class Mammalia; order Chiroptera; family Vespertilionidae; genus Eptesicus; species Eptesicus fuscus. Next base: position 86,385,031 of record NC_072477.1, read on the forward strand.
AGATAGCTTATGAATGGGAGATGCAATTTAATGCTGTACTTCTGACTAAGCACCATCTTTTTAGCTTTGGAAGGTCTCGTGTGGAGATTGAACTGCTGTACTTTTGCTTAGATTGCGCTTCCATACGATGCCTCTTGATTGAAGTGTGCATGGAGTGGGGAGACTGTCAAGACAGAACCCAAGAATGATTATTCAGGAATGAATATGAGAACTGGGTGCTTTAATTCGGTTTAAAAATGTCATCAAAATACAGCAGGTCCTCAAATAACATTGTTTTATTCAACATTGTTTTGTTATAACATTGATGAGGTGCCATAGAAACTTAACTTGTTTATATCAACTAGCCTATGGTAAAATTGGTTTTGTTATATGTTGCTTTGCTTAAAGTCACAGAATCTATCAACCACATTAAGAGAGAACTTACTGTATTTTTGAGTATGAATGTATATTGGAGTACCATTAATCCTTTCTAAATTCATATTGCATATTAAAATAGGTGGTTGGGACTTTGCCAAACTTATGAAAACTTCCTAAAGTATTTGTTGAAGAAATGTATATATTTGAGATCCTCAAAAGACATATTTCTAACAACAAAAGTTTTTGTGAAATGCCTAGTTAAGTTGGTTTGATGCCTTGAAACCATTCAAAGGAATGGTGACATGCCAGTCAAACATAATTGCATAAACAGTCTAACAGGAAGTTTCTATATAACTCTTTACTTCAATTATTTTACTCTATTAAACTGATTGTCAAGGATGACTCTTAGATTGATTATCCTTATTGATTCCTGTGGATGTCTAGACTTGTTTGATACTTTGGATTCAAATTAGAGGCAGTTAGGTCTAGAGGAGCATCATGCCACTTGACTTCTATCAAACATTCCCCTACACCGTGCAGTTTCTTATTTGTTAGCTTCACTTGCGTGGAAAAAAACCCTCAACTATTCATTTGTTCCTTTTCTCTATTTTAGTATTTCTCCAGATCTGAGCTTTTTAGTTTTCCTTTGTAGGATAAAGAGAAAATGTGCCAATTCCCTCTTAGTTTTTAAACTCCTTGGGGAAGGAGGCTTGGGAAGGAATGAAATTTTAAAACAAAAAAAGCTATCAAGACATATGCCTTAATTGTCATAGCTTCATTTCTGTGGCAGATAGCATATTTCTCCTCCGTTATAAAATAACAAACAAGAGGCATGCAGGAAGGACAATAAAACATGGATGCCTGGGATCAACTTAACAGAATAATGATTAACTGGAGAAATGATATAAATACATTGAGGATGTCCTTGTGCTCTTTCTAATATAATCTTGGTTCCATGAAAAAAAACACACACACTTATTTTTCTAAACAGAAAAAACAAATGTTCCCTAAATAATGTTTACCCCTTCCCCCCTCCACACTGTGTGGAGTGGAATTAGTATATTTTATAGGGGATACTGATATTATCATTACAAGCAAATTATTTCCCACACTAGCTGGGTGGTATTTGGTGTTAGTTGTACCATCTGTTGAATTCACACAGGGGATAAATCAGTTTTCTCCAATAGAAGACAGGTAACAAGGCTGCCCTGTTCCCAATTGTTTTGAGTCATAAACATTCCCAGCAGCTATTTCATTTACCTAAGCTTACCCAACTGATCTAAATAAGAAGTTAAAAAAATGCTGACCGTCATAGTCAAGGCAGTATATGAGGTTGTTGTAAATTAATGGCATTTATTGGAAACAAACATGAGAATTACCTAGTTATCCAAGGACAACTTGAGGCAGAATGAAGTTTGGTATAAATTGATGCCTCGTTTTACTGAGTATGAATGGCTTTTCAGACACGAGGAAGAAGGAAAGTGCATGTGCACCATGGGAAAACAAAATGACGTTTTTGGATTTCATCAATATCCCATCTGTAATTTCATAGATTTACCCATGAGGCCATGACCGAGAAATCTTTCTGGGAGGTTTATTTCTGTTAATCGACTTTCTTCATTGGGTGATCTGTAGCATCATTTTGATTGCACAATTGATGCTCATTGTGAGGTCATTTTTCAGAGCTTTGTCCTTTGCATACCTTTTACACGTATATATTCATGTTTGCTTTTATTATTGCCTTTTAATAAGTGGAGGAAATGTACTTCCCACAGCAAGGTTACCTTTTTTAAGGCACATTCTTGCTACCAATGGAAGCCTAATTTCTATTACATTCACTCTGCTACAGAACTACTTTATGCCAGGAAGAAGGTATTTACTGGAATCCATGAGTCCAGAATTCATCATGATTCAGTGTGAAATCCACTGCCCTTTGCTCCCCACCCCCTCTTGGGCTGGAATGAAATGTGCCTTAAACTGAAGTGAAATACATCACATGCAGCAACAGTGGACCCTCCTTTGCCTCTATTCCTGGTGTGAAATCGATACACTATCTTTCCTCCTGACCTGCTCTGTGACCTCCATTGCAGCTTTCATGCTGAACAGCAATTGCTTTGAACAGTCTGGGTCTGCCACAGCTCACAAATGATTCTCAGCTTCTGTCTAAAACTGGTGCTGATAACAAAGGCTTGATTTTAAATAATGCAGTTGTAGTCGTCTTCTAATTATGAATTACATGAAAGTGCAAGCTCCTCTATTAAACACTTTCAATAGTAGGCACAGTACATGTGCAGGCTACATGCAGGACCCTGGGGCCTGGGAATCAAGCCTTTACATTTCTGTGGCTGAGTTTGGATTTATAGAGGAGGGAGAAGAGAAACAAAGTATATTTACACATTTTGGTCATTTTCTTGGTAGAACTCTGATGACATGTTACTTTTTTTTTTTCCCCATAGGAGGCTTTACTTTAAAACAAAAAGATTTTTTGAATACAGGTATAAGATCTTGCACAAGAAATTGCTAGTTGAAAAATATTTGCTTTTTGATAAAGTGGATTTTACTAATGAAATTTCAGAGTTAAGCACTTAGGATTCCGACAGATGGGAAAGAGTAGCAGTAACTTGCAGGGAGATTTCTCCTTTTGATTATTTTATAATTTTATTGGAGGAAGGAGAAGTATCTTATGTTGGCATTTTGGCCATTTTCAGGAGGCTCTTGAATGGAGGAATTTATTGTATCACGGAAATAACAAAAATTGTTATGTGTACTAGGAAAATGAATGTGTAATTAATGAAATTGCTTTGCTTGGTTTTGCCAAACTAGAAATTCAGTGGATGAGTGAAGCGCTGGGTGGGAGTGGGGTTTTTCCAAAAATCATAGTATGAAATAGAGAGAAGAGATTGGGGGATTCTTTTGTAACAATTGTACATAAAACTAGTCATTCTTATGTGTATTTGGTTAGTGCTATTGAAATGAAATTTGTTTAATAATGAATGGCCATATACTCTCCACAGAATATTGTAGAGTATAATGTCAATTGCATTTTCAATGATACTTTAGCAGTACGCATACACATACACACACACCCCTACATATGAGGAGGCATTAACACATATATGATTACTTTATCCCATGAGTTGAATGGAATCATGGAAAGAACATTAGAATCCTAAGGTGGTGTTCTAAACAGAGCTGCTTTACCTAAGTCTTCTAACCTCTTGTCATTTTGGTTTCCTCACCTGCCAAAGTGGTTAGTGAATGAGGTTATCTTTAACATCCTTTCCACTAGCAGACTTAGGTAATTATAACAGTTATAATAACCCTTCCGCTCTGCATAGAACTTGGGTTTTCCAGTGATTTCCCCCCATGCTTTTGAGCTTCTCAAGCATCCTGTCAGACAGCCAGGGCTTGTTACTGTGCCCAGTTTCTTGAACTAGAAACCAAGACACAAAATAGTTGGAGTTTGCCAAGGCTGAACTAGAAACCAAGACACAAAATAGTTGGAGTTTGCCAAGGCTGCACTGGTAGTAAGTGGCAGGAATAAAACTAGAATCATCAGATGAATGCTAGTCAAGAGCTTCTTGGAGTAGGAGAAGGGGTATCTTTTATTAATATCAGAACTTGAAAGGTAGAGTCTTGCTATCACAGATACTCCATATTTTTAAATTGTTCAAATGAAGTAATTCCTTTGAAATTTAATACTTATTAACAAGGCAATCTCTTGTGATTTGTTCACTGCTTTAACTGAATATCTCATGATAATAGTGTGCTGTCTTGGACAGCTCCAGGTTTGTTATTTATAAGACTAATTATATATGCAGGAACATATATACTTAAATGTACCAGTATTGAACACAGGAAGATATTTATTTATTTTCAAATGTTAAAACATTTTTATCTTTCAATTATAGTTAGAATTGACATACAATATTATATTAGTTTCAGGTGTATACCCCAGTGATTAGATATTACATAACTTACTAAGTGTTCATCCTGATAAATTTAATACCCACCTGACACCATACATAGTTATTAGAATATTATTGACTATATTTCCCAGGCTGTACTTTATATGCCCAGTTTGTACTCCTTAATCCCTTCACCTTTTTACCCATTCCTCCAACTACCCCTCCCATCTGGTAGCCATCAAAATGTTCTCTGAATTTATGAATCTGTTTCAGTTCTGCTTATTTATTTATTTTGTTTTTTAGATTCAATTGTTGATAGATATGTATTTATTGCTATTTTATTGTTCATATATATTTTTTCTTCTTCTTAAAGAAGACCCTTTAACATTTCATATAATACTGGCTTAGTGGTAATAAACTCCTTTGACTTTTTCTTGTCTGGGAAGCTCTTTATATGTCCTTTGATTCTAAATGACAGCTTTGCTGGGTAGAGTAATCTTGTTTTGTAGGTCCTTGCTTTTAATCACTTTGCATATTTCTTCTCAATCCCTTCTGACCTGCAAAGTTTCTATTGAGAAATTTGCTGACAGTCTTAAGGAAGCTCCCTTGTAGGTAACTAACTTCTTTTCTCTTGCTGCTTTTAAGATTCTCTCTTTGTCCTTAACCTTTTGCATTTTAATTATGATGTGTCTTGATGTGAGCCTCTTTGGTTTCATCTTGTTTGGGACCCTCTGCACTCCCTGGACTTGTGTGTCTATTTCCTTCACCAGGTTAGGGAAGTTTTCTGTCATTTTTTCAAATAGATTTCCAATTTCTTGCTCTCTCTCCTCTCATTTCAGGCACCCCCATGATATGAATGTTGGCACGCTTGAAGTTGTCCCAGAGGCTCCTTACACTATCCTCATTTGGGGGGATTATTTTCTTTTTTGGGGGGGACTGTTCTAATTGGTTGCGTTTTGCTTCATGATATTCTAAATCACTGATTTGATTCTGGGCTTCATCTCCTCTACTGTTGATTCCTTATAAATTATTCTTTATTTCAGTTAGTGTTTCCTTCATTTTTGACTGGTTCTTTTTTCCATTTTTTTAAATGCTGATGAAGTTCTCTCAAGTTCATCTACTCTTCTTCTACATTTATTGAGCATCCTTGTAACCAGTCTTTTGAACCTGCATGTAGAAGATTGCTTGGCTCCATTTTGTTTAGTTCTTTTTTTCTGGAGTTTTGTTCTGTTCTTTCATGTAGGCATGTTTCTTTGTCTCCTCATTTTGGCAGCCTCCCTATGTTTGTTTCTATGTATCAGATAGAGCTGCTACGTCTCCCAGGCTTGGTAGAGTGGCCTAATGTAGTGGGTGTTCTGAAAGGTACAGTGGCACAGCCTCTCCATTCATCCCAGTTGGGCACTAAGGATGGCCACTGAACCCCCATGGGCTGTGTACACCCTCCTCTTGTAGTTGAGCCTTGATTGCTGTTGACATCTCACGGGGAGGGATTTACCCCCAGGCTGATCAGCTGCAAAGACTGGTTGCAACTACTGTGGAGGATCAGCTGTGCAGCGGCCCACCCCACAAAGCAGGGCTTACTTCAGTGGGGCTCTGGTGTCCGCTAGCCACCCATTGAGTGTGTCACTTGTGGATGTGGTTGGGTTGTGCTTTGATGTGGCCTGAAGCTGTCCACTGGGTGTGCTGGATCTGGGGCCTTCTGGGAGGTGTAGGTCCAAGTTAGCTGCCACCTGTGTTCTGCCCAGGGCCACCCAGCATAAGCAACAAGGTGATCTGCAGATGGCTTCTACTTGTGCTGGGCTTGGAGATGCCTAGGAGAGGCTAAGCTGCAAAACAAGGCCAGATGCTGCTAGTGTTGGCCTGGGGCCACGTAGCCAGCAGTATGGGGTATACAGAGGCTAGATGCTGCTTGTTTGAGAGAATTTAGGAAAATCTGAAGCTTAAAACAAGACAGGCCATTAAGTATGGAAAAGACACTGGAAACAGCTTGGGTAGGGCTGTAAATTGTGTGTGTGTGTGTGTGTGTGTGTGTGTGTGTGTGTGTGTGTGTCTGTGTCTCAGGGAATCTCCAGGGTGGGGCAAACAGTGATAGACAGGTTGATGGAGACTCAGATATGGTGCCCACCTGCTGGCTCTGTGGGGAGAGGGCTCAGAAAAGTAGCAGTGGTCCTTCCAGCACTTCTGCGTGGAAGAAAGCTGCCCCTCAGCTCTCACCCTGATGCCTCACAATGTAGTTCCTCTCTTTATGTCCCTGGTGCCTTTAGAGCTGCTGCCCCAGTACTGGAGCTCAGAAGGAGTGTGTCTGAGTAAATCTACGCACAGGCCCTTTAAGAGGAACACCTGGGACTCCAGCAGCCCTCCTCACTAAGCCACAATTCCCACTGGTTTTTATAGCTAGAAGTTATGGGGACTTCTCTTCCGGTCACTGGAACCCTGGGCTGGGGGCCTGGGTGTGGGGTGGGATCCCTGGTTCCTCAGGAGGAACCTGCACTTATCTGCCACATGCGGGTGTGGGACTAGCACGTTCTGCATCTCTGCCCTTCCTACCAGTCTCCGTGTGGCTTTGTCTCTATATCCTTAGTAGGACTGCTGTTCAGCTAGGCTTTAGGTGATTATGAATGATGATTGTTCTGTAGTTTAGTTGTAATTTTGATGTGGTAGTGGGAGGATGTGAGTACCACATTTGCCTAGGCTGCCAAGCTCTCCCTGTTCAGAGAGATATTGATGAACATAGTGATGTACAATCAAAACATGGCTAAGAATCTTCTAAGACCCCATGATTTTGTGATGATGATTACTTCTTCACACGGAATGTAACTTGGATCATTGAAATTAGCAAATTGAAAGTCATCAACAACTTGTCATGTTTTCTTTCCAAACATGTCACATTTTCTTCTTGTGGGCACATAAAAAATCCCCCTGCTCTTTAAAAGAGTAAATAAAAATGGCAGGGTACTGAGTCTATATATCAGCCAAAGAGAAAGAAATACCAATCATAGAAAAGGTACTATCATATTTCCACATCTTTAAAAGGATAAGCTTGGGTCCTGTGTCCTGGGCCACTTTTGACTATGGTAGTGTACCACTGTTCCTCCATGCAGGACAATTACTCTTATTCTAGGGCTGTTCGTGGCACCTGTGGCGACATTCCTACTACGTGGATTGCCTAAGTAATTAGAAATCACACATAGCGAGGAGAAGAGAGTAGTGCTAAAATGGATGCTTGTATCCTGGGTGTAGAATTCTCTATTTCGAAGCAACTATGCATACATGGATATATTACATCATGAGAAAGACAAATGTGTTCAACAAGGACTTGCACATCCACCATTCATACCCTTATATATTTCCAGGTTATTTGTAAAAATCTTACTAACATAAAACTATTCAAAGTGATGTGGAAAATCCCTGCCAAAATAAAACCACCATTTGCCAAAATATTAATAGAATTGAGATAAACTTTTGTTCTCCCCTATCCTATTTAATGATATGCATTATTTTCTTTACTTTTCAACATGCCACTTCACTCGACTGTTGTGAACTGCATTTCAGCATTAATATTATCCTTGATCACACTTTAGCATTTCATTTTTAAAGTTCCAATTGGAAAGCCTGCTATTTCTATTAAGAGTTTTTCCACGAAAAGAGCAAATGTTGGCCAGAATTCTGTGGTAATTCAGTTTAACCAAGTTAAGAAAAGCCTTTTATTCACAGTGGTTATTTTGAGTACAGAAATGAGGGTTCTAGAGACAGAAAGACACAAACTTTTATACAGAGCCATTTTTTTCCTTTAAAGAAGACAGTGCTAATAAATCTTGTTGAATCAAGACCTTGAAAGAAACTGAAAAATATGTACAGATCTCAAATATACCCAAGAAAAGTACTTTATATTACCTTGCTGCTGCTGTTTCATAATGTAGTTTTAGTTGAATGTAATCTCCTCCACTCAAATTTATATTTGAGAAGTTGCCACACTGAAAGTTGAAACCATTTTTGTCATTCAAAAGCAGTAGAAGATCAATACTGAAGCTCTCCTATTAGTTAATTCAGTCTATGTTACTGTTAGAAGATTTATGAGAAGAACATGTTTCTAAATATATATTACGGTACATACCAGTGGTACAGTAAAACCTCAAAATAAAACCTTTTTCTTTTTTTTCAGGAGGAGGAGGTGGTCTATTTATTATTGAAATGCTACACTAAACTATAATTCAGTGATATTTTATTCCAATTAAATTCTCCTTAGTACTAATCCTTTTTTATGATAAGCAAAACCCAATAATACAGGGTATGTTCCCTCCAATGAATTGTTGTGTAACAAGACTTGATGGTAATTCTACCTTTTCCAAAATCTGATATCAGGCAATTTATCTTCTAAATAATACTCCTGAGTACTAAAGCTGAAATGTTTTGGCTTCAACCCAAATCAAACTTGAGGAAGCAGATTCTCCAGAGCATTTCTCTAACTCTGTAAATTTAATTGTTATAATGAATAGAATACATGTGTCAAGATTACTTGCGATTTTACCTGTTTACTTCTCTTCCTAAGACAAAACTAGCAACATGACAAAGGCTGTTAACTCTTCCTGGAGTTTAAAACAATAAAGAAAGCACTGAGCACAACACATGATAATGAAACATACGCTAATTTTAAAGGTCCAGTTTTAGTTAATTTCAGAACAGTTCAAATCTTAAAAATCTATTGTTGTGTCCCCCCAAAAACAGATGGATGGAAGTTAAAAAAGAACTGCACAAGTATTTACCTACAGGGTTCAAAATAATCACATAAAAATATTTATATATGCAAAGAAATGTCTTCTAATCCTTGACTTCGTAGTGTTTAGTCATATTGCTTCATCTTCAGTTTCCTCTCTTTCTGTAATGTCTGAAACATATTTTTCTTATATTTGACTTTTGTGCAGTATTTTTTTTATAGATAATGAAATCCAGTGTGGTACTTGGATCAATCCAATATTGGTATCAGTGGCATTCATGCCAGAAGTCAGACAGAGGTAAAATTCATATTACTTCTTTTTGCCACTTATTTAAAAAAACTGAAAAGGTAATTGATTGGGAAGAAGGCCAAAACTACTCTAACTTTTTACCATGGATAATCATATTAATTTAAAATAAAAATGATCAATATTAAATAACTGTTGCTAATGTAGATTAGCTTATCAAAGGTTATTTTTTGCTATTTCTTTCCTCCATTTAATTATAGTTATTATCTTCACTACTCATATATATTTGAACCATGGTTCCTAGATAAGGCAACTGATACATTTTTACTCATATTTCTATTAGAGAGAAAGGCCATTTGCCTTGGAAGACTTAAACATTTCTTGTAACACTTAGCAGCATTATTACTGTTGAGTGTGAACAGACAAATGTGTATATTAACAACTATTCTTTACTTTCAATCAATCTAGGAAAGTCTGTGTGGTTCCCAGCTTGATTTATTCATGTAGGGTTCATTAAGCCACAAACTTGTGCCCAGCATTGTGCAAAACAGAGCATATATTGAATTCTGGCCTTTAGAATTCTGAGTTGTTTAGGGGAGGCGATAGGGTAAAGAAACCATTGAAATGAACTGTGATGGGAACTGTAATAGAACCAAGGACAGAGGACTTCGGTGACTCAGGAGAGAGGTAGATATGCTATGGATGGCAGAGAGACTCCACAGAAGAGCTAGTTTTTGAAGAATGAGGAGGAGTGGAAAAAAGTGAATAGGTATTATTATTGGTTAAATAAAAGCTACTCGATTGTAACAAAGAGACTATAAAATACAGTAGCTAAAAGAACGTTGAAGATTAATCTCTCATTTACTAGCCCAAGGTGAGTGGCCCAGTTGAAGAGGTAGTTCTGCTCCACAGGCTCTTCCATGGTCTTGGCCCTTCTCTTTCATTGCTCTACCATCAGCATTATTCTTCCCTGCATGGTCAAAGTTGGATTATAGTTACTCCAGTCCAGCTTGAGGGAAGGAAAAGGTATGGAAAAGCACATGCCCAGTATCTTAGGGCCCAGGCTTGGAAGTGGTGCTCACCCCCTCCTCTCCCATTTCTTGGTGAGAATACAGTCATATGGCCATACCAAGCTGCAAGGGAGGCTGGGTAATTAGTTACAACTCTATTGCTGTGGTCATTAGTAGATAGAGGCCAGAGCACCAAGGGCCTAAACTAAGAAAAGAACTTTGTAAGTTGCCTTTTTCCATGTGAATCTTTACTTTTTATATTTGCTGGAGAAATCTTAGTATTTTGCAGCCTCTCTCCACCTTTTAAATTTTAAACTCCAAGTTGTGCTCTGCTGTGAGGTATTTTCTTTTATGTTAATCATATAGGACTTTACATTTCTGAGTTTATTTTTGGTCATTATCACAAGTTGATTTAATTCATTGTGCAAGTGACCAAAAGAGCCTAGATACCCATGCCTTTTAACCATGCCAGATACCAAACAAGTATTCCTGCTAATGGTGGGATATATACCATAACCGAGGTTTTGTTGACATCTAGGATAGATGAGGCTGGTTCACGCTAGCCTCAGGTGTTTTGTTCTAGTTGTTAAGCTTAGTTCGGTTGGGCAAGAGGGCTACAAAGCAGGATCCAATGACCAGTTCTTACGGGAGCTGATGGATTTTTTCAGCTAAAATTAGTTTGGGGTAAGGCTTAACAAAGGGTCTCCAATTAGATCTTAAGGCTGTGTAGAAAAGGAGTAACTGCCTTTTAAAGAAGAAACATTTATTTCTAGAGCCTTTAGACTATGCAAGAGGGAAACTGGGCTGAGTTGGTAGAACCAGCCACATGTATACTAGATGTCAACAAAACCTGCGGATGTGATATATATCCTACCATTAGCAGGGATATTTGTTTGGTGTGGATATTCACAGACTATAAATATGGTTGGTCTTACCCCTCTTGTGAGTCTTCCCTGAGGTATAGGGAGAGGTATAAGGATACTAACACAGAACCACTGCCCTGTCCATACTCATTGGCTTTTGGCTCTACAACAGTTTTTAGAATTAGAATTCTAAAATGTAAAACATATTCTTAATTAGAGTTCACAATTCAACAATAAAAAAATCAAGAACAAAAGCTTTACTAGAAGAAATTTTATAGTAGATGCAAGATGTGCTCTTTAGAGTCAAGAACTAGGTAAGTCTGGAAAAATACACATACGTCAGCCAGGGAAGAAGCAAGGCCATTGGAAGAGAGAAAACAGTCCATGAGAAGGCATGTAGGCCCATGTAGAGTGTGGAAGCCACAAGTGGTGTAGACAGTGATAAGCAAACGATTGATATGGGAGAATGGCTGTGGGCAAAGCTGCAGAGGTAGGCAGGGCCAGATGCAGATAATACTCACTTTGTATGCCAAGCTGTGACGCTGGAGAAACTTTTCAGGACAGCGAGCTAGCTTCTAGTAATCACACTGGCATTTAGGAAGCCCATTTCTGACAGTGTGATTGATGGAGTGAAGGAAGGTGAGGCTAAGCCAGGAGAACTTGGAAGAAGAGATTGCGGTGATTCATATGAGGTAACCTACCTAAGCTAAAAATAGGGCACAGTGAAAGGAGAAGTGACTTTGCACCAATTTATAGGAGACCAATGCAAAAGGGCCTTTTGACTGTTTGCAAATGGAGGATGGAGAAGGGATGAATAAAGGACTAGTACCTGGGATAAGGTGTGGGGCTGAGCTCTGAGGTAAGTCCAGAAGGGAATCTAAGAGCCAGTTAATTAGGAAAGATAATGGGTTATATTTTAAAAAGATCAAGTAGAAGCTCCAAGTAGAAATGTCCAGTAGACAGATGAATATACAGATCTTAGGTCTGAGATTAAGATGAAAGCCGAGGATAGAGATTTGGGAGTCATTAGTATATAGGTGTAAGTTGAAGTTAAATGTAGAATAAAATTAGCATGAGAAATGGTAAAGTGGTTATTAGTTAAAACAGTTCCTGTCACTTTTATAATGTATTATCTTTCTACTGATACTTTAATAATTCCAATAAGTCAAAAACTTTTGTTGTCTAAACTATTTCTTGAATGCGCAAGGTTAATCAGTAATGGTAAATGGCCTGGTAATCGGTAAAACACTTGAAATGTGACAATCACCCCCCTAAAACTCAAATCCCCGTTGGGCATGCTGCTGGCCTTCTACCCAGGACAAGAGCTGTAAGAAATCAGGTAGAAACCAGAGGCCCTAATATCAGGGAATATAATTTGGGTGAATCTTAGCTTATGCATTTGGAACTGTTTAGTGATTTATACCTATAGGGTGGGACAAAAGTAGGTTTACAGTTGTGAGTACATGAAACAGAGTTTATTCTTGTATTATTATTTACTAATTATTGTATTATTTTCCTTACAAACAACTGTAAACCTACTTTTGCCCCACTCGGTGTTTCTAATGAGCCTTAGACACATGACTGTTTTCAAAATAAGGTGAAAAGCATAAAGTAAAATATTGATAGGTAGTAACATAAGTTTCCAACCATTTCAGAACAGATCTTGAAGAATGTAGATAGGCCCCATTGAAGGTGATTAGGAAAACCTCCCTACGTGAATGCTGAAGTTTTTTGAACTAAAAAATGTGTTTTGTTGTCCTTGAAGGCTGTTTGGCAGTGCCGTCAAATTTTGCCTTGGAAGTCATTCAGCATCTGAGTCATTGTCCAACTCTGTTATTACTTCTCTGGGTGCAACCTGGCGTATCTCTTGACCTTTCTGAGCCTCAGTTTCCTCACTGGAAAGAAAGGTTTCTGCTGTTTCTTCTAGCTCTGGAAGCTGTCCCTCTGGGATTCATTGTATAGAGTACACTTCTTTAATGAAAAAGAGAAAGGCTTATGAAATCTGAATAGATCACGTAGAGATGATATTTTATACAGGGGACTTGAGCATCCACATATACTGGTATTCATGGGAGTCCTGGAACCAGTCCCCCGTGGATACCAAGAGACAACTAAGTTTTGGGTGAGTCAAAACTTATCTGTGGATTTTCAACTGTGTGTGAGGTGGGCACCCCTAACCCGCATGCTGTTCAAGGGTCAACTGTCTATAAATGTTTAAGTTACTCTTGCTCAAAGAAAACTGGTCATCCTAACCTAATACATACATAATTCTTTTGCCGTTGGAGACTGGTTACTGGAAGTGGACTCCTAGTGGGCCCAGCACGGCAGGACCACACTATGACATAGCCCTTAAGGACAGATGGCAGGCATGCATCATTACAAATTGCTCTTTCCTTCTCTTTACATCCCTGAAGTCAGGCCATGTCTTCAGGCATAGCTTTTCCCCCTCCACCCATTAAAGCAGCCTCTGGAGCTGCCTTAACCTTGGGAGAAACTCCGCGCCCCTCCGCCACCCTCCCCAGTCCCAATTCCTATTTGCCTGCTGATCTCTACTTACCCGTTCACCACCATCAATAATACAGTGCCTCAAGCCCTGGAGACTATGCATTTTAATGTCTTTTGTTTCTTTGTCTAGTTCTAGGTATGGTACTGGCATCATTTTCTCAGCCATTATGGTTCAGAACTATGTATTAGAACCCCAAATTAATGTAGAAAGAAAGGGCATAAAACACACACACACAAAAACACAACAACACACCACTCTGCTGACATACTCATCTCCGAAAAGGACTGAGCACCCTCAGTGGCTGAGAGGTTGTGCAGTGTGGTGTTCCAGTTACAGGCTAGTAGCAGCCTTGCTCTTACTGCCAAGAGGGTACGGAGCGCTCAGTGTGAAGGAAGATGATGTGTATATACATATGTGGGGAGGGAGGCTTTAGGTGGAGGGATTCCAGCTCCTCTCAAGGCACTGATCTACAGA